>NC_088982.1:14242840-14614506 GCF_963932015.1 Anas acuta | reverse complement strand
AGCCACATTGGTCAATTTTATGTGTCCAGCTGGGTACCAAGAACAGAGGAACAGAGTTACCTGAGTCAGAGCATGCCTCTGTGCTGTGATCATGCTTGTGAGTGCACAGCACAACCCTCATATGGTAATTTTCTATGTTTCACATAGCACTGAAATCTACGGATGTTAAGCTGTCAGCTCTTCCCTAGTGAACTTGGAGCTACCACTTAAATAGCCTTATTCAGTATTTTGTCTTTGATCCAAATGTATTTGTTTGCATTTGATTGGACTAAATGCAGATGTTTTTGTTTTTACTTGAAAATCTTAGTATTTTTTTTCCCACATTTATCTTAGTATTTCTTCTCAGTGAGGCCAGACTAAAAACTCATTAGCTTTTATTTCTCTTTTTCATGTGTGTGTGAGTGCATATCTATCCCAGTTATTCAGTTTATAGAAAAATGTTTTTCAAAGCTTTCTTGGTAATACTAACAGCTCCTCCTAAGTTCTCTGAAATCCTGCATTAGAAATTTGAATACGAGTACTTTTTGATTTCTAGTGCTGAGTTGCCTCACCACCATTTTCTCCATTGGCTCCTCCTTTATTTATAAGATACGTATGGAAAAAGTCTAAAAAAAAATTACCTTGCATATCTTTTTTAAGAAAGAAAGGGAAGAGTGTCAAAGACTGAGTGGTCTCTTCCCCATCCCTAGCCCTGCTTTTATTTTTCCCGAGCCTTGAAATATCCTTGATAATGAATTCTCTGTCATTGAAGTTTAAGAATACAATTTATACTCTTACCTCAGATAAAGTTGTACTATATTATTTATTTCGATTTATACTTTTTTTTTTTAAATTATTTTTATTTTTAACGGTGTGCTCTAATGACACACTGTTAGAGGAACTACTGTGTGTTCAGTAGTGAGGAATGAAGCTCTAAAGGTTTGGAAGTTTGGAAAAGTTCAGATGCCTCAAAATGCTTGGATTCCTCTCAAAAATTTTTTCTTAGCTGTATAAATCTACCACCCAGCTGTCATCCTCTGAGGAATTAGCAAAAAAGCATATTTATAAGACAAATTGTTTGGCTGATGGAGAGAAATATGCTAGCAATATTTTTTGATTCCCATTTGAAAGTAGACTAATTCTTCCATTGCAGTCAGAAGTCAGAGCTGCAAGTAGGTTCTTTCCAGCAGACTTACAAAAGCCTTTTTCTTTCTGCAGGCATTTAGCCACACCACTGTGGGCTGTGATCTTGTCAGTTCTCATAAGCTGGTAACACCAATGGTAACAAAATACTTTCCCTAGTTAGAGGATGTACATTTCCATGAATTGGTTTGGTTCATCTCATATATGAAGTGTCAAATCTTTTTTTTTTTTAATCCTGAATCTTTTTTTTTTTTTTTCCCCTCAAACTAGAAGCTAGTGGAATGAGGAGAAGCAATTTCATATAAACAATTCAATAACGGCAAAATCTGTCAGGCACAGGCTTAACTTGAGAGGTTGGTAGCACCCTCCTCTGTAGCTGTCCTGGCAACGCAAGCTGACTAAATAGACAGGATCAGGCCCAAATAATGTGCATGAACATGAACCAATAATTCACACTACAAGATTTTGCATCTTCTGCAAAACAACCCAGCATCTCGGGTAATAACCCCTGAAAGGACAAATGGAACGTGGACTCTCCCTCGTTGGCTATATAAGCAATTATCATTCAGGTGGATTTAAAAGGGCTTTACAGCCCAGCTCATTTATACAATGTGTTAATGTGTGTTACTTCTCCCGCCACTGAAAGCCAGCCACTTATGAACTGAATCATGGCATCGGTTCAACAGCGTGCAGCAGCAAGCGGCAGCATGGCAGGCAGCAAGCACAGAAAACATCTCCAGCTGAAACAGCCCCAGGAGCCTTGGGAGGGAGAATTTACATTGCACAGTGTGTGTTAGGTAGGACCTGCGACCCGAGGCTACTTGTGGGAAACATAACCTGGGGTTGATAGTGACCAGTGGTCATGATGAGTTCAATCTTGAGCCTCGCTTGAGCCTCGCTAACACTGCGGACCCATATTGCTGCAGTTTGTTGTTGCGGGCTGAAGAGGGAAAGAAATTTAGAAATTGTTGGCAGTACTGCTAGCAAGAGCAGTGTATTTTTCTCCTCTAAGTAGGCCCAGCAGACACAAGTAGAGCTCAACACCTGAGTTCCTACGTCAGCCCTATATTCGTTTTGTAATATTTCCATTTGTCAGAGTTCTTTGAATGGGCAGATTCTTAGAGGGAGATGCATTTGCTGCTCTGCAGCTATAGGTCTCTCTTCCTGTGAAAGTGAAGTATTATGAATGCAAAAGACTTTTCTTGCTAACACTGTTGAGAGGATGGAAGTTCTGTTGGGAAAACTTCCAAGTGAAACTTTGGCTTCACTCAGCTGGAGTGGCACAGTCTCCATACTAACAGCACCTTCCCCAATCCTTCCCCCCCACCTCCTTTTTTTTTTTTTTAAAAACCACAAACTTCCCCGTGTCACAGCTCTGTGCAAATATTTCCCATATGTCAGCTGGCTGATCCAGTAATCACTTAGGGCTGGAGTGTAAATTACACAAGCAGCAGCACACACACAAATATCTGACTTGTACGATTCTGTAATTCGGCTAGATTTAACTACGGTGAATTGAACTAATCTTAAATTAAAACATTTCTTTTCATAGCTGTATAGATTCAGTGCTAGAAGGGCTATTATTCCATCTTCCACTTTACTACTGGCTGATGCAGAAAGTCTTGCTTGTGTTTTAATGGTGCCTCTCTTGCTGTTTGCTTTCCCTGTTTGCTTTCATTTCTATCCAGTGTGCTGTCATTACGCCATGAACTGGATTCTTTGGGTAGGATATATCTTTTTTTTTTTTTTTTTTTTTTGAACATCTAGAATGTGCATGGCATTTTCTAAACAAATTAATTAATAGCGTATGCTATTGCTTATTTTATTTCTGTAATACCATTCGTGAGAAGTTGACTGTAATGTTTCAGACAGGGTAATAGCCAGGGAGTATTTTGATTTTAGGGAATTCTGGGAGGCTTTAAATTAATCTTTTCCTTCAAGGTGGTAGGAGTGCGTTCCTCAGCACAACACTGCCTGAGTATATGCTGGCATTCACGGGAGGCAGAAGAAATATAATGGTGTGGGAGGCTTGGATTTCTGAGACTTTTTAAAATGAAAAGTCTTTTTAGAAAAGAATGCTTTGAACAGCCCTGGCTGCAGGTTTCGCTCTCTGCTTGCGTGCACGTGCGCCTACGAGCACAGGGCTCCTCTCGCCTCCAGCACTGACTGCTCAGCATGGGGCTGGTGGGCAGGCAGTGAGCTGGTGGTGGCTGCAAGGCTGCAGAGTGGAGCTGCTCCTGCCTGCCTTCATTTGGGGCTGGAGGAGCCCCTTCTCCCAGCTACACCACTGTCTGCAGCAAGAACACCTTCTCCCTTCTCCCTTCATCACTTTTACTATTTTCTCTGCACCTGCACAGATTTACAGACCAGTCTTTTACACCGGCTCTAACTGTTCCTGTGCAGAAAAATAAATAAATAAAAATCTGCTCCCTTACCCTCTTGCTTTTCTGACCTCGGTTTCCAATTTTTCTTAGTTTTCTGCAACTTCACTATCTCATTTAAAAAAAAAAAGGAATAGAAAAAAGTTTATTTTTCTCCTGTCTCCCTCTTTTATTCCCCAATATTTTTTCTTTATAACACTGTTGCAGGTGTGGACTTTGAGTGCTGTGGAAAAATATAATTGAAATGGTTTCTACATTAAAGAATTAGACTTATTTGACCTTTCCCCGAGCTCATGTTCATCCTCTCTTTCATGGCTATTTATGTATAACAAAGTGTACGGTTTGCACTGAACAATGTTGTGAATGCATGTAGCCTACAAGATGTTGAGAGTAGATTCAGTCACAGTGATTGAAACTCTTGTTTGGTTACAGCTGACAATAAAGTGGTTGTAAATTTGAAATTTGAGTTCTATGGCTCACCTGCCATTTTTTCCTTCCTTCCGTCCTTCCTGAAGAGATGCAAGCTCTCTTTCATATTTTTAGCTGACTGTGAAAAAGAATCAGTAATTTAAGGAAGGGATCTAGCCTCATTCTCAAGAAGAAATGTGGTATTAGGAGAAAAAGCCCAAGCCCAAGAGGTAATGTGGTAGAGTTTCAGTACAATCGATTGCATTTGATGTGAATTGGCTGTGCGTAACCCCAAGAAGAACACCCAGCAACATGGACTGCTATGTTAAGTGCCTTTTTGAGTAAGTACACGGCTGACCATAACCTTTCCTCCTCTGGGCAGCTGCCACAATCCGAAGATGGAGTTAGCTTTGCTAAGGGTCATCTAAAACAAGCTGTCTGCTGCCGATATACAAGGCTCATTCAGTACACCCCTCAGGAAGTTCTTGTCCTGGAGTTTGTTTGGGGATGGCTGTGTTCAGGGAAGCATGGAAAAGAGGTGGAAGCTCTGTGTGCTCTTCTTTTAGCAGAGAGAGAAGCCCTTGCAGAGAACAATAGCCCTCGATCATGCAAACCCCATCTCCCTGCACCTGCAAGAGCAAAACTGGCTTGAGATGCTCTTTTAAAATTGATTTTAATGTCTCTGTAGCAACTCTCTAGAAATCATGTGGGAAAATGAAACTCTTGTTGTTTTCAGTTGCAAAGGGAAGAAGCAGCAATAATTATTTATAACATTTTCTAATTTGGGGTTATTTACTATGGCAATTGTTTCTGGGAGCTCAAAGTCATTTTAGTTGTTTTCTATTTATTTATTTATTTATTTCTCTCTAGCAAAACCTGCAGAGATAAAAATGGCTCTTGCTGCGCTGGCACAGTGGCAACGACTGCAAAGCAAAGTGCTCCCCTGAGATGTGAAACTCAGCAGTTTCCCACTGAGTGCTGGACCAGCTGTGGAAGAAGGAAGAATAAAAGGTGATATGAGTTAGATTTATGCTGATGTATGAGGTGAGTGTAGATTTTTTGCTTAGAAGTTGCTAGAAGGTCATGGTATTTTACCAAATGAGATTTATACATTTGAAAATGAACCTCCAAATGGGAATGTATCCAAAGTCTAATAAAGCAGGGCTATGCTCATACACTGACCTTGGCAAGCCTGCAGGTAAGTTCCACAACTTCTACCACCTTATAAACACTAAGATGGGTTATATAGAAAAAACTATAGAGGCTCTATTTAGAGACTTATGGTAGCAAGTAGGCAGAAAAACTTCAAAACCACCAATTTAATTTATTGAAGGTCTCAACAGGAACATATAGGAAAAAATTCTGTCTTCCACTGCAAATATTCCCCCAGCAACCCAACCTATCAGCCAAGAGTACCCAGAATTGAAGGGGGAAAAGAAAACCATGTTAGACCTGCTCAGTAATACCACTAAACAAAACTCAAAGGATGAACATGAACCTGTTTTTGTATTTTATATGTTTAGCTCAGCAAAGAAGCACACAGCTGAGAAATTTTCCTAGCTGTACTTTACCATTGATGTAATTGTAGATCACAACTACTGTACACAACACAAGAGAAGAGGCACTGTGGTTTAGGCACTTTTTTTTTTTATTATTATTTTTTAATTCTCCAGCCTGTTTCTGGATTTCATAAAGGCTGTTAAAAGCTCCTTTTGTGGATCCAAGTCAGGAAAACAGGTGTGATCAAGAAGTTTTTCCTAGTTTCATGTAAAGTGCATGTAACGCCATTTCAAGTTTCAGGATCTCTGCTTCCAGAGAGGCAAAGTGTGCCAGAAAAAATGAAGGCTAGAAGAGTCTGGACTACTCCAAGCTGCAAATTAGAGCAGACCCTTCCCTCCAGTGTCTTCCCAGCCTGTCGGTGCAGCAGGGCAGCACAGCTCTGCCTGTGCTGGCTCCTGGCCACTCCTGAACTCTAAGAATGTCTAGGGGCCAATTCATGCTGCCTCTGCTCTGCTGGAGCACTATAGAGGACGCAGTGGGTGATGGGAGTATTTGCATGTATAATTCCAGAAAGTGACAGGAATCACAATCTTCACACTCATTCGTATTAATTTTGTATTATATCATTACTAGGTTCTTCACTGGATTGCTTTTCAGAGTGTATTTTTTTCTTGTGTTACCGAGCCAGGATCAGAAGAAATCCAAATAATATTTTACAGTAGTCAGACAAAAATATTGTTTCAAATGTTAGTAACAAATCTTATGATATGTTGGGTTTTTAGATTTTGTAATTCCGAGATGGACCTACATGTATAACTCTGATATATTTCAATATGAAAAGGGGCCCTTCTAAATGACTAGGAGCTGGTAATGAATCTGTTGTGTTTGAATGCAGCCTTCTGCTGTAATATGCTTTAAGAGCTACCCCTTTCATGGCCTTTCAAGTTCTATTTGCCCAAGAGATTTATAATACTTTATAATACTTTAGCATGAATAGATAGATACAGTGAATAATATGATAGAGTGAAATAGATAGATAGAGTGAAAAATACGATATGAATAAGCATGTGTGCTCTTTGTAGCTGACGGCATGTTCCACCTCAGTGGATCTACTGAAGAGCTGAGGTTATGAATATGGTCCCAGCTGCAGTAATATTTGTTACCTTAAATAACTGCTATAATTTATTTATAATTGTTTTTCCCTATTGCATTTCTAAAAGTTATTTTTTGTTACATCTTTAACTAAATAAAATGTACGAGAGGTTGCTGTTCGGTTTTGAAGTTTATCTTGCATAGTTCCAAGAAACTGGGTCATACTTCAGGGCTGAGTTTATTTTGTAGGAGTGTAGTTCACTACGCAAAACTGATCTGAGTTGTGGAGTCCTGCCAGTACTACCCATAAAGCGGACTCTCACCTAACATAAACTTTTTAGGGCTTATCCTACATCTGTGATTCACGATTTGTGGAACACACAGACCATGTGCTAGGGGATGTATGGAACTCCCAGCTGGTTTCATTAATGTAGGTTTCCAGTTGTGTGTTGGAGACTTACTTTTGTCAATGCTGAACAATGTTTTTGCAAAGATTTTGGCTCTTCTAGCTCAGACTTTGAAATAGTGGAATTTATCCTTGATTATATTAATAGAAATATGTATGTGTATATATAAATATATGTATGTGTATTTTAGAGGGAGAGAGTCATATTGTTGCTCATATAAAGGAAGCATCATTCACCAGATCCCTTTCCTCCGGTTAGAAGGACTGATCTTACAGTTCCATGAAACAGTTTCTGGCGTGGTAACTAGGAACCTTTTTCATTTACATGTATTTCATTTAAATGTATTTTCTTTTCTCTCTCATGAAAACAGGGTTGGTTGTTCCTGCTGGACTCCCTATTTGTCTAAAAGAAAAGACAGAACCTTTTTTTTTTTTTTTTTTTTTTTTTTTTTTTTTTTAATATATATGTATTTGTTTAATTATCCAGCTTTGAGTAAGAGGTCCTACCTTACTCTAGTGCTGAATCCTCCTGACTACATCCACTTTGTGTTTTGTGACTCAGACCTCCACTCAAGTGAAAATTTGTCATTTGTCCAAACTGTGTGACTGTAAGCCCATAAATCGGTGTGGCCTTAATTAAGCTTCAGTGCTTGCCAGATGAGGCATTTTGGGACTATGATACGTGTCAGTACAGATCTGAGTTTGTCCCTCTCTGGAGAGAGGACCTGCCAGGTGCACTGCAATCACAGCTTTCCTGTGGTACTGTCGTATGGTTTATGTCAGGCAGATAAGGTGAAGGCAGAGTTCTCCTAGAAGGAAGCCAGTGAGGTGGATGGGATGTTTAAGCAACATGTGACATCGCAGACCTCACAGTACTGAGGATAGTACTGTTGTAACACAGTACTGTTGTTCAGTGCCCTGAACAACATATCGGCCATTTGAGTGCTTAAAACCAGCTGAGGCTGTGTTTTAGGTTTTAGTAATTTCTTACATACATGCCTTCCTAATGTGCAACACAAACAAAACCTTTTTAACCAGCAGGACTGTTTCATGAAATGCACTCTAGAGGGAACTGAAGGCTATAATCCCATGTCTGTTTCACTTTTAGTGATTTATTTAATTTCTACTTCCTCTCTGCTATAATTTTATTTTATTTTTTTCCTACTAAATTAGATGTATAAAAGATCTACTTTTTGTCTTTCCCTGTATTGCAATATTGGAGAAGCACACATTATTTCCATTCTTTATTATCATTACCTCATTATTAATATGCAAGAGTATTTGCACATTATTTCAACTCACTTCCACAGAATCCTTTATTCTTTGGAACAATTTTTTCTATATCTGTTCTTATATTCTCATCCTAATGTATTTAAAGCAGTGAGGCCTACCATATTGTCAACAGTTCTTTTTGTTGGTCAGTTTAAATGTACTCGTATAATACAATTACAAAGGGGCAGCAGCTTTGAACTGTGTGGCTCACTATATCATATGCAATGCAGAACAGTACATATCAACATTTCTGGAGATGCTTTTCCTGCAGATATCCACTGTGCTTATAGTTCATTAAATATACAAACCCCACATCTTTAGACTGAATATCTGGGGCCTGGAAGGTGAAAAAACAACCCACTGATGTCATTCTTCACATCAGTTTCCTCACTTATCCATGATACCATACAAAAATCTTTAGACATGTTTGGATATACTGTATACAAAATTACAGTCTTACCTAGGGGGACAGGTGCTCTAAAACTATTGCTCATACCTTTGGAGATCAGGGAAATAATTCTACCTGCTCTTGAAGGACATATCTGTATTAGTAATTTAGTGTCCCGGAGGAGTCTATTTGGTATAGAGAGCTACTTTTCTGAAGGTAACATAAGGAATAAGAGTTGTGCTGTGAACTAAAACTCAGCAGTCTGCAATGGGTGAGTGTATCACTTCTTACATTGCTTGTACCATATGTACAGAACAGTCATATACGTAATCAACTTTTCAAACAAAGTTTAAAAGCTTTAGTGGGAGATAATTCACTATTAATGAACAGTTGCAATGACTGTGAGAGGGTGGACTGAAAAACTGTCAGCCTCTGTAAATGAAGTAGAGGATATCTTGGCAAAGCCATTTGACAACCTGCAACACATTTCTTGGGAGTAAAGAAATATTTTTCATATCTTCATGTATTTGAAATGCCACATCTAGCTACTCTTAATCTTTCCGACTTTTTTTTTTTTTTTTGGGGGAGGGGGGGGGGAAGGTGAGATTGGTTAGGAAGATGACTTTTTAGGTGTGTAGGTGGCACTTTATGAAGTAAAAATAGTGAGGCAGGTTGAAGCTGTGGATGTGTCAGAAAGTTCAGCCCCCTGCCTGGGAAGCTGCTACTCAAACTTTATAACGAGGATCTTTTTTCCTGTCCTGACCCCTCTCCCCAAGTCTAGCATTTGGCTTCAGAGCACATACATGCCATACGTTGGTCAGTTCTTCAGTCAGCATTTCCTTGAATGTTTATAGCTCTGCTTTAAAGGTGGAATTCTCATCCTGAGGATGATAATCCTTCATCATGTAAAATGACCATAGTGTAATAAGATCTTCTTGCAGGGTGCAAATGTGTTATTAGGTGTCAGTCTGCAGGCTTGGGTCATCCACCAGCTGTTATACTGCACAGGTTGTATTTTTTTGCAACATTTGGTGGAACATTTCAGGACTGCAGGATTATCTGAACCAGATGTGAAAAGCCATCTCCCTGACACAAGTGTGCAATTAGTCATAAGTGATTATCCATGACCCCTTGTGTGCAAGGGGAGGGAAACTTAGGGTTAACTGCTGTCTGCACCTTAGCTGAAGAGGGCTATAAAAGTTCCTCTTTTTTTTACTTGTTAGAGTTCAGCCAGTTTTCTGCTTGCACTTGCTTTTCAGATTTTCAGGGACATGTAAACCAGGAGAAACCTAGAAATCTGAGCCCAGCTTGGAAAACTGTAGCAGAAAGTCATGGGGAAAGAGAGACCTGAGTTCCAATTGTTCTGCACGTTTCTGTCATTTGCAGTTGCAACACCAGTGTAATATTGCATCTTCTCACCAGTGAAGGGGCTGGATTTGACTGCTAGCCCAAAGACAAGAAAAAAATAAAGGACCTTTCTCTGGCTAAATAACCTGTCTCTTCTGTACGGATTAGGACTTCATTTTAAGTTACCTCTGCCACCAACAGCTCTAGTATCATGACAGTAAGTATGAAACTTTCATAGGGCTTTACCTGTCAGTGTCAACACTTTTGTTCCTCTGGAAACTGACAAGCAGCCAGCACAGTTTCTAGACCACTGCTGAAATACCATTTCTCATGGTGAATATACTACTTTAAAGCAGCCCAACTCAGTTTCTGAACAGCTCTAAGTGGCAGCTGTATCTCTGTGCATGCGTAGGGCTCTTAATACAGTGGGCTACCTATATCTGTTGAGCTATATATTTGCTCATATTGTAACCCAATTACATGGTTGTGATGGCATTAGGAACTGTATGAAGCTTTTTATGATTTAGGACTAAATGAAAATTTGAAATGCCTTGGGCAAGCTGCATGTTACTTATGTTCTTTGCCGATTAATGATGTTCCTATGTACCACTGGGGTTCATCTTCACCTCCCCAGCATGACACTCACACCTACTTCCTCTTAGTTATGGCTGTAGGCTACAAGTTGATCAGATTTCTACATTTGTCTGCGAAAGGGCCACAGCTCAGCCACAGTAAAAGAAAAAAAAAAAAAAAAAAAGGTAGCTGGTGCTACATAAACTTTGAGCAGCAGGTGGAGATATAAGCCCCCACAGGTTGCATAGTTGTCAGAGGAGATACATGTAGGTGCAGTCAGTCAAAGATGACTCCTTTGAATTGTTTGATAGCTACTTTCTTCTCTTCAGCCAAAATTGGCTCAGATTTACCAACACTGAGCCTTACTTCTCAGTTACCACACATCTCTAATGCAGGTCATCTACAGCTCAGAGGATGCAGAGGAACTGGGCAACATGAACTGCTTTCTGAAAACACTACATAAAAGCAGAGCTGCTCCCTGACTCTTTCAGGGAACCTATGTCCAATGGTCTCAAGACAAAGCATGTCTTATATGAGAGCCTCAACACTAAGCACAACATTTTCCCATGACATCCTTTGGAAAAGAAAAAGACCTCCACAATTTTGCTGTGGTTGGTGACCTATCTAACAGCTCAGGAGCTCTCAAAACAAATACCAGCTGAAGCATTCGACCTTCACCCGCAGCCATGAGAAGACATGCCAACAGAACAGCTCATAGCTCTTGCCCTGCTCAGGTTATAAAGGGACAATAGTACATGGAGAATTCAGCCCTGTGAGAGTTGTCTCATCACAGCTACTTCTGTGGAAGTGGAAATTTGAACTGTATGAACAAAGTGATGGTTTCTTAAGCGTAGTGCCTTTGTAGGAAACCAAGAGTCTGCCTTCCCTCAATGAGGTATTTAAAAGCTTTACTAGCATAACTCTTCTTCCATCAGTTCTTCTAATTCTTTACCCATCAGAGTGGGGGTATAAACCACAGTTTGGCCAGTAAAGACTTCCAGGCAGTTTTGGGTTCCCAGTGCTCACCAGGCTCAGATAAAGAAGTTTTGGCATTTGTTCCCTGGAGAAAATTTCATCCCTTCAAAAATGGTCAGTTATTTCTGAATCTGCAAGATTGTAAATAAGAAGAAATATCTAAGTTCAGATTTAAACCTTTCACCATCTTTCTTGAAGGCTTTTTTTCCCCCCTCAAGCGCTTACCATCAAGGCCGGGCTGCATGAAACACATTTACTTCTGAGTTTTCAAGCACTGCCTGCACTGTAAAATTTAATGGACATCAAGGGAAGAATATTTGTTGGTCAAACAACATTTTTTCAAGATTTATAGTTTCTATCACTCCTGGTTGTGACCTTATCCTCTATCTTAGCCACCTCTCTCAGCATGCAACTGAATTTTTCCAGTTTCATGGTACACTTGAAGTCCTTCAGAATTCAGCATTCATACAGAGTCCTGACAAAGCATTAAGTGTTCACCCAAATGTTCAGATAAATATTAGACCCTCCATATGGAGAAAAAAAATCAAAACAAAGCAAAAAACCCTTTGGAGGTAAGGTCAACTCCATCCAATGCTTCCTTGTCAGCTGTGACAGCTCTGTCCTGTGTGTAGCCCTTAATCCTTGTCTGCAGCCAAATGGCTCTGGGTACACCCTGAGCAGAGGACAGGCGAGGGATGGTTACATCTGCATGTGGACCCACTCCTCAAGAAGAAAGTAAGATGTTGTTCCAGAAATGAGGGATTAGCATGAGTGAAAGAGAGCTCTGACTGTAATTTCCCTTTGGCAGCTTAGATGCACACTTAGCTTTGAATGTGTGAGCAGGTCTGTGGCAGCAAAACAGCCCGTTCACCTCCTCGCAGTGTGATACGTGCTGGAGCTTTGTGGGATCAGCACTCTTGTTTGGATTTCTGAACTCCTGCCAGATCAGGGCATTTAGTTTGGACCGTAAGAGAAATAGAAGCTGTTCACAAGGCTTGGGTCCAAATTTCCACACCATTTGCTGTGTTTGGAGATCAGTATGGAGGTTTGGTACTCATAAAAGTAGAGGGAAAAGAAAGGAGCATTTAATAAAGAAATGAAATGTGAACAGGAAACATAAAGAATGAATGCAAAGGGTGTCCACCCATGTTCTTTAGTAACACTACACAGAGAAAAAGGACAGATGAGAGACAATGGAAGATAAAAAACAATGTAAAATGAAACAAGTTTTCAATGGCATAGTGGAAGTAACTAGGCCTTGATTCATCTGGAGTTAAAAGTTATCACTGAAGACTTCTTTGGCAATTTCTGGCTGTAGGTGCTGGAGAGTGGAAGAGGGAAATGGAGTATGGCAGCTGTGAGACACTGATTTTGCACCAAGACAAGGTGAGTTGCCAAAAATCTCTTCAGTAAGGACAGCTCTAAAGTTCCCAGTTTGAGTCCTTTGTGTGTCTGGTTGAATAAAATATAAATATTCCTGATGTAAAGAACATACTCGGGTGATGGGGCTGATTTCTCTAAACATTGGTAATGAGCATTGTCATGATTAATTAAAATTGGAAATTGGAGGATTAGCAATAAATGCAATATAGTAATGTTTAACTGGAGAAAGTATTATCTCTGTTACCCTTTCAAATCAAGCTGCAGAAAATTGCTATCAGATGGAATTACCATGCCCATTAATTTAATTGGAAAATAACTTTAAGAAGAAAGGTCTGGTGCTTCATAATAAAGGTGGTGTCAATTTTACAGTAGTTCTTCACAGCCAAGAAAAAAAAAGATTAATGGAAACACCTATGTTTCATTGCATAAATGCCGAATCAGGAGCACAGTCATGGGTTTCCTTCTGAACACCACTTCCTTACTTGGAGTGATTTTCTCTGTCTTTCCAAAAAAGCTATGAATGTGCTTCAAAATTTAAAGTTGCCAATGTAGCAGCAAGAGGTTTAAATATCATTAAAGTCCTCTTAATTCAATAGAACAAGTAATATTATGTGCTGTCAAACCACAGAAAGTAAATGATGACTGAATCACCTGGCACTGTGTCTTTAACACAAGACCTTCTACTTCTGAATGTGTGGGGTGGTTTTATTTTCCTGTCTTGGGGCTGCTGCTTTTCTGTTGCCCTCTCTTCCATGTGATTTTATTTTCCGTTCTGTTTTTTTTTTTTTTTTTTTTTTTTTTTTTTGTTTAGGTAGGTGCAGTAATGGCATTCCCAGGGCAGAGCCGGGAAGCACTGGCTTCCTTTATAGAATACAAAAGCAAAAGCTATTCCGAAGCTGAAAAGTTGATTTTGCAGAGAACCCTGCATTTGGGGCAAATTTTCATGAAGCTAAACATTATATGCTACCACATACACTTCTTCCAAAGGCCAAGAAGAAATATATATTAAATTTTCTGAGCTTTTAATCCTTGGTATTAGATTATTTATTTGTTTTAGACAATGAGGGATGTTATTTGATCTTTTGCTCACTGACACTTGTCTTGCAGTCTACTCTGCAGATGCACTGGGAAAAGATTATGTTCCTTCATCTCCCAAATAAGTTCTTTGTTTGTTTGTCATAGCTTTTGTACAGCTTTCAAGCTGGAGTTTCTGTGTGGGCTTAAGTAAATTTCTGTTCTCCTTGAAGCTAAACAATACAGTAGCCTCCTTAAAGGAATCAAGCTATGACAACATCACCTTTTTCTTGTGTACCAGTTAATCCACAAGATATTTAGGACCGTGGTAGCTTTGAAAGACAGAAAAATTAATTTGAAAGACAGAAAAAATAATTTGAGGAAAGGTTAATTTGTATAAATTTATGTAAAATACTGAAATCATAGAATCATAGATTATGGAATAATTTATGCACAAGAAAAAGGTGGTCATAGCTTGATTCTTTTAAGGAGGTTACTGTATTGTTTAGCTTCAAGGAGAAGGTATTACGACTTTAAAACTAAAGGAGAACCTAAATAAGACTTTAAAAGTGTTTGCAGCTTCTCAATATATGAAAACTATGTGTGACTCTCTCAAAGCTGTAGGTCTTGAAAAATAATGTTTCCCTTCTCTGTTGAAAGTTTTTTAATGTTTTCCCTTAACTCTTCTTTGTCTTTAACTCATTAATCCTTCTACACTTCCCTGAGGAAAGAGAGTATTACTACTATTTTATATGTAGAGAGCTGAGGCAGAAAGATATTAAGGGTTGGGCTCATAAGGGAGTTTAGTGGCGTAAATCCTCCAATTATGCTGATATCTGTGGGACTTGGATGCCTGTATCCACAAATGCCTGGGGACTTTTGTGATCTGAGCAGAAAATTTTTGGCCAAGAAAACACTCGGAGCCTTGGTCAAGCAGGAAATTGAAGCTGAGATCACACAGAGATGCTAGGCTAGTTTTCTAGCCATGGTGTAGCATTCCTTTCTGCCCCTCTCTCCACTTTTGCTTCCCACCTTCCAATCCTCACAGGTGTTTGCTCATAATGTGCCTACATCATGGTGTTGTATGAGCAGGGTGTGATCATTTAGCTTGGTGTACATTCAGGGCATCTCTAACTCAGATTCTACTCTTTGCAAACAGGCATTGCTAGCAGGCACCCAACATTCAATTTGTGCTGAAATTAAGGTAAGAGACTGAGTAATACAACAGCATAAGCTGTGGTACAAGTTCCAATAGGTTGGCTATTGCTGAGCTACTGATACTTGACAGCCACTGATACTTGGAGCTTTATGAGAAGTCAGTCCTCTTGCTGTCCACAACATGTAAGATATGTCATAGATGCCGTTTGAAAATTTGTTTGGTTTTTTTCAATTCCATTTTCAAGCTTTCCTTCATCTCCACATTCTGTAGCTGAAAGCTGCCAGTTGTATTAGGAGCTTTTATTCCTTTGCTCAGACAGATTGTCGACTTAAAAATTACATAAATTCTACAATCCCTTTATTCTTTGCAAGGGAAAGCATAGGAAAGATGATATTTTGGATTAGAAATCCCAATTGAAGTATCACCATTTCATTGTTTACTTAGATTAAGCTAAAAACATTTGTCATTAGGAACGCAAGAGGTAATTTCCTGCCAGAACACCCAAACCTTTGACATTTTTCCTTCAAAAATCCTTAAATGTGTGATAGAGTATCAAAGCCTTCTCCCTACCATCATCAGCAAAGGTCAATGGTTTCTGACAGATGCATATTAGGCCTGACTTAATTATGACTGAGTGCCACACTGTTTTATAACATCTGTTATCCAGTGACTAAAAAGTATCTATAATTCTATTTTTTTAAGGCACTAGCAGATGAAAATGGCAATTTCAATTGGGAAATTTGAACTGGCAGAAGAAAAAAAAAATAAGTCTTTTTTTTTTTTTTCCTGGAATATTTCTAGTAATTGCTATAATTTTGGAGCAACGCAAACTTCAAAAATTCCCACACGTGGCCTTGACAAGGTCAGCAAGGCCTCAGTAACTTTTATGTTTCCTGCATGATCCCTGCAGGTTAAAGAGAGGGCCTCACTGAAAGGAGACCAGCCTGCAAAATAGAAGTCTTCCTATATCTCTGAGGAGCAGCTGCTCTTGGACAGCTATGACCATGCTCCAACAAACTCATTTTCACAACTCAAGCGAAAATCTACCTGCTGAATCACTAAAATGTCACACAGCTCAGGTCATGTAAACAGTTTCACAAATAAATATTGCTGCCTGAGCTCCAGCATTCAGGAGAAGAGGCGGAGTATAACTCCTGCTAGGGCACAACTTGCAGTTACATCATTTTGTGTAGGTTGCTATTCACTATTGCAGCACTCGACTATCTTTCATATGAAAGAAATAGTAACCATCGAGACTGTAATAAACTTCACGGGGTCCTTGGGTCCTTGTCTGTTTTTAAGAAAAAAATGTGTTAAAGTTGTGGCTTTATTTATTTATTTATTTATTTGTAGATTCTACTCATTACTCTGTTAAGAGAGCTTTAGTTTCAAATGAAGACACTGCAATGTGAGGGCACATTAGAACCATTTCAGCAGATTTTTCATGGTCTGTAACAGTTGTGGTTTATATTTTACATAGAGTGTAATGCAAAGCACTGTTAAGTCTGAGACTCAGGACAGAGTCTGCAGCCTTGGATTTCTCTGAACTTGCAGCTAGGAACCCTTATGAGATCACATTTTACTTCACTGGTCTTCTAGGGAAATTTGTCTGAGCTTTCTCTCAGTATGCCTAAATTGCTAAAATTTGTGATTGTTAAGCTACATGCACAGAATCCTAATCTAGAAGCAATAATAGGATCTGAGGCTTTGCACGTTTCAAGATTTGGGAGATGGAAACTTTTCTGTTGAATATAAATGGGTATTTATTACTCAGCAAATCACAAGTAATTTTTCTATGTGGCAAGTTCTGGAGCTAGCAACTAATGGAGTGACAAGTGAGGGAAATTACAGGCCATTTTAGAACTGCTGCACAATTCATCAGGTCTTGCTTCATTTGTCATGTATGTACAAAAGCTGCTATACATTATTATGCCCTTGCTGTACTGCACTAAAGTACCTTAGGTGGGGATGGCTTTGATTATTTCCTTTTCCTGATGGGTAAATATTGAGCTGCTATTTAGCTTGAACAGTTTTCATATTCAGACAGATTTCTCAGTTGCTCTAGCTGGTAGAATGAAGTATTAATACATAATAAAAGGGAATGGAGCTTCATGAAGTAGCTAAAGGGTATGAAGAGATTAAGATTCAGTACTGACTGTGACTGGAGAGTTTTTTAAATTTCTGGGTGATCTTAAAGCATACCAGAACTGGTAGCTTATTTGTTTATTAATGCACTGTATGATTATTGCTAGTACGTTATAAATATTAACTTCTATTGCTATTTACAGTTGTTATTTACAACAACAAAAATTATTATTTCTTTATTGAAGTTTAGCTGTAGGCATTTGTTAACATTACAAAGAGCAACCAGTATGCTGGGTACTAAGTGGTTTTATCCAAATGTCTGATGAAAAGTAGAAACTGTCAAAGGAGGGGATTGTAGGTCTTGTTTCTGTATCTGTTAATGTCATTGTTTACTGCAACAACACCAGCTGAGATTGGATCTCACTGGAAAGATAGGACCATTAATCTCCGCTGTGTTTGGAATAGGATATACTGCTGGGGGGGGGGGGGGGGGGGGAGGAAGGGGAGAAAAAAAAGACAGAAATCCCTGAAAAATGGAGAACAATTCCTTTTGATTTTTTTTTTAATATATTATTATTATTCATTATGCAAATATAATTCACCACTTTGTTTTTTACATTTATGCATTGTCTGTACTGAAATAAGGGTCTGTTATGTTAATGAGAGGATGGAGTAGATTTCCGTTTGTTTATTTTTTCTGTTGTTTGAGACATGGAAAGGGCTGAAGGTCATACACGTGGCAGAAGTCTCTAACCCCTGCCTGCAGGAGCTACTGGTAAAATCATTCAGCCAGGGTGAGATGTAGACCCCAAGTTGCCACTGGATGTTGGTGGGTCCTGACCCACTTGAAGACCAAGACGAAATCCTTACTCACTGAAATGGAGTTGGAGACTTTAGATGTGGGCTGTTGTTAATGATTTCTTTCATCCATTCTTTTCTCTTGCTTACACTTCTGCACATTTTTGTTTCTACTGGCAGTGTTGAATAGCTGATTTTCAGCCTGACCATTTTTGTTCAGGAAACTAGTATCTACAAGTGGGATAAGAGTGAAAGAATACATTATGTTACAGGTGGCATGGGCTATGTATGTCAGGCCTCTATTCTTTGGACCAGGGTCATAAGTGAGGTTGTAGATTAATTGTGTAACAAGGTGTCAGAAAATATTCCACAAATAAACAGAACATGGTTAACTCAACACTTTGAATTTATAGAAAGTCTAAATTAGATCCTTAAAACAACATGATTATTGCTAAGTTCTAGCCTGAAGCTAAACTGGGGTTCTCCTGTGAGTGAAGGAGCTCCCAACTGGCAGAAACTTAAAAGGTAACTTAATATGCTGCACTACCAGAAATATAACAGACTGCTTATTGGGACATGTTTAAAAAAGAGAATGTATAATAGTTTTCTGATCTCACTGATACGTATTTCTACAAATAACACCAGAGACAAGTGAAATCTGTTTTATGGCTCGCAAGAAATCAACTGGACAAAACCCGAGTTTCAGTTTGAGCAGCTCTACATATACAGAGGACTCCCAGCAGAATCTTTAAAAATAAGCATATGTTTCCCCAATGACATCATATTCTTGTTATCTGCATTGTACCACAGTAATTTTTTTCAAATAAGAGACAAAGAGAGCTACAGAAAAGCTAGACACCATAACATTTCAGTTTAGTTCTGTTTATTCCTACTAGTACATTTAAAATATTTTGATTAAGTAATGATGTAGTTAAAAAGCAGGGATGGTGAGTACTTCCAGGGCTGAAAAACATAAAATAGTGCAGAAATTGGACTTAATCCTAATTTTCCCTACAGACTATACAGAAGAGATCCATATACCACCTCTCTGAAAATAGTATAGCTTCAGAGAGGTTAAAAAGTAGAGATTAATCTTCTATTTCTTTTAGTCTATTTAGTTCAGTTAAATCTTTAGCTTTATTTTTAGTTCTTCTGATGGAATACTAGGGTTGCTTCTGTTGAACTGGTAGGCTACGTGGGATGAGAAAATAGTATACAAGAATATAGAAACTATGCAGTAACTAGTGTAGTTCATGTGCAATAGCAAATATGTAATTCTAGGTTATAATGCTCACATCTGAAATTAAAGTCTGTATTGTGTGACGTTACTGAGGATTTTGTTTCTGCAATGTGTACAGGTTTATTAGAGATATCTGTGTTAAGCATATGTGAAATGGGAAGGTTTTTCCGGCACGAGCTGAATCTAACTGTTCTATGGCTGATAGGCAGGAGCAGCTCCTTTCTTTTAAGATGTGTGCTGTTTCTAATAAAAATCTGTGTGAAAACCTGTGAATGAAATTTGGTATCAGTGACTAAACCACAGGTTCTCATCTGTTTTACCTTTTCTCTCTCAATTGGCAAAAGGGTGTACTGGATTATTAAATTGCAAAATTTAATAAAAGAATGAAAACTGTTAGACACATGAATACAAAAGTGCCAGTAGCTATTTCTTCTGGCACAGAACATGGAGCGCCTTTCTAAGCTGTTTTTAAAAGGACACAGGAAAGATATAGTGGCACTAAATACACTTAAGAAGAGATACACCCATTACGTGGAGCATAATGAAACCTTGCTTTGAGGTTATCTGAGAGTATGCTGGTATAGAGAGATATACAGAAATGCCCTGCAGACCCCTATGGGCCAGCATTTTTGTGACACGCACAAGTACAAACATCATAGCTGCTTTAGAGGTACAGCATAAAACATCTGTGTCTGACTGTGTATCAGTCAAAGATACTGGCTTTTGTTTGTAAGACTATTCAACTGCTTCAGCTCAAGCAAATCAGCACAATGTCCCTGTTTTCAATGTGGTTATACTGATCTGTGCCAATTAAGACCCTAGAAGAAAAGTTGCATGGAAATTGGCAATTCATGATTGCATTGGCCTAATTTCACCCCCTGTGTATGTTAACTGTTATTACCAAACCTTCTTGTGAATCAGGTTAGTTTAATTTTTTATACTTGAGTGTCTAAATAATCTGCCTTATCCTAGGCAGAAGTTATATAAATTTCAACATCCATCCCAGTAAATCAGCTCAAAAGGAACATTTAGAAGACACAATAAACATTTCCAGAGACAGATTTGCATTTGGTATCAAAGGGTTTAAAAGAGTTAAAAGATGCTCCCCCAGGTGCTGCATGGGGGAGAAATACCCAGGATTTTGAGAATATTTCCATTTACTTTAGTACATTGCATCTTTGCTTTTCTATCAACTTGCACAAAAGGAAAACCCAAGTAACTACAACAGGAACTGCAAGTGCAATTTAATGTCAGAATTTTCCTGGTATGAGCTCAGCTCTTGGTGTTATAGAGGTAACAAGGAAAAACAGAGACACAGAGAGACAGCAAACCTTAAAGCAGTGATCACTGCTGTCTTCATGATTCAGTCCAGGCCATCCACAAGCATAACACCGTATTTCCATC
This sequence comes from Anas acuta, assembly GCF_963932015.1. Taxonomy (NCBI): domain Eukaryota; kingdom Metazoa; phylum Chordata; class Aves; order Anseriformes; family Anatidae; genus Anas; species Anas acuta. The sequence goes on along the minus strand of NC_088982.1, from coordinate 14,593,959 downwards.
CTCTGCTTTCACTGGAAGTTGTGCTTGGCATGACTGCACTCTTCAGAGCATTTGGACAAATAAATAACATCCCTCTTCATTATTTATTTGCTTTCAAATTTTAATCAGTATTTGTGTAATCAGTAGTAATTTACTACATTCCTATTCAAAGAGATTGGCACAGTGTTTATATATAATCACCAAATGTAGCTGTTTTATTTAAGTACTGGGTTCTAAATACACATAAATTCAGCAATTATCACTGGAACAAATTTTAGACTTTGAAGTGAATTATACCAGGAGGAGTTTTCTGTAGTTGAAATTGGAAAAACAAACAAAAAAAGGTTTCACTTGCCCAGCTGAGGAATCTGACTGTGACTTTCATGCACATGCACTAAGTGTTTCATTTTTGGGTGCAAATTGTATAGAACGTAAGGAAAGCTTTCAAGTAACAAAATGCAGGGCTTCCCTCAGCCACACGTCAGTGCCTTGTTTGGCTTGTGAGGTTGCAAAATCTGTCTTTCCCTTTGATTGTTTTTGCTTCCACTTAAAACAGCTAAACCAAACACTGAATAAAGTACTGAAAGCATTTTAGCCTTGTTTTCTGCTCTGGGCTTAGCAGGTGTGGGCATCTGTGCCTGCAGGATCTGAGGCTGTTTGTTAAATGTGCCTAACCCTCTTCACAAGGGTAGGGCTATTCACCTGAGCTGGGGCTGATGTGAATGAGTTCCACAACACTCTGCACTAGAGCAGCTCAGGGATATGTCTTTATACTGTGGTTGGTTAGAGCTGGGAATAAAGTGCCAAAGTCAGCAGCTGAAATAAGTAGAGTAAATCAAGTTAAGAGGGAACAGGACAACATTTTGGAGAAGGAGGGAATACGGGGTAAAACCATTTCCTAGAAGTTCAGGGTTAAGATGATGAGATATAAATTGATTGGTATTTCCTGGGTTTATAAGGGCAGGCCCTGGCGGATGACATCATCATCTGCTGGCTCTTTGTGTTGCTGAGTACCCACTTGGGCTGCCAGGATGCTTCAGATCCTGCTCTCACTTTGAAAGCCACAGGAATTTTATCTGACCAATCTATGCAGGGTCAGACCCAAGGCAACATTTTTAAAAAAGCTTATGATGGTCCTAAGTCATCTGTGCTGATGGTCATGGGGTATATCCATGCAGAAACCAACCCTATGAATGTGCTTCTTCAGGCTTTGCAGGTACATGAGCTTGCAACAATTTAACTACCACAGTTTAATGTGAATTCCTAAGTCAGCATTCACATTTCTGATCAAGTGGCTTATTACTGGTTAGCTTCATTGTGTTCCCAACTGGCTGAAAGTTGCCTAGAAATAAGACAAATTTTAACCAGGGTAGGTCATTTATTCTAAATTATCCTGGTTGAAGTGTCACCTTCAGTTGAAGTTGTGCAGTCTGTAAAACATTTAAGTGATGATTTAACAGATCTAGGAAAACAAGTATTTTTCTTCCCAGTGAGAATTTTAAGGCCATATAATATACAGATGGAACATACAAAAAGAGGTTGATGTGGTCCCATCATAACTGTGAGGGCTGTAGAAGTGCACCATGTAGTGTGAAACATGGTCCTAAAGTTCGGTTATTAGGATGATTCCTTCTATTGCTGCACTGTCTTTATTCATGAGGTGTCTGTTCCTTGGTATTTTATTCAGCAGTGTTTTGGTGGTAAGGAAGATTTCTACCTGAGGAGACAGAGGTGGTTGGAAGCAGGCAACCCTCAGAAGTCCCGGTGTCCTTTCTTGGCCCTTGGGGAAACAAGAGGTAAAAGGGCAGTTAATAAAAGAGCTAGATTGTCTCCTACCAAGAACCCAATTAGAGGACATAGAAGGCTGCAGTAAAGAAAAAGTATTTCACAGCTTTCAGGAGTGAATAAATCTGGTGGGCTGAAGATTCAAGATCAGAAAACAGGAGTTATGGGAAGTGAAATATTTTTCTGCATACTTGTCCTTAAGTTCACCAAGAACACCAGACATTCAGGCCCACAATGAATTAGTAGCTGCATTTTGTGATTCAGTGTTTTTGCAGGGCTCTGCTGTTCAGGCATTTTTAGTCCTCAAAACTTTTTAACAGTTTGGTTTCACTCAAATATTAAGAATATTTATTGTAAATTTAGAGGAACTATATTTGGTTATGGGGTTACTTTTTCTGAATGCCCTCACAGACAATAACAGTAATATTCCAAGACTTTTTTCTGTTAGCTTTGGGGAAATAAGCACTTGTATCCCGTCAGCTGACAGCTGTGACGTGCACAAGAAAGAGACTAGAAAGTCTAAACAAGCATCTGAAATGCTGTACAATCAATAGTACATATTGAGGTTATCAAAGCCTTTTCACATGATGTGTTTCATATTGCCTGTCACTGGCATGACGGTAATGGCCCCTAAGTGCTGCAAGAGGATTTACAATATTGTATGCGATTAAAATAGGAGATTGTGCTAAGAAATTTGTATGTATTTTCAAAATTATTTGGTACAGTTGGAAACAGCTGAAAGCGTGACTGCCTTCAACTAGCATGTTGCCAGAACTAACTCCTTTGATTTCTTAAAACTAGATGATGATTGTTTGATCATTTTATTTAAAAAAAAAAAAAAAAAGGAAAAGAAAAAAAGAAAAAAAAAGAAAAAAAAAGAAAAAAAAAGAAAAAAAATCTAGGTGTCAAAGAGTTTCCTTATGTCTAAACAAGTGTTATTAACTTCAATTATGGCTGCCAGGTGGAGAACTGTGCAGTTCTTTTACCATGTTTCAAAATATTTCATTTAGACATCTTGGAAAAACATACATCCCTATTCATAACCCCTGTTACTGTTCTGATTTATAAGTTCTGCTCCACTGTAAATCATTCAAAATGAAAAAATTAAATTTTATGGCATCAAACTTATGTGGCATCGTGCCTGAGCAAAGGGCAGAAGGAATGTGATTCTTATACTGCCAATTACCATTGAACTTGATTTTTTTTTCTTAACAGATGGCTGAGATACACATATAAAGAAATGTAAAGTATACTTATTCTTTATTTGGACTTTGAATTAAAAATAAAACACCCTCTTCAATCATTTTTTCAAGTTGTTTATAAAACTTTGACTCTTAAGTATTATTATTATTTTTTAAATTATACAAATATTTGCATCTAAAACAGAAAATTTTGGTTTCAGGCCATACACTTTAATTGCTGTGGATGGTAAAATGTATCATTCATTTAGTCTTACAGGCTTTTTGGGAAAAAGGGGTCACTGTGTGGGAAATGGCATTGGGAAAAGTATGAAATCTTATCATTTTTAATTGGAGAGAGAATCTTGAAATATAATAAAAATGTGGCATGTGTTCTCTGATCAGTAAAAGATTTTGGATGAGGATATATGACATTGCATTTTTACAGATTCTGCACTCTTTGTTTTATTTATTCCCTAGTACACTTTATCATTGGCAGCAAACATCAGTGACCTGGCATGATTCCTAGTTATGAAGAGGCTCTTTTTTGGCAGAAGAAATTTCTGCTACGGTTCCTGAAGCTTTCTTGAAAGTCATGATGGCATTAGGGGCTTAACTATAACTTTAACTCACAACAACAGTGCAGGAACTGGTTTTAAACTATCTAGTTGAGATAACTAGTAACATCAGCCTAGGAGTATCTGTCTCAGGACCTGTCAAGGGTATACTTTTCAGTCATTCGCAGATTTAAAAAGTCACGATTAAAAGCTTCACATGATGGAAACTCACTTTAGAAATGTAGAAATGGATATCTGATTATATCTCAGTCCCCTCCCCTGCCACAAAGGTTCTTGTTTTAATGAAGTTCCCCTTGCTTTACTTAGGAAATCTCTTCATCAGCTCATCCTACACCTTCCCTCAGCCTGGCCAAATCCCCAAATGTATGGGAGCATCTGTGGTAGCTTCTCAGGACCTTATTGGCACATGACAGTGTGTCAGGTTCTGAGGAAGGGTCTGCTTGTATTTTTGTCACCTAATGGGCACAGTCTTGGTCATGTAAGACATGGGAACATGGCAAGGTCCCTTGCACCCTTCATTACTGTAGCAAAATGGTAAATAAGTATTTTAAGGAAACTTTGAGATGTACCTGATAGAATTCCTTCTTGGCTAATATAAAGTGTGAAAGGCAGTCCTTGGTGACAGTGCTGAAGATCCAAGCACTAGTAATCACACTCTATCTTTCCACATGGACTGTGGACACCCTTTCAATGATGGTGGATATTTTGGCTTTAATATAAAACTGGATTGAATAAGGCGACCAAATGTTTTAGCTATATTCATATTATAAGACTGTGATTTTCTGGTCATTTGTAATTCCCTGTATTTCCTATGTTGTGTTAGTAGAGAAGTTTGCAACCATTTCTTTTACAGCATTTATGATTTTATCTCACTTTGATTACCTGATGGCTTCTCTGGAATCTCTGTTGAAACTTAATCTATAAAATGAAATGAATATTGAAATATCTAATCTCCATGTTGTAGGTAACAAAAACAATATAAATGTTAACAGCATTTCTATTAAATACAGAATCAAGCATATTAAGTACCTTGGGGTTAAGATTTTAACTTCCTTAGATTTATGGTAAGAATTAAAATATCCTCTCTTGTTACATTTATAAACATAGAGCTCATTAGATGAAGGAAATTTCCTTTATCATTAATAGGTCACATTAATGTGATAAAAATGTCTATGCTCTCCATAAATTTTATTCTTATTTTAAGCAGTTACCACATATAGTGTTTATCCTTCAAAACTTTCAATAGCACTTTTATATCCTCCAATTGAAATAATAAAAAACAAAGAATGAAAAGAAGCAAATTAATCCTCCCCTGGGAAACAGGAAGACTAGCACTGCCAGACTTTAAGTCATAGCATTGGTTTGCAAACCTTAAACATTTTCCTCTCTCTTTCCATGATTTTAATGGAGACATGGGTGTGTGTTGTGCTGAAGGATCTTGAAATTAAATGCAAAAATTGCCTTCCAGGAAACAACTTTATGTAAGGGACCTGATACTTCCTTCTACTCTGCATAATTCTGTTATCCAGAACGGGTGACTCTAGAAGATGAAAGAAGTAAGAATGTAATTTATTTTCAGAGATAGTGATTATTGTAACAGCGTAGAATGGAGAAAAGGCAAAGCTGGATGAGATTCAGGGACCGTATAGCTTCTATTCCGATTCTGATAGCAGCCAACCACAACTGTGATTCAAAAGCTCTATTTTTCTGAAAACTTGGCCATATTAGATTATTTTTATTGATTCCAGGTCCAGTTTCATTTGGAGTCAATGCCAAGATTCATACTGGACATAAATAGAAGTCAAACCCTGTGTTGTCTAGGCAGCAATTCACAAGGTCTAAATCCAGAACATTCACAAATTGAGACAGAATTTGTTGGTGGTCTGCAGAAAGCAGACTGGTCAATATGTGTGGGATTTATTTCTAGTTTCTAGCTGCTGTTGAATGTTTTTAGTCTATTTGCTGTGAAATGAAATAGTTCACTGGAGTTATAAAGTTATCTGGAAACAAGGGGCCAACCGTATATAAGATAAGGACTAAGAAGACAATAACCATACCTGCAGTAAGAACTAAAACTGCAGTGGAAAAGCGATTTTTTTCAGAGAAGTGAATGAAGCAAAAGACTAAAACTGCCATTGCAGAAGACTCAGCTGAAACAGCATGGAGACAGAATGGGTGAGGAAAGGGGGCAAAGATGTCTATGATCTGTTGGAATGAGTGAATGCAAATGTATATCTGTATGGGTGTGCAAGCAAGAGTGAGAGACTTGGAAAACAACAGGTGAGGGAATGATTGTATGGCTCATATTTTTCCAAAAGTGAAAAAAATCCCACCCTTATTGCAATTGAAAACTGTGGACATTCCTTCCAGTCAGAAACTGGCTTTTTATCAAAAAATATTAATCTGGCTGAATTGGTATATTTTGGTGGAGAAATGAGACTGTCAATGAAATTTTATTTTGAAAAAATGCGAATGAAGTGTTGGGTCAGGAAGGTACAACTTCATTTTTCATTTAAAATGACTCTTCTGGCTTTGAAGGTTGTTCTACAATAGCAAATTGCATTTGAAATATATTAGCAAATCTAACTCTGCAGTTAAATTTGGAACAATGGTTTTGGCTGGTCAAATTCACAGGACTTGATTTATAGGATTTTTTGAAGCCTAGCTTTTTATTGTGGTTGGAATTTTTTGAAAATATTGAAATTCCTCATGTACCAGAAAATCAGTGTATATATATATTTAATTTGTATTCCTGATATTATTTTACTACTTCAGTAATTATTGTATTGATCGCAGAATAATTATTAATACAGGAGGAGGTGACAGACTTCCCACCTACCCCTCTAAGAGTCTCTAGTAGCAGAAAATGCTGTAATAAGGTCTCCTGTCTCCTGAGCAGTCAGAACAAGAATATGGATGAATGGAGGCAAGATGCAAGGCTGATCTTTAGTCATGATTATGTTCATTCAAGTATAGCAAGAGGAAGCTGAATTTAAATTCTACTTTATCCCTCAATGTACCAACTCCTTGTAAAAGAATTTAGAAGTTGGGAAAGCACAGTGTTACCAAACTGAAGAAAGCTTAGCACTGAGCCACAGTCCACCTGATGATAAAACATATCATTGAAATAACTGTAATTTCTCTAGTGATGCAAACATTACATTATATCAGAGCATAGTGACAAATTTTAACCTGTAATTTGTTTGCTTCATAAAATGCTTTATATACTATTGTACATTGTAGGATGGAGTCTGGGAAAATCTCTCTCTCTTGTACATGACTATGATAGCAGTTCATTTGATATAGGATAAATTATCCTAGCCCTGAAAAGGTAAAGCAAGCAGAGGTTTATTACAAGGTTTCTCTTGGAGCATTGTCTAAAACATTTATTTGCAAAAGAGGCTAAATGAGCCTGGCCCTCTCCACACTCCAATGGCAGTGTGTTTTTAGTTTTTAAAATGTTAAGGCAAGAAAAAGCAAGGCAGTAAAAATGTTGGTTTATTATTTATTTCAATTTGGAGGATGACATAAGAAGCAGTAATCCCTCATTAATCACCATGATCTTAAATTTCTAGACTGATAGAAGCTAAATACATCTCAAACCTAGGGGATGACAGCCTCATCGAAGCAGGGATTCTGGACTGCTAGTCTAGAAAATGTCCATTGAGCATATGGTAGAAACAGTAGTTAAAGGATTGCACAGTATTTAAAACAGAAATAAATACTTCGTCGAGGGTTAGGTGCCTGTTTAGTCCTCTGAATTTAATAGGTAAACTACAGACAATGCAGACTCTCATTACCATTAGTGTTTAGCCAGCAACTTGCTTGTACTTTTAACAAGAACTTCCTTGAATAGACTGTACCTGTTCAAGATCACAAGTTGGGTTTGGCAGTATTTACATGTTTTTGTAGCAGATCTTCTAGCAATAGGCGAATCTCTGGGCAGCTGATTTCTTGAGTCAATGTGTGTATGGTTTCATGTCCCCACATGAGGGTGTGTGACATGGGATCTCACTTAGGGATCAGAATAGCTGTGGACAGCACAGGTGCCTAGCAGGGACAGTCCCCGAGTTATTGCTTAGGGAACTAACTCAACGTACCACCCCACTTCACATGGTCCCCATTACAGTCTGGTCACAAATTCCAGAGGAGTGTGATGTTAAGATGATAATGTTAGATTTGGAGCTAGATTGTTTTCCTCATTGAGAAGTTCTGCTAAAGTCAGCATGTTAAACTTGATCCAAAGTCCAGTCACACTTGTTTGGAGTCTCTGTCAGTGGATGTGAGGAGGAAAGGGTGGAGATGAGAAGTATTAGGGTGCTTGGAGCAATTCACTCCAGCATCATTTGCTCTACTGCTAGACTTGGGACACTAGTATCTCTGTCTAACCTTCTTCACATCTGCTGTTGAGCAGCCACAAGGCAAATCAGGCAATAGCAGCATGCTTGCAATGGTTGGAAGTGTGTGTGTGTGTGTGGAAGATGTTGATGAATTAGATTTAATTTTGATGTGCTGATTTTTTTTTTTTTTTTTAAATTTTATCCGAGAAGAAAGTAAATAATATTGATGGTAATAAAGTTATAGTCCCAATTGCAGGAAAACAGGTTTGGAATTAGGAACAGGAATAAGGTTTAACAGGAAAACCTTTTTATGGTGGAAAATAAACATTTAGGAAAGAGCTTGGGCAACAGATGTATCAAAATTTCAGAGTAGTCCTTTAATGTAGATGGAAGAATTACCTGCATAAAATAGTAACCATGCTCTCAGTCTGCAGCCAGGAAAATGATTAGTTATTATTGAGTTTGGAAGAATAAGAACATTTGGCACTATAGCAGTGAAAAAAAACGTAAAATACAACAGAATACATGGAAAGAACTTTTTTTTTTTTTTTTTTTTTTAATCTAGGGAACTAGAAATAATACACCTGCAAGTATAATGAATGGCATAATATTGGCACTGTATGGGGCACTGAACAATTTGTACCACATTTATAGGTTCTTTCTTGCTATTAATTTAAAATAAATAAACATTTTTTTTTTAACCAAATTTTTGTTGTATTTCTGGTTCTCATTTATTGAGAACTCCAACTCCTTTCCTTTGTGTTTTGTCTTCTCCTTTGTGAGCTCTTTCTGTTTCTCTTATATTTCTTGTCCATTCTCTTAGCTCTTTCCCTGGCTATGTTCCATCTTCTTAGGTTACCTCCAAAAATATATATATATATCTGTAAATAAATAGAGCACTCAAACATGTACCCTACTGTGGTTTGTTTCACTGATGAGTTTTCTTTAAAAGCACACTAAGTAGTAAATAAATAAGTAAGAGACTTGTAAGAGACTTGGGTGACCTGAGTAGCACAAGGGAATTAAGCAATATTGGATGGCTGCATTTTAAAAAAACTGAAGTAAGAAAAAGAATCAACATAAGGGGAATAATGTCTTGCTTTTCATAATGGAATGGTCCAAAAATTTGTCCAAAATAGTGTTTTGGACTCATTTTCTTTCTCTGAGACCCTACCTACTCTCTGTGTTATATCTGCAGTTATTTGCCTCTTCGTTTTTGACAGACTGTGATAATATGTCTGTCTGTCTGATAGACTGTGATAGTTCTGTTTCCCACCACAGCAAGGAAGCTTGTTGCTACAGACTCCGAGTCCCTGTAAAAGTTGGAAATCCATCTGGATAATAGTCTGCTCCATTTCCAAGGTCACATACCTTGCTGTCAAGTTAGTAGCAGGATGGTTTTACTGCGTGAATGTATCTTCTTCTCTGATGGTACTGCTGTGCATAGATAATGTGAAAAAAATATCCAGTGGCCATCCAAACTGAGTCTGCTCTTACTAACCTTGTAACTTAGCTAGCAAAATGAAAAGTAACTCAGATACACCGTAGTATGAGATACTAACCCACTGCTGACACAAGGCTTGTAAGTCCAAGTGAAAATCAAAAAGTATCGCCTTCATTAGGGAGATGCAAATGTGGAATAACACATTGTTCAGCTGGATAGACCTGAGCCTTTAAATAGAGAAGGCTTGAATCTGGCTCACCTTTTCAGGTGACCATGTTAACCACCTAGTACGGGAAGGGAGATCAAGGCACATGGGTTTTATTTTATTTTATTTTATTTTATTTTATTTTATTTTATTTTATTTTATTTTATTTTATTTTATTTTATTTTATTTTATTTTATTTTATTATTTTATTTTATTTTATTTTATTTTATTTTATTTTATTTTATTTTATTTTATTTTATTTTATTTTATTAAATAATTTTATTAAATGAAACAAACACAGATAAAGTACTTTGCTTTCCTGAATATTGCAACAAATCCTGCACGTTGACTTTTTAATACTTTGTTGTTGCTGATATTCTTCAGTTTGGTCACTAGGCCAAGAAAAAGCACCCTCTAGGTATTAAGCCCTCAAGTATGAGATTTACCTACTAAAGTCCCTGTGCAGCTGACAGCTACATTTGTGCAAGCTGGAGCTGGTTAGACCACAGACGTCTTCCATTTTCTGAAACCCGAGGCCATGCCATCAGCAAGTATGCTGTCAACAGAGAAGTGGCTTCTAAGCAATTGCTTTGTACATGCACACCCCATGAGGACAGCCTTAAGTGCTTTCTATCTAGAGCGTGTAGTATTACTGAGGCAAAACATCCTCGAGTTTCTAGTTTTGTGGTTGCACAGCATAGTTGTTTCAGTCAATAAATAGGAGAATGTGATTTTCGGAATCAGAGTCCTACTGTATTAGTCTGGTAAATCCCAGTGTTATGATACAAAAGAAAAACAATATTCTTGTTATTTCTGGAAGTTTAAGGAGATTACCATACCCTGGGATACAATGGTACTTTTCAGCTATTAATGCTTCTGAAGCTCATTGAAAGTAGTATTCAAATCCAAGAAAGATTACATTGTATTCTGCATGTATTAAATTATGTTCTGGGGGTAAATTCAAAGATACAAGTTCTTTCATTCTTAATTAAAAACAACAACAAAATAAAAAAAATATTAGTTTAGGAGCTGTATAATATTTACTTGAATAAACCAAGTAAGGAAGGATGAAATGCTGAACAGAAAATAAAAAAACTCATCTCTATTTTTTGACATAAAACACAAAGTTCAGGCAGCTGTTGATTAGTAGGAAGAACTAGATTAGCAGTAGATAAGGAAGTTAAATATCTGAAGAATTATACTTAGGCCACCATCAGAGATTAAATTAAAAACTGGGAGCAGGGTCCTTAAGGGGAAAACAGAAAAACAAGAACTGGAATAAAAACAAAATCATAGAACCATCTACATGGGCTGCAGTCTCAGTTGCTCTGGCCTGCACAGGCATATGAGGTTCCAGTATGTCATGTGGAGGATATGGGGAGGAAAATTAGCAAGTCATTAAGGAAATGACTGGTGAGCAGTTCGTGATATACTGCCAACATCAGCTTATTTGCATTGCTGAAGGTTGAAACAGGATGCTACCTGCAGCCTGCACAGAGGGAAGGGGTCTGCACTAATTATTAATTCACTCATACCTGCAGGCTGCAGTGTTGCTCAGCTCATTGTTAACAGAAAATAGCAATAAAATGTATGTATGACAGCAAATGACAATCAAAGACTTAAGATGCATTAAAATATGGGAAAGATTAAAAGTAGCTGTTAAAATTATTGCACACAAAATGGCCTTACCAGGAGATTGAGAAGTCCATGATGAGGAGGTTTATATAAACACCCTTGTTTGGGTATGTCTCCTTTGTGTAGTTTTCTTTTTTTTTTTTCTTTCTGAGGTCAAAGCAAATCTTTTACAAGATTGACTCAAACAGAAAAGGGCATATGGAACACTATGCAGCAGACTAAGGGAAGGATTTGGTAGGCAATGAGCTGGAATGAGCAATACTGAAAATAACGGACTATATTTTGAAAATCTGAATGCTTGACTTCTGCAGTAACAAAGAGCAGAGCTATTGTAAGTTCTACTGCAAGGTATCTTGAGCAACTCTAAGATGTGAGTAAGTGATATTTTTTCTTCGATGCGTGGTGTATTATTTAAAACATTGCTCTTGTACTTCACATCCCAGCATATCTTCCATGAATTGTTTGTTTTTATGCATTTTGACTTCCTGACAGACACTGTGGAGTCTGACGCTGGCCAGGGAAGTATGTGAGGGGAAAATAACATTTATTGATTGCCCCTCTTCTTCAGGCAGCTTGTGAAGCATCGGCGTTCCTCCTCCATCCAGGAAATAATTACAGCTCTTCCTCATGTAAGGATATCTGTAACCTTTTGCTCCGTGAATACACTTGTGAGGGCATCTGTGCTGATCACTAGTTTGTTAAGCACTTTCAAACGTTTTGATCAGAAAGACACTATGTAAATATAGGTAGCATATCTTTCTTCATATATCTCGCAATGTTTGCTCTAGGGTTTGATTTGTGGAAGGGGTAAAGCACTCTCTTGCACAGTTGGAGCCTTCAGGCTGCAGCACCAGTATCTGAACATGGATAAGGATTTATGGGGAGTATTAGGTACTTAATAGAAAATTTTTGTATTAGAATTTTTGCTCATGCCAAGAATGGATGAGTTTGTCTCACTTGCTTTTAGGCACAGTACTTTTAATGATGGCATCTTTATTGAATTTTTCATTCATGATTCTTCCACTTTTTGAAAAGACAAATCATGGGCTGTCTCCAGGATATTGGGCCCACCAAGCTCTGCAGCAACTTCACAAATGTTCCCTCACTTAAAAGATAACTGATACCTAAGTGGCCTTTTGATCCCTTATTTCAGCTTGCTACAGGCCGTCCTCTGCAGAATCATTTTGTGATCTCTGTCACCAGTCCCTGGGGGGCTGTAAGTTTCTTACGATTGTTTCATAGTGTCAGCTGCCTTTTCTGTAGCAGTCGAACTGGCTATAGTATTTCTTTTCCTGGAGTTAGCATACTTCCGCACCCATATAGCTGTTTCCCTTGTGTCCAATTCAGTCTTTTCTATTAATCGTGCCTTAGAATTTTAATGTTCAAGCCTGTTTCCTGATTTAGGTAAGTTTCAGTTAACCAATTATATCATATTTCTCCTTACACATATGCGGACCACTTGTAGGTCTCTGTTTCGTATTGCCTTTAGGTCTGCCTAGTTTTCTCCTGTGAGATTCTCTCCTCTGTTTTTGCAAACCTCTCCTAAACAGATATGTCAGCAGTGTCTTCATTATTTGAACCCTTCTGGCCCATGGAGAGAGCACAGGGATTCTCTCCATGAATGTCTTTATAGGAAGCTGTGCTCACTGGCCAAGTGGAGCCATAAAAAGTGCTTGAATGTTTGAATCCAGCCAGATGTCTCTATGAGTTGACCTCATGCAAAGTCAAAGGGGTTACTGGCTAGCATGCAGCCATATTTAACAAACAAAAAATATGTTTTAAAAGGCCCTATGGGAAACCATTCCAAATTACTTTAAATTATGTTTGAAGCCACCAAGGAAATAGGAGTGTGTCAATTCAGTGTAGGTCTGGGCTTCACAGGCATAAATGTTATTTCCATAGGACTGATAGAATGGAAGGTTCCCACATTTGGTCACCTGCTGCCACATGGACCTGTAATCCCTGGGGTGGAGTGGGGAATGGTTGCATGGCACTAAGCTTGGTTGTGTAGCAATTTGAGTTTTATACCCACTTTTGCCACACAGTTTCTACATGCTTTGTGACCTCCTGAGAATGGCAAAAGGAAAAAAAAACAAACATAATAATAAAGAAAACATAGAAATAATTGTGCCCCGAGTTTGTATGAATAGCCTGAGAAGGACCTGCAGAGCCTCCTGGACTTGCAAAGCTTTCTCATATTCAGGGCATTTTCCACATTGTTATGTTCACAAGTCAACAGAGCTATAAGCACCAGATCTGTTTTCTCATTAATTCCACTAAAACCCACTCAATGGGGAGCAGCATTAAGTGTTTTCTTCTCTCCTTGAGAAAGTGGTGCCAAGATGCTAAGCAGAGCTGTGGCAGCTGTGCTTGCTCCCTGTGTCATCCCTGCTGTGGTACTCTGGCCCAGGCAGCAGGCAAAACTTCAGGCTGTTTCCCACCAGGAAGGGCTGACGTTCATGAGAGTGGGATCTTGTCTCATCTGTTAAGAAAAATACCAAGTGAATAACCACAACTGCACCATTGGTGTCTTCAAAATCCTCTACTCCATATTTTCAGAAATCATAAAGGAGAAGCTCAGTTGTTTTGGGCAAAGCTTTTCAGCCTGATGAGCATCCTTAGTTGTCCAGTTTGTGGTACCCAAACAGACTGGTCTTATTTTCAAAAATGGCCCAGGGATTATAGAAATCCTGTAGAATAGCTAATATTATGTATTTTCTGGGATTATTGGATAAACTAATGTATGAATGGTTAAAGCTCGCATTTTTTTATAATTATCAGTTCTAATTGGATGTTTGCTGGCACATGCCTCACCAGCATGGTTAAACACATATATCTGTTTTTTTATTATTATTATTTTTTTTTTCTCATATAAACAGTATAATTGTGGAAACTGCAAATACAGCTCATTGTGCTCTGTTAGAAACAGGAGCATTTCACAGCTAAGCAGTTTTGCACTTACCTAGTGAAAAAAAGCTGTAGGTGTTGAAATTCTTCAGAGAAATTCCAGGTACACAACTATTACTGAAGTGCCTAACAATATTAATCTCTCTTAATTGCTTGTTGTTCAAACTAGCTTTCAAACTGCCTCTCAGTGTCAAACTATTTTCCAGAGACACTGACAAATGGAAATAATACTATTTAAGGTAATCTCTTTTGTCAAAATAAATTCTATATGTCGTTAGCTCAGGATTCATTTATTTCAAAGGAAGGATCCCATCCTGCAAGTTTTGTACACTAAATGTAGACTTATTTCAGATGGGATTTTTGTTGGCCAAGTGACATGAGGACTTATGACTTAAGGAGTTAATAGTACACAATCTCAAAACAAACACTATGATCAGGAAGGGTTAAAGTATCTTTTCCTGGTTTTTGACCTAATATTTTACTTCATCCTATAGGTAACACTCAAAATAAATCACGTTAACAGGTTCCCCAAAAGCGGTCGAATTACAGCATTACTTAAGAAAACCCCTGGGTACATGCATGAGCATTATGTGCTATATCAATGCGAAAAGACAGCAAGCAAGATTGAAAAAGCTATACTTTTTATTTTGCCAATGAATCTGTTGCACTTTGCAATGTTTAAGTGGGCTTACACAACATAAACATTTGGGACATTTAACATATCAAGCTCAAATAAAAATGACACGCAGATCGTTCACTTCTGAAGCTGCCTTGTGTTCAGTTATTGGAACACTCCATCTCTGTGGTTTCCGAAATATTATAAGTATATATTCCAGATTAAACTTTCTATTTTCCTCAAGGTAGAGTTGCTTTTCAGCCCTCAATGGCTTGGTTTTTGCCTAAAGAATCAGGTCCTATCAGCAAAATCAAAGGCGATTACACAGCTCAGTAGTCATTTAGGATTTCTGTGGCTCAATTAAGCATGTATAGCATGCCACAGCCACTGAGACTCTGTTTATTCAGTGAAAGTGCTCTGTAATTTATTTAAAATAATCCATCTTTAACAAATAAAGAGGCCATTGACTGGCCATCGCTGCAGGCATCCATTTAAATGCTGCCTTCTTGATGGTCTGTTTTGCTGGTTTAAGTTAAATACCTGACAAAAGTGATTCAGTTTTTTAGAACCAAGATTTGTATGCATGTTTATTTTCTTTTACACAAGTAATCAGTTAGAACTTCTTTGTAACAGATTGACCATTAAAAATGATTAATGCTATTCACTATGATAATAACAGATTCTGACTGCCAGCTGTGTGTGTGTGTGCGTGTGCTCAGGAATTGTGTCTTTATGACACTTTGCTAATCATGTTAGAACTATTACTGTATACATATATTGAAAATTAGATTAGATGTCTAAAGCCAGTGACAAAAAATCTTTTTTTTTTTTCCCAACATACAACTTTTTTTTTATTATTATTTTTTTATGTTTTTCTTTTCCCACTTGACTGTTTCAAAAATGGATCATTCATCTAAGCAACACCAGCAAGCTGCCGTAAAGACTTGCCAGTACCAGTGGATCTTCTCTGAGCATCAAACGGTTGCAGTTTAAGTCCCTGGTAAGTGCTGTTACTTGTAGCACTGGAATATGACCAACTCAGAAGAAGCTTTTTCTCTGTAACAAGAAACAGCCATTAAAAACTGTCCTGGGAATAGGGCAAAGTATGGTGCTAAATTTCCAGTGGAAAGGCAATAGAGAAGGCTATTGGTTAAAGGACTGCTTCTTAGGGTTAAGGATAAATAAAACTCTGGTAGCCACAATGGCACCTCCTGTCCAGCAGCCACACAGTATAGCTGTGTCTTGTCCTCTTTTCAGACTTAAAAAAAAACCACACACACACACACAACCTTACCAAGAACAACGCCAACCTTAGAGGAGGTGAAACTAAGCTGTTTGTGTTATTCAATAATGGCTTTTTAATGGTAGTTAAACAGAGTCATGGACAGCACTCAATATTTCTTTGTGTAAGCATCTATAGAGAATATGTCACATGTTCATAGAAGAGTTTTGAAGTCAGAGCAGCACATAAGCTTTGTTATAGTAAATTTATTCTCACACTATTTTTTTTTTTTTTGCTAATTTACAGAATCCTTGCTGATTGTTAATTTCCTGATTAAATAGGAATCATTTATGAATGCATGTTTGGAAAATGCCTAATTCTATTTTAAACATGAAGATTTATTCAATCCCTGAAGAATAATGCATTTACAGTCCTATAGGTTGTCATGTGTTTATATGGACCTTTGTGGTTCTCATAGATGAAGAAAGCAGCTGGTTTCATTCCCCTTTTGAGCTACACAGGACAATCTAGTTGGTTCTCTAGTTCATACTAGAAATTAGACACAGAAACAGTGATTCTATCCATCATGAGGTGTTAATACTCATACAAATTTGCCTTTCCTTTTTTTTTTAGTTAATCACCATTAGAGGACTGGAGTCATGGAAGAGTAGCAAAAACTATCTGATAGCTGGATAGCTATGGCCTAGCTCAGATGGCCTAGTTAAAACTTAAAAATGCTTTAATGAGGAGTTCTAATTTATCTTTAGTTCAGAGCGTTGTCATGTCTTTTAAGGTGGTTGCTGGACTTTGGCTAGTACCAGCATTCAGGCACTATCTTGTATTCAACATGCAATTGAGAAAATTATCTATTTTGAGACATTAGCTGAACCAGCATGGCAGCTCCACAAACCAAATGTCTGTCTCTTCAGCTAGGACTCGTGATTGTATTGATGACTGTGATTCATCTGTAGCTGTACAGGTAAAACTGTAGCTGTGAGGAGGCAACAGGACCTTATTGTCACTGGGGTTAAATGGTAGAGGAAAAAATCACATATTCTAAGTCAGAGTGTTATGTGGTGATGTTTTTCCGTCCACGTTCAGGGAGTTTCACTTTTCTGTTATACGTGCTGGATGTTGATATTGAGTTAGGTTCTGGAAAAGTTGACTCATCATTGGGGAGGTTTTGTGTACTCCTACAGCTATGCAGAAGAGCCCAGGATCCTGCTGGACTCCCTGCTAACATTTAACTCTTTGACAGCATGAAACACTTGAGAATGACATCTCCATCTCATCAGCAATCACAAAGAAAATACAATAAGGAACATGGAGGTGAAGGGTAGCCTGAAATCTTGCCTTGCTATAACACTAAGAAGTCTTAGTGTCTTACTTAGGGCTGCAAATAGGTATCCAGTCCTCTTACTAGTGCTAGGGTCTACTTTAAAAAGAAAAAAAAAAGTCAGCAGAAGCAGCCTTTTTTCTTCTGAAGTACAAATATGGATGGTAGTGGATGCTGGAGCATTTGTCTAGAAAAATGCTAGTCTGTGCCCAGTGCTCTCCTCTACCTTGGAGGGTGCCCACACAAGTTTTCTATCCAGGGGAGGGTGATCTGTTCAAGAGGTGTATGTGGATGATATCTGAATACTGATTGAGCTGAGGCAGGAAACAGCTATGCAGCTCTTCAGTTTGGGAACGTGTGAAATGGGCCTCTTTTAGGAGCTTCCAGGTCACCGAGGGGTGCAGCTGGAATATTTAGTTGCCTCCAGTTTTAGAAGAAAGGTGAACTTGTTCAGCTGCAATTTAGAATTCAGGTACTGGATTCCTGCTTTGTGTAAACTACTCTTTGATCTCAATGGCGATTGGCACAGCAATGTTTCCTCCAGGGTTTAGCACAATGAGAAACTGAGGTACCAGATACTGCTTTAATTGCTTAAGGTCACATGAGGCAATGGGGGAAACACACATACAAAAATGACCTAACTCCAAGCCTCGTGTCCAAAGTGTGGGATGACGCTGCTGCCCTGAATTGGATCTTTGTTTGAGTGATGAAATGTAGCACCCCGAGAAAAGGTAAGAAGGCATTAAGAACACAGATTTCCTATGCACTTAAAATTCAGAATGTTGCTTTTCATTCATAGTGGTGCAAATATGAAGAGTGGTGAGAAACCAGGGAGAACAGGGACCATAGAGCTGGAGCAAGCCTGTGGGTATACATGGGGAAGAGAAACAGAAATTATGCTGTATGAGGCATTGGAGGCCTTCCAAATATTTTTATTCATTATTACTATTTTTATGTGAAAGGGAAAAACCTTCCAGGCCTGGCTGGTTTGCCTCAGGCAGGGATTTTGGCCATTTCTAGTCCAAATCCATGTTTGAGTGTGTGTATGTGTGCAGGGTGCTTACATAAAGCCCAGAATGTGCAGCTTTTATCTGCTACTGCTCACATTTGCTTATTCCACCCTCCCTGGTCAGTGCAATAAGCATTTCATTTAACCGTATGACCTTCAAATTCCAAAGTTACTAGTGTTTTTAGAAGGGAATTCATTGGATAGAACTTTTTTATTGAAACACGTGTAAAAATACCAAACTAAGTGATTAAAGAGCATTTTGAAACTTTTTTTTTTTTTTTTTAAATGAAAATATGAAAACTTTTATTACATCAGCTAGGGAAAAAGTGCTGATTTAAAAAAAAAAAAGTTAACATTTCATTTGAGGTTATGATACTTAGAAGAAAGCAAGAATAAGTGATTCTGTGACACATTCAAAAAATTAAATTTAACACAAAATTTTATTGAGACTTTTTCAGAGACATACCCAAAGTGTGATTTGATAGTCACTGTGTGTTGGCACATTATTTACTGAGATCTTTCAAATCTTAAAAAGAAATCTTATCTTTCAAAAAGAAAGTTTGATCCTGTACATATGTTGATTGAATTTTTCATTTGTTGAATGTTACTTGCTTATTGATTTTTGACTTCTTATGTTCTAATTGTAAAACTTCAGAGGTACCTAAACTTTACTGATACAGTTCTGTTATCGATCCACAGTAATATATCATCTATATTGTTTTGCAGAAGGGCAAGAAATGCTTTTGCAAGAAAAGCAGGTAGATTTTACATGTTCAGTGGTTTCTCATAAAATGAGGGAGAGAAGAGAATCTCCTTTTGTTAGTCTTGTTTACAAAGCATGAAACAACTGAAGAGGATTTTACCTAGGCTTGATCTTGACTTTGAGTTTTAGCTTGTTTTGATGTTAATGTCATGTGGATTTTAATCAACACATATTTCAGCCACTATGTCTAAAATTGTATCTTAAAATGATTTTAACCCTTAGATTACCAGCCCAACAGGTGTAGTGCTTATGTCCCCAGTCTGACACTGCAAGAGAATAACTGTACTTGGTGAAAAAGCTCCCTGTAACTCTGATTATTACAAATTTCAGATTTTTGTTGTGTTTTGTTGAATAAAAGTTTCCTAATTCCACAAAGTATGAGGTGAATGCAACAAAGAAAACCAGAGGCTGACTTCCTGAAGACCTGAGGTGCTCTGGATGACGTGGTCCTCAGATCTGCTGCAGGTGGGAAAGGTGGGTACTGTAAAGCCAGCTAATCTTGGTAATGAAGATTACTTTACTGATTAAAAGTGCATTACCACGGCTTGCGACTCCTGCTGTCAACTCTTTGCTTCTGGGTGGGCAAGGACTGGAAGTCAGCTGCAATTTCAATACCCACCCTGTGGTGAGGCAAATGGAGGACCCATGAGGCCTTGGGAGGCCTGGCTGGCTATGTGCACTTTGGTTCTGTCAGACCATTGGCACTAAAGGGTGGTAGCTAGTGCTGTGAATACACACATGGATATGGCGTGGTAGCTGCTGCAGCATGCAGGATGTCTTAGAAAGTGTCCGCTGCTCTGATCAGACTTCCTATATGGAATGCAATGGATCTTTGGTGTCTCAGCAAAGGGACTTGCAGGTGTGAGTAGAGCATAGTGCTGAGCACCTGGGGCTGGGGAAGGCAAAATGCTGCCATCTCCTAGGCAGCTTCAGAGCAATACTTTGTGTGATGCTGTATGGCAAAGCTGTTGACAACAAGTAGGAGTGCACTTCAGGAATTTATTTTCAGTAATTTGAAAAACTACAACTGAATTCTTACAATGATCTGGGAGCTGTTGTGTGGGCTGTCCATACAAAATAAGTAATTTAAGGGTCATAGAATCACAGAACCACAGAATGTTAGGGACTGGAAGGGACCTTGAAAGATCATCTAGTCCAACCCCCCTGCCAGAGCAGGAACAATTAGATCACTTCACACAGGAGTGTGTGACGTGATCAAAATCCAGGTGGGTTTTGAATATCTCCAGAGGAGGAAACTCCACAACCCCCCTGGGCAGCCTGTTCCAGTTCTCTGTCACACTCACAATGAAAAACTTTTGTCTCAAATTGCTTTGGAGCAATTAATATTCCTGAGGTAGTTCTGAAGAAGAAAACTTTGTTAAAAGATGGTACCATATTTTCTAAATGATATAATGGGCATCCACACTTTACTGTCTGGCATGTCAAATCATACTACATAACAAATACCAGAACTCAATGTATTATAATAACATGATCTACTCATATTTTCTTAAGGATAGCAAACAAAACTTTGGGTTTTTTCCTATACCATCTGTGAAAACTTTTTTTTTTTTTTTTTTTTTTTTTTTTTTTTTAACAGAAATCGAATGCCTAAATTTTATAAATATTAAGCAGAAGAAAAGCATGTGCCAGACAGTGAGTATTTGATTGTGGTATTCCAAATAATATCAGTACCAACTGAAATTTCCTTCTTTACTCATTTGTTATTCGTTTCAGTGCTGGAGATGGCATTCATGATATTTTTTCATTTGTCAGCAATGCCATTACACCTGTACTGTCCATACTGTGTGATGATGCTTTTCCTCATGTCACACTGCTGTTTCCTGGCTGCTGCATCCAGCTTTTGCTAATCTACAGGCTATCTGTTTTCTCCATGTGAAACGAGATTGGCAAGGAACAAAATACTCTATAGAGATTACTTGTCTGTGTATAAGAATGAAAATTCACATTACTTCCTTCAATCCTGGTGTATTTTATTGCAAATCCACCTCCTACCGGTAGCATTGTCTGTTGTTCAGCTGTGTACATGAGAAGACCCTTCATGCTTTTTCTAGCGCATCTCAAAGTATGGAAGGAGTGAAGACAAGTTTGGGGACCAAATCCCATGTTCATCAAAGACCTTAAATCTAAATAATTCGGAGGGCTGCAGGAGTCTCTGGGTTCCCAGGGGGCCAGGAGTGGCAGGGTTCCCTGTGGAGGCAGGTCAAGGCCTGGAAGCTAGGGCCAAAGCCAGGACCAGAGCAGGCCAGGGTCACCAGGGGCACCTCCCTGTGGGAGGGACAGGTGGAGGCCAGGTATGAACATAAGTCCTCTTCCTATAATGGCCTCTAATGCACTTTTATCTGCAGCAGCTCACAAATAAAGACCAGATTTAATAAGAGAAAATACATGTGTGTCTTTATTATTATTATTATTATTATTATTATTATTATTATTATTATTATTATTATTATTAATAATAATAATAATATATTTTTATTTGCTTTGCAGAAACACAAGGGGAGATCCCTTGGATTTAGTCTTATGGGTTAATTTTCTGGGTCTTCTATAGTGTTGCTAACTGAAGGGCCTGGAGTGCAATAACCAGGTGGAGTCCTTTATATACACAGGGCAAATGAAAATTAAGTATGATGAATAGTAAGATGATTTTTACTGTCTTTTCTTTTTCCTGAAGTTTGCAAACCAGACAACCCTTAAAAATATGTAGGGCAGATAGCTTAAGGCCTAGTGGTGTGATTAGCTACATGATTCATATGAAAACAAAGTGTATCATATGTAAAGAGAGCCTGGAATAAATTATCCCAAATCCATCAGTAACTTTGGTGGACTATCTGTCCTGTTGAATGTTTCCACATCTTCTGGGGAGTCTTTTAAAGTGTATAGTTATGGAAACTTAAGACAGTGTTGCAAAATTGTACATGTCTATTTATCCAACAGTGGTGTTATTTTTAATAGCGGAGTAAATTACGAGAAGTTATTGGGTGTTCCAAGTGCAAAATATCATCGTCATGAGAAAGGCAGGAGGCACAGTATTTGTGCTTTGCTCATCATGGCTAAATAAGCAGGAGCTAAGGTGCACAAAAACTGGGGCGAGAACACAGGTAGCTAACATAAATTTGATTTTAACCCAAACTTTGACCAGTGAACTGCTTAGGCTTTCTTATAGAGGTGTGTTCTGGAAGGAAGAGTAATTTCTTTTTCTCTCTCTCAAAACCTACTGCCAGCCATCTGTTGATAATTATTGTCCAGTCTCTGCTGAGAATTTGTGATATTTAGTATTTCCTCACACTTGAACAAATAAGTGATAAGAATTGCAAGGTACTTGACCACAGGAGTAGAAAGGCATATAACATAAAAGATTTAGTGTACGCCTTGGTTTTTGGAAACAACAGCCTTCTATTTGTGATTAAAATAAAACTGAGCTCTTGAGGACTTGGAAAATAGATATCGTGGGTTGCACAGGTAAAAAAAAAAAAAAAAAACAAACACAAAAAACTCTGGAAATAAATACAAACAAACATTTAGCAGAAAGCTTAAAAATTATCCACTCTTGTTTATGTTTCTTATTATATTATCCCTTCTCATATAAAATATTGCACAATCTATTTATTTGTGTGTTGAATATTTAGGGCAGGTGAGCAGAAGACATCTTACTTCTTTACAATGTTTATTTTTATAAATAGTCAACATTTTTATAGTTACATTGAGCTCTACATGGTAGGAGTGATGGAGAGCAGAGTTCATTATATCTGCTTTTAAGAACTGTCTATGAATATGTACAAGAAGCTGTCTGTAATTGCTTTTCCTTCTTTTTTCTTCCTTCAACTATATTAATAATACAATTAATAAACTACATCTCATCAGATCTGATCTATTAGAATGCATGTTTTATGATTTTTTTTCTTTCTTTTTACTTCTTTTGTTTTGATTTTCTTCAGAAGATTCAGTGGCTACAAACCCGTGTGCCCACAGCTCAAAGCTAAAGAGGTTTGTCGGAAGTCACAGCTGCAGCCACCTCCATCTGTAAGATGGTTTCCTGAGCAGCTGCTCTGGAGCCTTTTTCTGCTTGCCCTCAGCTCCACTGCCTGTTTGCAGGCTGATCTCCATGACCCCATGGATAAATGACAGACTGAAAAAAAAATAAAATTAAAAAAATGCAGGAATGGTGATTTTTAATCCTTAGTTGAGTATGCATTTCATATAGTTGCCAGGTGCTAGTACTAAACCCCTTCTCCCCAATAAAACTTGAAATTTTATGGGTGTTTCATTATCAAATTGAAAATAAAACCACTGAACAGGAAATAGTAATTCTTAAAGATTCATGCAAAATCAATTATATTATCCCCTGATAATGAAAAAGGAACTACAGGTCCATGATGAAGGGTGAATTTCTTAACAAATACAAAAGGTACAGCACTTCTTTTAAAGAAATTTATTAACTAATGTGATTTTTATAAATTTTTTATTTCACTGAACATTCACTTCTCATTTGTAAATCTTTTTCTCATTGCTTTAAAAAGATATACAAATACAAAAAAGCAACCAAAATCCTGAGGCTACCTTTTGACCATAGACTGGGTCATTTTTTCTATATCTGTTTTTCTTGGTTGTTCCAAAGGAGGAAAAAGTGAAAGGTGTCTGGGACATTATGAAAAACGTTGCAATAAAATAAGTAGGAATAAAACAAGGAGATGGCCTGATCATGGGAGGCTAGTTTTAGCCCATGCTAGTGTTTCTTTTTTTCTGTTGGAATGTAACAAATATTAACTGCTACTGCTCTGCTGTACTTCATTACATAAATATTTGTGTAAATTCACACTGTGAATATATGAAGTGCTTTGATGGGCAAAGAGGAGAGTTTCCCCATGTGCTGTTTTCTTCTTTAAATGAAGCAGCGGCACTGTATGTACTGACCGAACTTTCACACTCATGCTGTTCCACATCAGCTTGAGTTCTCAGTTCTACTTTTTCCCTCTTCATAGCTGGTTTACTTACCAAAATCAGTCTGTTGCAAAACAGCAGTTCCCAAGAAATTCTTCCAAGCCAGCAATATGATACTTCAACTATTCCTTTTGAAATGAGCTGCTGATCTGGAGGCCTTTCTGTACCCCACATCCTTTATAAGATCAATTAATACACTATGTTAAATGCCAAGAAAACTCTACTCTTTCTAGCCTGTGGTATCTATAAGCCCTCAAAGAAGAAAGTATTTGGATCCGGGGGAATTTTAAGTATTCTACTATTCTCTGGTTCTATTAATGAGAGAGTTTTATTTTTATTTATTTATTTTTTTTCTGTGTGTGTCTGTTTTGCAGACTTGCTAGTGGAAGTATGCATGCAGAAATCAATGGAGAATTTGTATTAAACAAAGTATTTGATTATAGTTACACATACAGAATCTGTCCCTATCCCTCTGCTCCTACAATAATCTTAGTAAATCTTAGTTATCAATAAAATAAGAAAAATATTTCATTTGTTGTATAAACATTGTTGTAGCTATGGTAGTTAAGGATGTTAGAGAAATATGGCACTTAGAAGGAGGAAACATTGGCATAATAAAAGGTGTTACCTTCCCTTGCAAGCCTTGCTTCTTTATTATGTAAGTTGACAGACCCAGAAACTTTCATTAGATCACTTTTATGTGGTGCTGATTCTAGTTCCTCTTGCAAATCAAAAAATGAATTATGAATCTTGAATAAATAAAGGTTTCCCTCATTAAAAATAAATGTATAGTATTATCTTTCACTTGGCATAAAACCAGCTGAGCTAGTCAGTATGAAGAAGTACTTACGGGATTTAACCTTGCTTTCTGTTAATACATTTTCTTTCAGCTGTTCATAGCTTTCAAATTTGTTCAGTCATTGGAGTAGTTTTAGGAGGTGCATCACTAATGTCCTGCTAGGTGTCTCTCAGATGTACAGACTAATCCTTATACATGAAAAGAGTTTTGAAGAAATTGTTACAGTAATCTATATTTTAAAACTGAGAGGATAGAAATAGGATGTCTTTGTTTTCTAACTGCTTTTTTTTTTCCCCATGTCCAAAATCCCATATACTGCAAAGCACTGTGATATGGATCGGAACTATCAATTTTAAAATAGTTTAAGAATGAAAACAGTTGGGATTTTTTCATGACTATGAAGATATGAGCCAGATCTAATGGCTACCTGCCAGACTATCAGATTGTTAGTGTATTTTGAACATTTGCTGTGACTTCTTCCCCCAAAAAATTCGAAATTTGGAAGTGGTGATTGACAAAAATTACAGTCAGATCTAGATAGCAGCAAACAATTCATTTTTTAATGCCTTCAGTTAAAATAAAACAAATCAAAAGTTTTGATGCAAATTACCTGTATAGAATACTTTAATATGTATCTCTAATAATCTGTATCTCTGCTGCAGAGTAGCTGGCGTTGCCAGATTTTGTGGTTGTTACAGATCTAGATTCCAGTATTTACTGGAATGTATCTGTATCTCCTAAGTATTAAGGGCTCATAGAATTCAGTCCTCAAGTTTGGGCTAATTGTATTTAGTTTCCAAAAAATTAAACCTATTTCTTCCCCCCAAATGTATATTCAGATGTCAAGAAAAACCTGATTAAATAGTGCAACCTTAGAGTTTTAGGAGAAATATTAATACTTTTGAACATCCTGCTGCAAAGACAACTTGTATTATTTTCAGCAGGAAAGATATTAGGGAATAATTCCCAAATTTTAGATAGCTTCTGACTTTTGGATGATAGAATACATCAACTCCTAATGCAACTGGTAGTCTTTTTGAGACCAATTGAGGGTGATTATCTGCCCATGTCATAGCATGAGCAAATGCCTGTAAATGCCATATATGCCTCTAAAATTAAAAGATGAGAAGGATTATTTTAATGTACGTTCTCAGTTTCTCATTCTAGTTATAGGTGAAATATTAAAAAAAAAGTATAAAAGGAATGACTCAAGAATCAATCTAGTATGGACGTAATCAAAGAGAAGGTCTCTCGCATAGGCATCCATCAACAGAAACAACTGACTATCACCACTACATTCACTTTTGGAACCAACCTATGAGCCTAGGTGTTACTGCTGGAAAATATATAATGCTGTTTCACATCGGGATTCGAGAGCTGCCAAGCATATCTCCAGACTAACTTTAACAGTGATTACAGTTGATGAAGGAGGTAGAGGAAGTATAAGTGTGTGCCAACAGCACTGGGTGGATAAGGCCAACATTGAAGGTAAAGTACATTTATGTGAATTCTTATTCTACCATTAAACAGAAGTTTTTCATAGGATGAGATTTGCCTACAGAAGTCTCAGGTGTTTCTGCTTAGTGCCAGTCTCTTTTTGTAAATATATAGACTTTTAATTGCATCCAATAGGCTACATACCAAGGACATGTTTGAAGACTCTCAAGACAGTAAATCCCATCGTCATGAATTCCCCCTGTGATACTTTGCTGTTCTCTGAAATTCCCAAATGAGATGGGCTATTTTAACATGCATAAGCAGTTTCACATTTTAGTTGGAAGGAGAAGTCAAACTTGTGACAAAGTAAGAGCTTTGCTGTAGTTCTTACAGCAAAGGAGTATTGTAGGCTGAAGTCCAAAGGACTGTGGTATTGTATAGTCCTAGGAGTCCTGGGTATGTAACAGTCAATATTGACTGAAGACATGTACTTTATTTCTGCATTTTATTTTAGTTATCTAGTGCTTGAAGTGAACAACCAGTCCACTGCAATCACAGGCAGAAAACAGATGTGTAGCCCAGAAGAGTCTGCAAACCAGTTCCATATGTTCCCACTCATCAGAAGTCACATTAAAAGAGCAAGCTGGAGCTTATTAAAGAATTTCTGTCCAATTCTAACTTTCTATCACAATATATGAAAACCATACCTGTGTAGGAAGCCAAAACTAAATCTGTTCTCTTATTCAGACCTACTTTGATGCTTAAGTAGCTTTCATGTTTGTCTTCTGTGAAGAAATACCTCTCTATCTATGGACTGCATGCTAAGCATGGGAGTTTTTGCTGAAGTACCTCTTTTTAATCTGTTTTGAATCGGTATTAAAAGACTCCTTAGAAGGAATGTAGCCCCAAAGTGGGAAGAAAATATTGTCCTGGAAAGAAAGAGAGGGAAGTCTTCTAAGTAATGGTATGGTGCTGCTTTTAATGCTGACTACATAAACAAAACCCATCTAAGTCTAAATAAGTGACCCTGCCTTGCAAGCAGGGTTTCTCACTAGGAAGTCTTTCCATTAAAATGATGGTGGAATGATCACACGATCCCAGCTAAACATTTCATTCAAAATAATAAAAAAAAATCAGAAACTAAAAGGAGAGAATAAAGAGATTTTTAGATTTTGAAAAACTTGGAAACTCTGAGTAAAACAATAGATTCAAGTAAAAGCCATATTGATTGAACAATCTTGCATTTTCCCAAAACATAAGGGGACCGATCACCCCTACTAAAGTGTGGTTATGCAGGGAATATTTGGAATGTTTATTTCTTTCAAGTTATACTTTTTTTTTTTTTCTTGATCCTGTTTTTTCCTAGTCTTAGCTCATCAGGGAAACTTCAATACATATACACCAGGATATCATGAAGGCATTAAGCATAAGGCATTAAGCTCATGAGACAGGTTGCAGTCTCATTCCTTGAAGAACTTTTTACAAATGTAAAGAGACACATTAAAGAGATACATGTCATGTAAAGAGTCAATTTTTAATGAGGCCAATAAATGGATACCCTCTGATCTCAACTAGAGCAAATATTTTTCACATTACTGAAACATCTGATGCTTGCAGAAGAATATGATGCCATGGCCACTGTCCTCCCCAAATAGTTTTTACAGGTTGCACAATGCTACCATCTGTTTCTTTATCCCATATACTATACTTTCAACACACTGGTGGAAATTTAGACATTAACAAGCTAATAGGAAACATAAAAAATCCTGAAATCATCAGTCTGCTTTGCATACCTGCCTAGTTCCTATGGAAGTTAGGATGATAGATTACATGTGTACATGGCAAAAAAAGAAGAGCAGTCCTTGTCTCTTCATTATTTTTTGTATTTTGTACCTAAATACTGCACTTGAATTTGCTTCCATAGAGGTAGCTTCAGTGTATGGATGGTATATTGTAGACACAATTTGCCCCTATAGCTCATGCAATATACTCCTGAGTGGATTGGTTATGGGTGTTCAAACAGTCTATTACAGTACAGAACTAACCTTTATCCTGTGCTTTTGTTAAGACCTGAGAAAACTGTTTTGATGTGCTAGACCCATCAGCCAAGGAAAAATTTTCTCTGAAATGTGGTTTCTTTGGTTCAGTGCTTTGACAGTAAATATGGAAGTAAGAAGCAAATCTTCACAGGTTCAAACACACATGGCATGTTATTGATACAGAACAGAAATGTATCTCCAAGTAGACACGACAGAAACCAAGGCTGTAGACAGCATTTGTAGAAACTGAGACATGATGTAATCTCAGACAAGGCCATCAGTGTAAAAATGCTCTCTCTATTTATTTTTCAGATCTTTATATAACTGCTGATTGTAGAATGATGCTGCTTCTCAAAATGCTACACATCTCAATGAGGTTTCTGGTATGTTGTGTGAAACTTGCCTTTTTTTTTTTTTCTATTCCCTTTCTAAGTCTTTGTTCAGGAAAAAATTTTATACTCACTGGGAGTATTGCTGAAGGACCATAAAATCTTTCTTCATTTTTTATCTATAATTGTTAGATCTACAGAGCACAGAATGTCTGTCACCTAACACACCTCATGTTCTCCCAGCACATTTGGTCCTTCTTATTAGTCTATCACTGAAAAGCAATAGCTAATCTACTTATCTGTTGTTCAAGATTAATTTTCATTTATCTAGGATCTAAAGTACTTCTGCACAGATTTTCAGTATTTGTTCCAGTGTTTTAAAAGAATTTTCTTTGCACTTTACTGTCAATAAAAGTGACTGTTAGATGTGATTGGCATCACTGGCTGATATGACCAGCTGAGATGCTGGAAGGAGGGTGATGCCTCCTTTTTTCTTTCCTTATTGCTTTGTTTTGTGGACAGCAACAGTCACTTAGCCTTCTACTTAGGATTTTGGCATATTATAATTAAATATTAGTTTGAAGAACTATTTTTAATAAAGGTTTTTCTCAAGGCTTGTCTTGCAGCTGTGATATGTTTAGTCTCTTATGTCCTCAGAGAGTGAGGAAGATAACTAAGAAAATGTTTCTTTTCTTCCAGTTTGTCTTGAGAAACAAATGGTTCTGTCACATACTCCCAGTGGAGATGAGCAGCTGGGGGAAAAAATGTGAGAATGGGTGAAGGAATTCCTTGAATGAGCAAATCTGAAGTTGCAATGAAACAGAATGTCCTGTTGAGCTCAGATAGAGTTTAGAGGGGAAAATTGAGGGTTTGATCTCCAAAGCTTGTATGCAACCTTGGCAGTCACTCACCATTTCCTTAGACTAAGATGAAGCCAATCTGAGGTAACTCCATGAATGGGACCATACTTGAGCATTGTACCATAAGATGAAGAATATCAGTGGACTGCTCTCTGAAAGGAACAGGGATATAAGGGACTTCTCCTTTGAGAGCAGATTGAACTGCACATGCATAGCACATAGCTGAAGAAAAGTGCTGTTGGGAACCTTGAATGAGGTTGCAAGAAATGTGTAAGGATGGACCATTAAGACTGTTTTGTGGTAGTTCAAGTTAGGAAGGAGAAATCTCAAAATGACTGGCAGCCAGAGAGGAGAAAGAGGTTGAGAGGTGAGACAAAAGCAGAGTCTTCAGGGAACAATTGATTTCCTTGCATTCATTTTGTTTGTGTTTTTCCATCAGTGGGGAATGTGCAGAAGTCCACCTGTAGTTCTGATCAACTCTACATGACTTTTTCAGTCTGCATACCAGAGAGATGAGCATTTCTGACTTTCAGCAACAGAATGGAGGGGAATTCCATGTGGATTGTGAGAGCGCACATGAAAGTATCTGAAAGTGTGCATCGTGGGAAATGGGACAAAGCCTTTTGGATCCAGTTCACTTATAAAATGTTATGTATGCAGTAGCAGAGAATTCTTCATTTGGGGATGGGAGGTGGGGTAGCTGAAAGACTGAGGGTCATAAAGGTGAACTCCAAAGGCTTTCTTTAAAATTAGATTTTTACCCTTTTACAGATCACTTTTTGACACGTGAGAAGCTTACATATATTGGAGAGTTAAACCCTAAATCTAAAACATGAATTAAGCTAACCAATGAATAATGATTAAATCTTAAGTTGTCCTGGTAGAATAACTATCTCCACATTTAAAACCTAGTCCTCTATATTTTTTATTGTTATAATCACTTTTTAAGCCCCCAACCCGTTATTCATATACAGTTAAGCCTCTAAAAGCCAACTGTAGAAATCAGATCTCATTGTTTCAAAAACGTGGACCAAGATACCTCATCTACTATTTTCCATATCGTCCTAGTTCTTCCTACCATGTAGGCAAGATTTTAAAAAGATATTGAAAAATTACATGAATTGTAAGGAAACCTAATAGTAGATGATGCAAATTTTGAATGGGAAGTTAAATCTTTTGAGTTTCTCCATTTATGACTGTTGCAGAACAGAATGAAATTTTAAGTGGAATGTGTGGTGTAAATGCCTGAAGTAACTAGGAAAATAGAACTAACATTCACATTTTTAAGAAAAAGGTACAGCTTTGAAGAGGCTTTCAGGGTAGGGCATAACTGCATTATCTGAGCGTTCCCTAGGCTCCCAACCTTAGATGCTATCGCGCTGGGGAAACTTGGTGTGCTAGCTCTAAGGAACACCACGGAGCGTGGAGTGGAGTGGAGACACCACGGCTAGGCTCTGTGATCAGGTGGGACCTCGATTGTTCTTGTGCACAAAGCTGCACTTTTTGCCACCCTAAGCCAAAGACCTGTCATGTTTTGACAAATGCTGTACCCTAGTGTTCTTTTTGCTCATTATAATATCATTATAATACCAAAACACACCTCCATCCCAAAAGCTACCCGCCTCCAAGGTGCGACCACCCCTCACTGAGCATGCGCTCTGAATTTCTCGGAGCCTGTTACTTTAAACGGAGACGGGAAAACTTTACACCAATCATAACTAAGATATGCTTGACTAGAGCCACTCAAGCTCCACCTAAAAGATAGAAAATAATATAAATTGGCCCAAGAGAGAGGGGATGTTAGGGAAGATACCATCGTCAGGGAAGATACCATCCTGAGGACATACAGCATCCTTAGGACCTCCTGACTCCTGGGATCAGTCGACGGGCTGAGCCTCTCTTCCCCCCCCATTGGGACGCCTTTGGGTGAGATCTGAATATTTGCTTATAAATCTCTATATAGAGTCTTTGATCCTTTCAACGCGTTTATTTCTAGGCTGTGCACCCATAACACCTGTAACACCTGTAACATCTATACCATCTATAACATCTGTAACACCTATAACACCTGTATAACATCTATAACACCTATAACACCTGTGTATCTCATGCATATTAGCTTGCTTTTGCAGACAGTCACTATCGCCGGCAATCCAAAAGAACCTGATTATCTGTTGCTGTAATAAACCATACTTGATTGCATTGTGATAGCTTTCATTAATGCGACTTGGGTGAGGGTGATTATCCGTGATAATTCAGTGTTCTGAATCTAACCAGACCCCCAGACGGTTAATGCATTGTTGGTGAATGTCTGAACGGACCCCCAGGTGGTTAATACGTTTTTGGTGAATGTCTGAGTGGACCCCCAGGCGGTTATTACGTTTTTGGTGAATGTCCGAACGGACCCCCAGTTTTGGTGAATGTCCGACTGGTTCAGTACTCTGAATCCAAACGGGCCCGTGACGGTTAATCAGCTACACCCCTTTAACGCGACAGAATGATAGTGAAAATGACCCACTATCTGCTTATTTTTGCTTAATGCATTTGAAACTAGTGTACCAGATATTACGGTCCTTGCATTTGGCCCAAGATGAAGTCTTCCATTTCCTCATTTCCCACATTCATCCATTCATTCCCAACAGACATATTTTTACTGCTCCTAGCAAATTCCATAATTCCATTAAGATCCTTTTTTTTTTTTTTTTTTTTTTTTTTTTTTTGTAGTCAACTCTTCAACCTCAGCTCAAAGTTGATCTTAACAGTAGCTGTTAATTCCAGGAATAACTCGCAAGTGCTGCTGGAGCTACTTACTTTTAAAGAAAGCAGAACAACAAAACCTCTCTGAATTGATATATTTGAAGTATGAAGTGTCAGATATATTTGGTATGAAGTGTCTTTGAGGTATCTTATCAGATATGACAATTTATTTGAATCTGTAGAGTAACCAAAGGGATCCACCATTCACCACTGTCAATTATAAAGAAAGTAGGGTATGGATATCAATATGCATTTGTCACACACACACAGAATCACACAGAATTTTCTAGGTTGGAAGAGACCTCAAGATCATCGAGTCCAACCTCTGACCTAAAACTAACAGTCCCCACTAAACCATATCCCTAAGCTCTACATCTAAACGTCTTTTGAAGACTTCCAGGGATGGTGACTCCACCACCTCCCTGGGCAGCCCGTTCCAATGCCTCACAACCCTTTCAGTAAAGAAATTCTTCCTAACATCTAACCTAAAACTCCCCTGGCGTAACTTTAGCCCATTCCCCCTCGTCCTGTCACCAGGCACATGGGAGAACAGGCCAACCCCCACCTCGCTACAGCCTCCTTTAATGTACTTATACAGAGCAATAAGGTCACCCCTGAGCCTCCTCTTCTCTAGGCTGAACAAGCCCAGCTCCTTCAGCCGCTCCTCGTAGGACTTGCTCTCCAGGCCCCTCACCAGCTTCGTCGCCCTTCTTTGGACCCGCTCAAGCACCTCGATGTCCTTCTTGTAGCGAGGGGCCCAAAACTGAACACAGTACTCGAGGTGCGGCCTCACCAGAGCCGAGTACAGGGGGACGATCACCTCCCTAGCCCTGCTGGTCACAGTGTTTCTGATACAAGCCAGGATGCCGTTGGCCTTCTTGGCCACCAGAGCACACTGCTGGCTCATATTCAGCCGACTGTCCACCATCACTCCCAGGTCCTTCTCTGCCTGGCAGCTCTCCAACCATTCCTCTCCCAGCCTGTAGTTCTGCTTGGGGTTATTGCGCCCCAGGTGCAGGACCCGGCACTTGGCCTTGTTGAACTTCATACAGTTGACCTCAGCCCATCGGTGCAGCCTATCCAGATCCTCCTGCAGAGCCTTCCTACCCTCGAGCAGATCGACACACGCACCTAGCTTGGTGTCATCTGCAAACTTACTGAGGGTGCACTCAATGCCGTCATCCAGATCATTGATGAAGATGTTAAAGAGGACCGGCCCCAGCACCGAGCCCTGGGGGACGCCACTAGTGATTGTCATCATTGTCTTTCTCTGTACTTCATCATCCTCTTTCCCCCAGAAAGTTTCCTATTTGAGATTAACATCAATGAGATGTAGTTATAGAATAAATGTCACTCCCCTTGTACATTTTTTATCTCACTGCTATCTGTTATCTGAATGTTTTTTGTAAGTCATTAAAACTTTTACTTTCAAACCTTGAAAATAAGTTTGCCTGAATAATAAAGATCATCAGTGTAAGACACAATGTAAGACTAATTTATGAAAAATTAATTATTACTTTTGAACGTGTGCTTGAATGCTTTCATCATATATAAATGCATTGTTTCTACACAATTACCTCCCCATGATGATCTTGATTGAACTACAGCACAGACAAATACTTGTTCTGTCAAAAGTTCTAAGACTTTTCTGTCCATCAGTATGTAGCAGTTGCTGATTAACTATACAATAGGTTTTATTGTGGTGTTTAACTGCCCATTTCATGGTGGTCCATGCTTTCCAATGACAAATGACTGCATGTAATTTGGGTAGTATATCATTAAGACAAGGAAGGACATTTATGTTTTCCAGTATGTCATGTAACTGTGAGTGCATATTCACCTTGGGGGAATTATGTGCTTATTATGACAAATAATGCATATTCAAGTATTTAAGATTTATTTTATTTCATTTTACTTTTTTTATTTTTACTTTTTTGGAAAGAGTCTCTTCTCTATGTATATATCAAAGGTATTGCTGTGACACAGCATGAAAACTTATGGTATAGTTATCTAAAAAAACTTGTCCACTCCCTATAACATGTTTAGATTGCTTTTTTAGACTCTATAAAATTTTAGCTAGCACTAAACATAGAACTTCATTCATCATCACGCAAGCAAAAGCTGCCAAAGGAAGCCTACTCTTCCTGAGCTAAAAGTGGCAACAGTCCAATATTGGCAGAAAGCAAATGAATCATTTCCTGCTTTTAGTTTTAGATAAATAATCAAAAAAGATTGTCTAGATTCTGATCCAAAAGTAATTTTTCATAGCAAGGAACAAGACTACAGCTACAAAGACTTTAAGTGGGGAATGTTCTGTTAATTACTTCACTGGAAAGGCCTCTGAGGAACCTATAGTTAGATCAAAATATCAAAATCCAATTTAAAATAAAATGTTAAATAATCATATTGGCATTTAAGTAGAGTGAGATGAAGTACATTGAAACGGAGAATTTTGGAGATTTCATTTGCTCTTGTTGTACTGAATAAATGGAGTAGTACAGGTGCCTGTAGTTGTCTCTCTGGTTGAGAGAGAAGGCAGAGAAGGGTTCTGCTGACAGTGGAAGGTGGTGATTGCAGTGAGCTACATATTCAGGAATTGTCATCTGAAACTCTATCTTTTTCTTTCATTTCTTCTTTTTCTAGTATCTCCAACATGAAGAGGGTGTCTGGAAAGCTGGTGGGAGAGGAGCAGGCTGCTTCTGGTTATGGGTGATAAGGGGAGACGTAATTTAAGGGGTTGGAGAAGTAGAGGATGAAGTAACCCTGGTACCACAAATGGAGACTGAGAAATGAACAGAAAGTAATTAGCAGGCTAAGACATGAGACCAGAGGACAGAGGAAGAGAATAGCAGTATCGCACTAGCAGTATCAGAGGAGAAGTGTTGAGAAGGTTTGAGTTGAAGGAATTACTAGAACTGTGCTGGGGACAAGGGTGGTGAGTGACATAACAAATAAGACAAGAGGACAAGTGCCATTGCCTGTTAGAGCCCTTGTGACCCTTATCCCTCTTCTGTATTTAATTAATTATATTTAATTAAATTAATTAAATTAATTTAAATTTTAATTTAAATTAATGAATTTATTTAATATTATTTAATTATTTAATTAATTTATTTATTTAATATTATTTACTACTCTCTTACGGGAATGCTCTGGGACTGGAAATTAGACTTTTCATAGCAATGGAGTGAATCTAGTTATTGTCACTCAAGATAGGATCTGAATCATGAAATATTTCTCTGTAATGCTTCAGTGGAAGAGAAATAATTTGTGTATGTACTATAACAATTATATATTGGATTTGTGGACAAATATAGATTTTCAGTTTAGGATTTTGATTGTAGAACAAAAATCTATAACGGTGTCTTTTCTGAGTGTATGGTCCCAAACCCCAGCAAGATTATCAGGTCTGAAAGGAATGTTTCTCTGAGATTTTGTTTGGATCTGAATGATCAATCTAGAATCCAAATAACAAGGGTATTCTTGGCATAAGGCAGTTGTGGCACTTGCAGTTGAAACCACTTAGAAATATGACAGAAAAATGACTTGATGTGTGGTTTTGGATCATTTCAAAGAGTAAAAGGTGTGAATGGCTGTCATTTCTGGAATATAGAGAGCTATCAACTCTTTTCATATCACCAAGAATCAGAAACATAGTACTGCATCTTTTCAGTTTGTGCACTTTCAGCACAAATTTGAAATCAGTGTCAATTTGTGGATGCCAGGATGTTTAGAATCTAACTGTACCACTAGTAAATACTAACATTGCCAAATCTGGTGATTTTATGGCTAGTCTTTTGACATCTAATATTCTTAATTCTGGGCTTCTAAAATTAAGTATTACATAAATAGGTCATTTCTTTCAAAAAAAAATATGTAAAA
The DNA here is from genome assembly GCF_963932015.1 of Anas acuta. NCBI lineage: Eukaryota > Metazoa > Chordata > Aves > Anseriformes > Anatidae > Anas > Anas acuta. Next base: position 14,557,897 of record NC_088982.1, on the reverse strand, counting down.
AAACAATGCCTTAATTATTGGTTGAGTGTCTTCTTTCATGGTTGCAGACAGAAGCATAAAACATGACCATATTGCAGACTAAGAATAACATAACAAGAGTCACTTTCATTTTAAATCTGAAGTGCAAGCTAACCTCATAACTTTTGGGGTCTGACTCATTGTCTTCAAATGCTTGGGATTGGCAGTATTGACTAATATGCTTAATATCAAAATTCAGCTTCAGAAAAACATAACTTTTACTGTCTAGAAATTTATAGAGCTAGAGGCTACAAGTATATAAGGCAGGGAAGAAGGGGCAAAAATGATGGTTCCTTCCCAAACCAAATGCCTTCAGAACCATTTTTGCCCAAGGAGCTACAACCTGAAGGAGCACCCAGGTTTTTATCTTATGTCCTGGCTTAAAGCTTGCCTGACATGGTGATTATGGGTGTGCAGAGTGATCTCTCTTTCACCTCCATACTGTGGCATCACATCTGGCTCCATGGGGAAGCACTGAATGCCCTGAAACTGCCTTTCCTCTGGGCTCAGCCTGGGGCACCGTACTTCTGCCCACAGTAATGAAACCCAGTGTCTTCCAACATAAATATTGCCTCTTGGTTACTAATATAAATAAATATATTGCACATCACATTTGTGGAGAAAAATGTGCAAGACCAACATTTCTGCAGCCCTCATGGAGACAAACTTCCACTTGAGGAAGGAATTTACATGACTAAAAATTAGAGAAGCACCCAATACCCAATAGCACTCCATTTTGATAAAACTTTTTATTTTAGAGTAGAACAACCCTGGTAGTTTTTTTTTTTTTTTTTTTTTTTTTTAATGAAGGGAAAATGAATCACTTGTTCACTAAGTGGAAAATTAAAGAAGATAAATAGTGTAGTTAAGAGTGTGATTTATTAGAGTTCACATCCTACTGTATGTCCACAAGTTCTTTTAATACTTTGACTAGAAACAAAACTTGGATTCATTCTTTTCCCAGTGAACTTAGAAATATTTTTATTTCATGAAGTTTTACATTCCCTTCTCATTTCATTTATACTTATCTTAATTGTATTCTTCATAACTGCTATAGATGACAGTGCTGAGAAGAAAGAGACAAAGAGAGAAGGAGAAATAGAGAAATATTTGTAGCATGAGCCTTTAAAAATCAAATAACTATTTTTATGTTGAGAATGGGACTGAATTTTCTTCTCACATCCAAAGCTAAATCTGTGTTTATAAAGAATTAATGGTAGATCAACATTAATGCTTTATTGTTTGGATTTTATTAAATGAATCAGTTGAAGATGTAATAGTGGGGTCACATTGTGTTTTAAAGAATTCACACCTCTTGTATGTGTAATATAGTAAGCATTTTAATAACAGATCCTTTTTTTTTTTTTTTTTTTTTTTTTTTTTATTGGTGGAAACCAATGTGGTTCCATTGTTGTTGATTTTTGTTTTATTTTTAATTTAGTTATTTATTTTCTGGTTTTGCACAAGGTGATTTGGGATGTGGTATTCTGAAGCTAAAAAACCAAAGTCTCAACTTATGTCATGCTTCTGGTTTCAAAGTTTGTGTGTGCGGGGAAGGAGGTTTGAAAATGCCTTAGGCTAAAATTACTCCTTCTGCCTTTGAAAAGGGGAGTATTTCACTGAGAATAAACTGTGATTTGTGCTATCTCCTGAACTGTTCCTGAGCAGCATGGTAGATCCCAATACCGTGCCAGGGATGAGCTATCAGGATAGATGACAGTGTGATAAGACTGAACACCCAGAGAAAGCAATTAGGATCTGCTACTCTCAAGCAGATCCAAACTAATCCAAACTAATCCAAAATATATATATATTTTTTGTAGGTGACTTTAAAGAGACTCACATGTGATCAGGACTGTTATAGCTTAGAGTGGTCAGGCAGTCATCCTCTTTCATTATTCACACATAGGTATGTCTTTCAGATGCTTAGAAAACCTGGATAGAAACTTACTGCTATTTCCCATTTTTCATATATATATATTTTTTGATAGCAGTATAGCCCAGAAAGTGAGAGCTGGATAAGGATTTAAACCCACCATAGAAGTGCCTAGTTACTGTTCTTTAAGTAGTCCAAATAATTCTCTTAGGAAGGAAAATCTAGGAAACTAGAACTTTGAGTCTGTAAATTTGGTATCCAAAAAAAAACCACAACAAAAACCAACCAACCAACCAACCAAACAAACAAAAACACATTAATTCTGTTATTGCTCTAAATTTATTAGAGACAGAGATTGTCTACAATTGGCATGTCAGTATTTGTTTTGGTGTTTCTGTGCATGGGTCAGACATGCAACTTTAGGCATTTCCAGTGTATGATGCTCTATTTCTACGCAATTGGTTCCCTAAAGCGTTTTCACAGTACTGTGAGAATGAGCTACTGTTTATCAACAGCACAGCTAGTTTGAACTGTGACTTTGGCAGCTCTCAGAAATTATGTTTAAAATGAAGAGTGCTGTATACTTTTTATTTTTGGTTACAAATGAAATTATGGCCTATGATAAGGTATAGCATGGAAAATCTGGAAATTAAGGAAATTAAGGGCTTCTGATCTGTAATCAGTAGGCTGGAGCTATTCTAACGTACCCCTTCATGTATGTCAAGTCTCATTATGAATTCATCATCCTATCCAAAGATTATCTGCAAAAGCATAAAATTAAATTATGGCCAATTCTTGGCTTCTTAGAAGGTTTCTCATTTTCTTAGTGCATGTTTTATAACCTGTATTGTATTAGTAAATTAGTAAGCAATTGTCCATAGCTAGAGGCTGAAAGTATATTAATCAGAAAACAAATCTGAATGGAAACAGGGTGAGCTATGTAATACAGTGAGAAACAAAAAAATATGAGCCAGACAAGCCAGAAAAAAATGGATTTGTCTGCACGAGCAAAACACAGATCTGATCACATGTGAACCATCTCTTTGTAATATGAAAATGAAGGCAGGATTAATGGAACAGCATAATTCTACTAGGATACAAAAGCTATTTGGTATGGAATAAAAGATAGTCTAAACAGATTTTTTATTTTTTTTTTTTTGAAAACTATCTTTTTCTAACCATTTAACACGGCCTACCAGAGACAGAAAAGATGACACAAAGTGATTAAAAGAATATTTTCCAGAAGAATGTGTTCTCTTTCTATTCAAAGGTGTGCCTAGCATCAGACTACAAAGCATAACACAGATGAAATCCATCATTACTACCTACTAACTGATGTGAGGTGGAGCAACTATACATGTACATGCTGGGAGCCATTCTAAGAGATGGAAAATAGGTATAAAAAACCCAAACCCAAACCCAACCAAACAAAAAAGACCTAAGTGAAATTAAAGGAATTTAATTTGAATTCTAAACCTGAAAATATTGAAATTTGTGAAGAAAAGATCAAAGACTGAGTAGCTGGTGGATATAGTGGTCAGACGAATCTATGAATCTGAGGAACGCATAATACAGTATTGCTAGCCTGAACACATTCTCAAATCATCAGTTAAGTCTGGAATTTCATGAGTTTAGGGATCTTTTGATATAATGAATATAAAACTTGTTTTTGTTTTAAAGGCTCAAAATCAAGGCATTTTAAGTCACATTTTTTTAAAGGAAGTTGAGAGCCATAATATTATATTTGAAAAGAATGAAAGTTTAGAGTCTCATTTTGCTCAGGAAAGACAAAACAAAACAAAACAAAAACTTTGAATATATTTGTTGGGTGACTTGAAATAAAAGTCAGAATTTGGCAATGTAGAGATAGATTAATCTGGAAAGTACCATAGCTGAGGAAAACTGCTGGCAGTTGGTATGTAAGAAATTGAACATAAGGTTATTTCATTTTTGTGAAAACAGCAATAATCATACAAAGGGCTGAAAAAAAGCTGTAATAAATTTTGCTTTCTCATATTTGACTCATTCACAAATAATTCCTGTTTTATGGAAAATGTGTTTGTTATTCATAAATATTAGTTTAATTGCTAGTCCTATAATTTTCAAGAAACTGATTGAGCTTTTTATTTCAGCTATGGTTTTATCCAATATGATTTGTCTCATACTATATATTCCTTCCCTTTAGGAATAGAAATAGTGGAAAGCAATGTGCTTTTGGTATACTTTTTGTCATAGATTCTAGAGTATCAAAAATATATATGAATAATTTAAATAATATAAATCATAAATCAGGCTGTTAACTCTAATTCTATAAGATCAAATAGGTTTTACTGGCCAGGGTGATCATGTTTGACTGCTGAAATCAGTAGCGATCTAGACAATGAGGGTACAATACATTACACAAACTTGAGGTCTGGATCAGAATCTATTTAATCTGCTTTGTAGTGGAGCCTAAAGCCTCTTAAAACTCTAATTAGCAATGGTTGCTATATAAAAGTTTTTATTTTTGTTTAGAATTTAAAAAATGTTGGGTTTAGCTCCCAGTTCAGGGTTTTTCTTTTTGAAGTAAATCTTCTTTGCATTCTAAATTGAGGAGTCCAAGCTGCTGAGACTTTTTCATCACTCTATTTCTGAATACTCAAAATGTTTGCTAAACAATTATACATATATATATATATATTTTTTTTTTTTAAAGGAAAAAAAAAAAAAAACAAAACAAAACTTTTTTTCAGCTGGGGAATTAAATGTCATGTTTCCTCCTGAAGGGCACATTTTATGGAGAAGTTATAAATCCCTGAAATTAAGTTTGTAATGGAAAATGTGACAAACTCAACTATGGCAGTGCAAAAATATATTCTTAACACTTAATGCATAAAGGGCTATATATATGAAATGTATTTCCAATGTACTGCATGTTTATTACAGATTAAACACTTAGAAATGGAAAAAAAGGCACATACTCCAACTGTTTCTTAAATATTTGTTTAATATAGCTAGAAAACATTGAAAATTGTAGGACTGAAGAGTACTCAGTAAGTGTTTAAATAACATCAAATGCAATAAAATGTTTCATTTGAAATGTTAAGCAGGTGATAAAAATGCCATGTAGTATTACTATTTGGTGTGCTGTAAAATAATATAATTAGGAGAAAACGCATAAGGAAAAATTAATCATTAAAACAAAACTTGCCAGGTGTGTTTGTATTTGTTCAGGTATTCAGAGTTCTGCAGCGGGTCTTCACCTTTATCTACAGCTGAGCTCAGCTGCTGTGGTACGTTGTGGTGATACGAGACACTTCCATCCTCATGGGCATCAGGACATGTGAACAATGCAGCAGCTCATGGTACACACTCCTGCCCCCTTCCAGCCAGACTGTGTAAATGAAGTAGCAAGGGGAATGTTTCCACACCCCTTCTCAAATATGAGCAAGCCAGAGGGGACAGAGGAGAATTGAAAACATCGTGAATCTCCTGTAAGAGAAGTTGGCAAAGAGCAAGAGGTGCTGACAAAGGAGATTAAAAAAAGAACATGTCTGGCATCTTTAAGTAGTGATTACACTTTCTCACTAAAAACAGAAAGGAAAAAAAAGTGAGTTAGAGGGGCATATAACTCATGAGAGGTGATGCTTTGGGTGAGTAATATGGTCTGTCCACTTGTTAGACAAATGGAAAATATGTATCTCCTATGTGTTGCCTTGTACTTATTTATTTATTTATTTTTATTAAGTTTTGGAAGGCACAGGCAGGCTTGAGAGACATTTTAACACTAGGTACTTAATCTAACTTTTTTTTTTTTCTAATATATATAGATAGATAGATGATATCTGTAGGACAACAAGCATAATTTTAGAAGCTAAAGTGAAGCAATTGGTATCATCAATTCATATATTCCTACTAGACCTTCTGCAGTTTCTTCTCCACTGATATTCACTATTTTTTCTCCTTCAGTTGCCTACACTTAATCACCCTTTCCATTTCAAGAGGAGAAGGAGAATCTCTTGCTCTTACTTCCTGTCCTACCAGAATCCCCCTGAATACTTGCTCCTGTTTTCTCTCAGAATACTTATTCAGCTACCTCGCCTGTGCTTGCTCGCACCAAAGAGTTACTGTGCAAGGAGAAAGGTCTTTTCTGTTCGTTAAATAATAGCCCTAGTTATTATTTTGAGAGCAGGCCTGAGTTGCTGCTACTTCCCCTATCCTTTTCCTTAAGGCATAAGATGTTTTCATTGCCCTGCCATTTCTTCTTTCTCCCCAAGGTCGGTTTCATTTTCAGTGGGTATAGTTAGACAAGTCTTGGATTTGATTCAGTTAAAATTACTGTATATTTGGCCTCTGTATCATGGAAGCACAAGAAAAGCAGCTAAATACACTGTGGAAAGTTGTTGTTCTGTGTTTTCCCTGGCCATGCATAAAGTTCTGCAGTGTAGAAGCCCAAACATTTTGCTTTGAATTGAGTCTGCTGGAATGATATGCTCTGTGTTCATGTGCTAAACTGTGGATAAAGTACCACTGCTTCTCACTGCTCTTCCCAGTAGCTACCCTTTATGGTGGGATCCAGACTCTGCGTCTAAATCCAGGAATGTTCCCAAGAGCTCTTGAATGCATGGAAAAGAAATGCTGGTATCTCTGACAGTGAAAAAGAACTCTGTCTTCTCTATTCACAGGTACCCTAAAAAAATAAATTAGAAGCAGCTGCAAGAATAACACTTTAAAACAGCCAGAAGATATCTGCACTGCCTAGCTGCATTCCCTCTTGGCCTTTTGGCCAGTAACCAAACTGGGCAAAGCAAACTGAGCTTGAAGGTGACATTTCAGTTCTCATTCTTGGCAGAGACTTAGTGGTGTGCTACAACTCTAAGTTGTTAGTCATTTCAATAAGACTGTGAGTTGTAAAGAAGAGAATACAGGGATGGGTTAATGGCTTGCCCAAGGACACCACTTGAAACTAATTAACTAATGCCCTTCATCTTTCAAAATTACCCAGGCTTGCAGAACAAGGGTCTGTTTTTCTGTCAGCAGAATTGTGTCATTCTGTACAGCTGTGAAGGACTGTGGTGGCTGCTAGGTGTTGAAGAACCAGACCCTGCTAGGAACAATCTGGAGCAGATGTGGAATTGCAGGAATTTCAGCATCGGTGTCAAGGCCTCTTCACATTCAAGGTTATCTTCTGTTCATTCTGCTCCTTTGTCCATTTGTTGGTGAAAAGAAAATGAACAAAGTCCATGCGGCAACAAAAGTTTCATTTCTGTTCTTAATAGTTTTTCTTCCAAAACTGGTGACTTCTTCTGAAATATTTCACTTGTGGCAATTTTTTTTTTTCCCTTTTAAAAATGTCTGATGAACTCAGTTATTGCTTAACCAACAGCTATCTTGGTAAATGTTTCTCTACTCAAATATTTTTTGTGCAGCCTTCCAATTTGCATTAAGCTAACCTAATTTTCTTTTGGACTCAATTTTGTTTTAAGCTACCAAAAATACAGGCGCTGGTGTATCATATGCTCTAAAACACTACAGGAAGAAGCAGAAATTTAGCCATAAATAGATGGCTAGCAAGGTCTGTTTAAAAATTTATACAACATTTTTTCATATAAAATGGAGTGATTGACTCTTTATTACTTACAGGCAGTATTTAAGCCTTCTGTGTAATTAATATTCTTTGAGAGGAATGCTGGTGGCTTAATGACTCTTAAAGCTATAGTAGAAAAAATGTCTTCACATTAATTGAACTTTCTAAATGTCTTGGTTTCATTTATTCTCATTATATTTCATATTTTTTGATGATGGCAATGGCTTTATATAGAGGCATGTGTATCTGTGAAAGGAGCAATATCAACATAGTGGTATTCACATTGTAAACATTTTGGTACAATTCAGGAAATCGAATAGATATTTTATTTCCTTGCTGTCATAAGAACATTTCTGGGATTTGTAATAAACATGGCAGAGGATTGCAGCATTTCTACTTTTCTCATAAAGAGTATTGGAACTGTTAATTGGGAAAGCCTGAAATACACTGTAGATTTTTTTTTATTTGTTTAACTAGAGTAATAACTCAATGCCCTATTAAAACTATGTTGGTCCTTCCAGGAGTGTTAGCAGGTGTTGACAAAAGCCTTGTCTTATTCATGCAGAGCTTGAACATGCAGAACCTTAAACATAACTCATCAGGCAGATTGTGGTATGGTATACAAGAAAATTTGATATGATTGGAAGAGATGCTGTTGGGTTATGACCTCTTAACACCGTGTTTATTAACATGAATGGAAAGATCCATGCTGACATTTTTCTTCATCAGAACTATAATCGTGAATGGAACTAGTAAATGTAAATAAGAATATTGCAACTGATGTAAGAAACATGATACACAAATATAAAACAAAGTAGAATTTATTCATTCAACATTTGTTCATTTAACTGACTCTTTATGAAAAATGCTTGTATAACATGCTGAACAGGTTCTATAAAAGCCAATTTTATTTTCACAGCAGTGGGATCTCACTAATCACTCAGAGATACAGAGAAGTAGAGAATATAAATAGAAAAGAGGATTTTAGAAATAAAAATATTTATTTTGTGATAGTTTCTTACGTGCTTGCATTTCTTGCTGTCCCGATGATCTAGAGACATCTCTATCGTGGCAATCAGAAGATTTGACTTCTATCCTAAACTTGCTGCATGAATCTGGATAAATATAATGTTCAGTACATCAGTCTAGGTGACAGAATGACTGAAAACACATGCATGGCTTAGTACTGTTTCCATCATCCATAACAGTAAGACAGATTCATAAGAATACAATAAAATGGAGGTACAAATATTCTCTGCCTAGACATGCTTAAGGTAACTCAACATCTTTGTTTGCAAATTAGGGATATATAATAATATCACGTTGCTTATTACATTAAAGACATTTAATGAATTGATGTCTATTCTCTTACCAAATCTTGAGCAATTTGAGAATCAGGCTTCAACTGCCCACCACAGAATGAACTAACTTTGGTCAAAATCATCTAATCATTTAGTAAAGACAACAGTTCCATCAAAAAATTGTTCTATAAAGTAGGGAAAAAATCTTTGTAAGCTCTGTATAAAAATGCTCATTATACTTTTATTAACAGGTCAGATTAATATGGTTATAATTACTTAAGGTTTAACTTAGCTCTGGAAGAAACAGAGCTCAATTCCATGTTTTTAATCGTATTGGGTGGGCAAAAATGAAATGTTTGTCAGCTGTGCACTTTCTATAAAACTTAGTGGAGTGACAAAGTTTCAGACAGCCTCATTGCCCATTCTCTTAACATCTGTTTCCCTTATTTGCTCATTGTATTGAAGTCCTTACAATCAGTGCTTTAAGTGCACAGAGACATATATATTAATGTACGCTAGAGACAGGTCTAACCTATTAGAAATTTAGGTACAACAGGGTTATAAATGTTACTTGATACCTTATAAAGCCCAAGATACCTGACCGGTGCATAGGTTCTGTTGCTTGATGTAGTCAGGTGATAACATATGTACACTTGTGCTGCCTACTTTAGCAAGTGTCAAAAGTTCATGCTAAGTACTACATAAATTATCACCTAATTAAGCGCTGTTATGGTTTGGATTGGGAGGGAAGTGTAAACTTGATTCTCCTTGGAGAGCTATATGCAGAAATATGATGTAGAATTAATTTTACGAATAAAGGTCAAAGATCAAAGTCTGAACATATTTATTGGAAGAAGGAACTGGAAGGGAATCTTGACTTCCTTAATTAAATTCTTTTCTGCTCATGAAAACACTAAGAGATTAATTTAATTTTATGTGTAATTCCTCATTCTGTTGTAGAGATGTCAGGAGCACTGGACTGTTACTGGCACTATTTATACCTTCTATACTTTTTGAACTTCCCATTGCTACTCTTACATCCATAGTTACTGAATCATAAATTAGGTATGCCAAGAAATTATTTTTGCCTGGGTACTTTGTAAATAACACATTGATATTACAGTAGACGCTACTAAAATGATTTATTTGAGATATATTCACCTGGAGGTTGGAGTTTAGGATTAAATTAATAATGCCATTATGGAACAATCTTATGTGAAGGCATTAAAGTTTTGTACATTTATGTGTCTATCAATTTACTATGTTAATACAAGCTATCCAGATATGTTATGTGTGTGTTAGACCTGAAGATATAGCTAATTCTGCTGGGAAAATGATGATACTGATGACTGGCTAAGAATTATAAAATGTAGAACCTGCATCAGTCCAAACAAATGTTTAAGATCAATAATATTTGGACACGTGCAAATTGAAATGAGTCTTTCAAATAATTTACAGCTAAAATTATTTTAATATGTCACACAAAATAATCATGTTCTCTCTTCTATTTGTTCCAGCAGTTTAGGTGACAATACCACAATATTCATAATTGTAAAAAAATGCCTGTTTGTGTGATTTTACCACTGTTTCCTCTAGCTTTTGGCTTATATATTTTGAAGAGGACTAATACAATATTGAAGATCTCTATGGTTTTGATTTTTCTGGTTATAATATCCGTTATGGCAGGGACAGCAGCCATGTTCAATATAACTAGCAAAATGTAGCTTCGGTGGTGACATTTTCAGTCACTTCTGCAATATAACCGAAGTAAAATATGTTAATGCTCATGGTCCTTGAGAGAGAAGGAAATAGTTAAAGCTATGGAACTAAAGTGAGAAATCTGAAGTAAGGATAAGTTTTAAGAAGCACTTTGAAAGGGACCGAAGTATGAAATTTCAGGCAATAGAGAGATTTTTCTAGTCTGTGATACTACCACCAAAAGCAACAAGGAAATCAACATTAGCAGTATGACAGTTGCAACATTGATTCAGAATAGTATATGCTAGTTTAGTTTTTCCTCAAACTAGACAGCTACCTGAAGGCAGCTGAACACCTAGAGACATCTATGATAAAGCAACACATGCTAGTGGAAACACTAAGTGAAGTGTGGGGAGAAAAAGAAGCAAGGTAGCCAAACAGTTTCTTATCCTAAAATACCTAAGATATTTCTCCATCTCTCTCTGTCATTGGATAGGAGAAAACACCAGCAGTGAGATTTATATTTTTATTTTTTATTTTTATTTATTTTTTTGTGGCAAGCAACTTTCCACATCGCAAAGATCACTTCTACCATTACTGGCAACTTAGGCAGTCTTTATAAAGATGCCAATGGTTGTAGGGGCTGAGTTGCTTCCTCTTTTCCCCAAGTGAAGTCTGAAGCATGTTGGCCTGTGCTGGAAAATTTATATTGGCATTACTAATTCCAGCAAGAGATTTCCCTTCCTACAGTGTGTCTGACCCAGTTATGCATTCAGACTGTTGAATGAAGGAGAGAGGAACAATTTCAGAGTTCTTGAAGATCTGCAGTAACACTGAACCATCTCAGTGCTGGTATAAGGACTTATATTTTCATTGCCCTTTATGGAGCTTTTTCTTCAGTTGGTTTTGCATGATGTTCTTTTATATATGACATCTTTATTTATTTATTTATTTATTTATTTTTGACTAAAGTAACTAAAGACACAAATTATACATATATATCTATAGGTAGAAGGAAATGTGTTTAACCAGAGTGCAAGCATTGTCTAGTTGGAGATGCTGCTCAAGAACTAAGGACAGATCAAATGTTTTTTACCACTTTACACTAGTCTTTGGTGTCAATGTGTGGATGCCATAGAAAAATGGAGTACTCCATTTTTCCTCTAACCTTCAACTCTATGTTCCAGACTCAGTAACTGTGCCATAGCACATCTACACTGCAAAATTGTGTGTTCTGCTATTTTTGATATACATTATTACCACAGAACTGAAAAGAGGAGGTAACATCTACTCAAAGAGAAGATACTTAATGTCACATTAATACAAATATCTCTCTAACACAGGCATGCTAGCAGCATGACCTAAAATGATCCCAGACTTTCTTCAGAGATGAGGCTGCTTCACACAATGTTTAGAGAATACCTGAACCCATCTCTGTGGCTTCTTCTTCATGAAATGCTGCTGACATGAGCACAGGCAAGGCAATGAGGAGAGGGCTTACCTGCCATCATTTCCCACTTTCTAAAACACTTGCAGTACTGCAGCCTGATGATGCTTACCTGATCAAGGCTAAGCATCATCATCAACATTGAAGAAAAGAAAAGCATTATATTATTTTTAACAGGGTATTGGAGGTGTCCCCACAAGATACATAGAGGTACCCAGATTTCATGGAGTTCTTCAACTTTGTAGGAGCAGAATGGCATTCAGATGTAGTCCTAAGGGGACATTTTTGGGGATTATTTTGCAATTGTTTGCAACTGCTGACAAGTCCCACTTCCTTCTTACGGACTGAGGACCTGCTTTTGTTCGTTACCATGTTCAGGTAACGCTGACAGAGTACTTGGCAGTCACTTATCGTGGTTTAATGAAGTTTGGTTAGGTTGCTCTGCTGTGTTGGTTCCATGGATGGTTAGAGAAAGAACCTGTGTTGATAAAAGAAAACCTGCTTTATCTCGGAGTTGTCCTGAAAAGCAGAAAAATCTTTGGTAGCTTTGTAGTATTTGGTTGTCCCCTTCTGAACCAGATAGAGACTTAAGATGAAATTAATTTGATGAAAACTGGATTTCATTTACTTCAATGAAAGAACAGTTATGTCCCATCAGTTGTCTGTCGGGCATGGTCTATTGGCTCTGTTATTTATTATCACTGTCATTGTGAGCCATACTTCCTGTTGCATATGCCTTAGTTTTCTTACCTACATGGTCAAGAAGACAAGAACTTATTCTGAGGCCTCCACTTGTACGGGTTTGGAATTCTTTTGGCCAGGGAAAAACAAAAAGGCAGATGACTAGTGTTCTCTGTGTCTCTTTTCTGTATGCACAAGCCAGCCAGTTGTATAAGTTTTATTAAAAGACAGACTGGATGATGAGCAAGTATGATGACATGAAAGAAACTCCACCGTCTGCTCCTTCAAAGTCTTAAGCAAAGAGGAACACACATGCCTCAAGACTGAATTTGGTTTATGGATCTTTCAGTTCCTCAGCTGAAAGCTTACGATCAGTCAGTGTGCTAGAAATCCATACTGGACTCACAGTCAGTGTGTCTGCAATGCTTCTTTCAGCAAACACAGACTGAGTTTAAGGGCCTGGAAAGCAGCACAGCAATTCGCTGGCCCAAATGCAAAAATAAACCATGCACAGTATGTCACATTAGCTCTTAACTGTCTCCAGGAAGTGAAATGTTTGACAGGGAAATATATTTGTTTGTGGCCTCGTTTGATTCATGTTTCAGGAAAAGAATTGAAGTCATACCCCCAATGGAGCACATCCATCCATCAAGGGGAGGATACTGCAGCATACAGGATGTCATCTTCCCACAGCCTCCTCCCTGCTTCCCTGTGGAGGCAAAGCACCATTCAAGTGAAGGAGGCTTTAGAAAGGAGGTGCGATTTTTATTTTTTATTTATTTATTTTTTTCTGTCCAACACCAACAGAAGTGTTTTAGATGGCATAAGAACAACATCTTGCTGAAAAGAAGGAGATCTTTCCCGATTTCTTTAAGAAAAGGTGGCATGCCTTCCTAATCTTTATTCCTTATCCCCTGAGGATATGCTGCTGACTCTTTTCAAGGCCTTGCATGCATCATGGCTAACCTGATGAACCAGACATCTAGATCTGGACTGTCACTTACTCCCAATGTAGATAGCAAATGGTGTGACTCTGTGTGGAATAAAATGGATGGGATCAGGATGAGTTAGGTGTAGAAATCTTTCTGTATTAGGAAGGGATGAGTTCACTGTGGTGGATCTCTTCCTTTTGCAACTAAATTTCCACTCCCCTTCTCATCCCAGTAGGAAAAATGCAAAAATATTAGTAGAAAATTGTGCAGTATAAATAAGGAATAACTCCATAAGGAAGTCTGTGGAACTACCCTCACATAAAAGATGTATGCCAGAAGAAACTGGGTCTAGACTGTACTTCTAGAAGGTGGTTTATAAAATACTCTTGATACAAATCTATAATGCATACAATCCAGTTTCTAATTTCAGATTTGATTCTTTATATGTTTTCTCTATGTCACTGTTGTATTTTTTAAGGATGCTCTCTCAGATTAACCTCAGTGGTAGCTTTCATGAGAAAGAAAATAAAATTTATTCTCAAAAGAATAAGTAGCACGTTTAGAGAGAGGTTGAATGGATATGCTTATGTACTAGTCCATGAGCTATTGGAACCTGTCTTTTCCTTTCTTTGTCTCACCTTCAAGTTCTGCTAGTTTTTCCTTTCTGATGTATAGAGTATCAGAACATTGTAAGGAACCTACCATTGAACTCTTATTTTATTACCTTTCTACACTGCTGTGATACAGATTATTTATTTATGTATTTATTTTGATGAGGGGGTTGCTCCATAAATTCATTAAAGATGTGAGTGTTTGTGTTTTTGTGCCCAAAATACATCCTTAGCTATTTTAAGTAAGCAAGCAAGTATGCTAAATTACTAAAAATAGATATTTAAAAATACTTGACCTCAAATTACCAATCCATCAGCAGCAGAGGGTAAAAGGGCCTTTAAAGGCATCTTTAACTTGCATCATACCCTAAGCAGAACCTCAGATTTACAGGCTTGTGGTTAAGGCACATCTAGACAGAGCCACTACCTCAGCTAACATCACAGGAGGGGCCATTTATATTTCAGGTTTCTTGTCATGGGTGTTGCAGGTCTCAGCATAGCACAGGAGTTTCCAGAATGTTCTTAATGAGACAGCACCCTTCACAAAGGCTGTCGTATGGATCACAGTTGTGGACATGGCAATAACTGTGTTTCTGCACAATGTTAGTAAAATGGGTGCCATGCAGAAACATGTTCCCTTTTGAAAAACACTAATCCTACCACCAACTTGTTCTCTTGCCTTTATTTACTCCCTTTCAGCTCTTCTGTATTTTCCACATCTGTGCACAGGGAAGGAGCCAGCTCCATGTGGCTAACCAGTTCACCATGGAGCAACAGGAACTGGACTACAGCTTGGGCACCTCAGCAGGCAGAGGTGCCTGCTGCTCCTCTAAAAGGAGTATCAGATGGAGAATTAAAGAAGGGTGTGTTCTCGCAGCTGCCGGGCGCTATCAACACTATCCAGCAGGATGATCTAGATTTCTGCTGCCCTGTGCCAGATGGCAGCATTTTGATACTCCAGTCTTCATTGCAGGTCTGTGCTCTGTGGTTATGGCAGGACTTCATCTTCAAATAACTGCTCATTTTTTGAAATTCAGGCATGACCTGAACTTATTTGGATATTTCAAGCTGCAAGTTTCAGTTGAACCCATAAGCAGCAATTGGGTTTAGGCAATAAGGAAAGCTTTCCCCAGGTGTGTAAAAGCTAGGCAGAACAATGCCTGTTCACAGGCAGTTTGCTTCATGATGAATGAAAAAAATGTCTGTTGCTGCATGCCTTATACATTGCAATGTACATCTGCAAATATATATAAAGTCAGAAAATTCTTTGAATGCTTATGCTCCATGTAAACCAAAATGTCCTGTCTGAAGTCATAAGTACAGAGGATTATTCAATAGTAGTTTATGATTTTAGTTTTAATTTGCAACTTGATCTCTTAAGGAGAGTTTATGGTCAAAACCCAAATCCATTTTAAAATTTGTGTTTGTGACCTTCCTGTTCTGAAGACAAGCAATGCTTCATTAAAAAGGCAAATACTTCCATGAACACAGAATATGTAAATCTATGAGCTTGTTTTTATCTTACACTGGGGGTGATATCCAGTCTTGAAAGACACTGGGACAGAGAGGAGACTTGCCAGACATAGATGATGGCATAAAACAGCAAAGCAATAGTCTGTCATAAGAGCAGGCAATGTTTGGGGTTTTGCTGAGCAAACGTGTCTTGGCTTCATATGGAAATACAATCTTACTGGCAGGACATGGTTAGTTGAATTTTGGTGATCATATAGGGCTGCAGGGGGCTGGATTGGGGGTTATTTTTGTTTCTAAGTGGGACAGCTTATTTTGCTGTAAATTCTCCTATTCCTTTGTTAGTGGCCTCAGTGTGCTAGGGGAACCTGCTTCACCGTCATGAAGAAGCAAAGCCCTGTAGAAATGGGTTGTATGTCTTGAATGCTGGAAGTGATTAAGAAAATGAATTCAATGATCCTCTTCAATAGATAAGGGCTTATTTCCCTGTAGCAGAAAGTGAGAATACTGTTACGCTGAGAAAGTCATCAGTAGTGATGCTTACTTGCTACACACAAAATATTTTCAGTGCATGTTTCTCCACTAACTCAACCACTGTTTTCAGGATGTTTTGTGACACCACAAAGCAGCTGTTCTTTACTCTTCTGACTAAGACATTTATATTCAACCCTGACATTTTAATCTAATAAAAAAAAAATCTTTTTACCTCCTTGCAGTATAAACAGAGAACCTCTATATAATGGGCATCTGTGGAATATGGAATTAGTCCCACTAGTGCGGAAAAACCTTCATAACTCTCTTGTGGCTTCATCACTCTTTGAGTTATGAGGTCTTCCTCTCACTTGCGGGATTAAGTCCAAATCCCACAGAAGCTTATTATGTGTCCACTATTTATTAAGACTTCATCATTTAAAACAAAACACTTAAGAAAGACACTGGGAAACATTAAAATCAAAGAGGTTTCAGTCTGAAGAATAGTTGTTGTATTTGAAGGTTTTTCAAAGTAGGGAAGAAAAAAATCATTTTAGTTCTGATAACCACTGAAGTTGCTGCTTCTGCTTATTTTTTTTTCCTCCTTTTTTTTTTTTTTTTTTTTTTTTTCTTTTTCTCCATGGAGAGATTATGTTTTTCCTTTCTTTCCAACAAGATTTTATAAACCTTTTAGTATCCTTGTGAAGATTTCACTTACTTTTCTCTGCCTTGCAGTCCAGTGACTGGAGCCATTTAACATGAGTGAGAGCCCTTGTTCCCTATCCTACTACTAAGTGTATATATTTGCTGTACCTTGACATTCAGAAAGCCCTTTAAATGACACCCACTGTTTTGCAGAAGTGTAACATAACACAAATGCACTAGCTGAGGCTTAATCCTAGTAGTAGTTTAGCAGTTCTAACATTTTTTACTGAGGTTGTCTTGGAGTTAAGAATGTTTGAGGCACTTTTCTTCATTTCTTCCTACTAGAAAGAAATAGCTGTTATCACCTATATAATTCTCTTCTTCCCTTGCATAGATGTATTTAATTCTCTAAACAGTTGTGAGAAATAAGGAACTTAATTTTATAGCTGGGGAAAATGAGGCAGAGGAGTTTTGTTACTGGTCTGGTGTCATTCTGTCATATCAGTGACAGATCTGGGATTAGAAGCCAGAAGATGCTGGCAGCCAGCCCTGAGCTCAGTGCATGGTTCCCATGGTAAAGTTAGTCAATGTCACGCACTAAAATAGACATACATCATCTTGTAACGGTGAGATGAGAATACTGAAATGTACATATACTACAAACGGAACAGATCTTGCATCAGTAGCTTTCTGAATGTTGTCAGATACCTGGAGCTTCATGCACCATGCTCACTTTCTGCTGGTGCTGAAGTTCGATGGAAATCACAAAACCATTAAAAGATGTGTGCCTGGAACCATGATGATGGTAGACCTTTTTACACCTTAAAAAGAAATGTTAAGGCAAGAGACCAGACGTCCTCTGGGAGGAGTGGGGAATACAAGAGGAAGATTGTAGACATGTAACAACATTTTTTATCTCTGAATACAAGTCTGATAAATTTAGATAAATTTCAGGGGAGTAGCCAAATTATGTGTGCATTCTTGAACTTCAAAACAAATCTATTCACTTGTTCACATGTTCTTTCAGTTAATCACTTTTCTTTCCTTAGCCCTGATAGAGAAAACATGGATAGAACTTAAGGCAAGGAAATAAAGAGCAAACAGATGGTTTTTAAAAAAGCTGAGGACTACTAGATTCTCACCCTAGTGAGAACTCAGGATGAGCCTCCTTTTATGAGAATCCATAAGATTTATAGTGAAAAATGTATGGTCAGTCAGAGTGCTTCTAGCTGATGACAGATCTTTCTGCTCAGCCTTTGCTGCTGAGTGTAACTGAATTAGCACAAAATGACCCTTTTATTCTGCCATACCGTGGATTTATATTCACAGGGGCAGCTTCTCAGTAAGGGTAAATTGTCTTAACTCTTTCAAAAGACTTGAGTTCTGCTGTTTGAGGTTTGATCCCAGAAAAAGGTGAGCACATGTTTACAAATTCTGACTTTGACTGTGAACACCACCCTTACTATGTGGCACTTCCAATCCTTACTATGTGGCACTTCCTTGAATTCTTTTAGTCAGCTTTTTGACAACATGAAAAAGAATTCTAACCCATTGTAATGGATACTAATGTAGCCTAGAGGTAATTGTGTTTTTGATACAGTACTTTTTAGATGTAAAATGTGTTGGGATGTAACTGAGATAAACTT
This sequence comes from Anas acuta, assembly GCF_963932015.1. Lineage (NCBI taxonomy): Eukaryota > Metazoa > Chordata > Aves > Anseriformes > Anatidae > Anas > Anas acuta. Next base: position 14,539,535 of record NC_088982.1, on the reverse strand, counting down.
TTCATTTGTATTTTGGAATTACTTGGCCACCTCTAGTAAATTCAAAAATGTTGCCATTATTTTGAAGAATTTATTATACTTATGTTCACTTTAAAAGAAATCTAGGACTAATCTGTTGACAGTGGTCTTTTTTATTATTATTATTTTCCTTTGTTCTGTGCATAAACAGGTCAGCAGGAAAAAGCTCAGGTTTTGGATGAAAAGAAGAGAAATGACAAGCAAAGTGTGGACTGTAGAAGCAAAGGGAAGCAAAAAGGTGATGAGAGTGAAACAAGAATGTAAATCACATTTTTTATGAGTGGCCACCCAGACGACAGAGTGCAGAAGCAGACTGGGTTGTTGTGAGAAATAACAATGAGGAGTGCACATGTAATAATACAAAGTGCCTAGGAGAGGGCTAAGGCTGGGACCGGGACAGTAGTGGGGAAGGCTATGCTAGAGCAGGGCTGGGAGCAGGCTCATTGCTTACACTGTCCTGCTTCTTTTTTGGTCCCTCTGCCCCCCCCCCACCCCCTCCCCTTTGTTTCTTAAACAAGGTTGATTTTCCTAGAGATGGTCCAAAAAGGCACCCTCTTGAACAATAAACACAAATGACTGTGGTGGTCCTGTCAGCTTTGGATCTTTGTAAAATAGCCAGCGATCCACAACAGTTTCTGGAATTGATTTCACAGGCTTTCCCCCTACCTTCTCACTGACAGGCTGGAAAAAAAATTCTCCTACCACCATCAGTGAATGCTATTCATTTTCCCATTATTTTAAATTCTTACATGCAAAGAGTCCTAAAGAGCTGTCCCTTTGAAGCAAAGGTGATTTTGCTACTGAAGGAGTAACAAATCAAGCACTATGCTCACAAACTCTTACATTTTGAAAAGAACACTTCCAAATGATTAAATAGTTATGCATGGCAAGGGCTTGAAACTTTGATGATTTATTCAGAGTCCATAACCTATAGTAAAATATAAATTTTTGTTAATAGTGGCATAAATGTAACATTCTCTCCTTCTCCTCCCTCCCCCCTTTTTTCCTAAGTCTAGGACTTCCAAGATTTTTGGAAGAAAAAAAGCATCTGTTTTTCTGTATGTTTGCTTTTTTTATAGACTTCATAAATCCAGCAAGTTTCTATTTGGACCACTAGGCCCTTTCAATAGAAGCATGTTTTCACTGGGATTTCCACATTCATAATTATTCCTCTCGTTTCTCTGCTGTGAGAAGACAAGCCGTTATTTCATTGCTTTGGGGAAGTTAATAATATGGTAGGCAAAACATCAGGAAAAATTATAATGAATGAACCTATACAAATTGTAGGGAAACACATGCTGCTGTTATAAAATGTTCCCATCATAAATCCTAGAAAATCACTCTGTGCACAAGTGAATAACTTTTTAACACATAAACACTCAATTAATTAAAGGTAATATACCATATATGCTGAAACTAGTGTGACACAGAAAGGACAGATTCAAATAATGGCATTCAGGATTGTGGGCCCAGTCATGTCTGCCACAGTCCTCCTAAGAGATTTAAGAATTATAACACTCTAAGGTAAATCTCTTCTATACCTGAAATGAAAATGGAGTTCTCAGCCTCAGTGTTGCAATGCCATATTACTCTATTCACTTAATGCATAAATGGAAAACTCCCTACTTTTTTCCTCACCTTATTTCATACCACATACCAAATATTTCCTCGGAGTCATGTAGGTCACTGTTCCCTCCTCCTTTTCCCTACTTACTCTTAATTATTGGTATTTCTTTCAGCTTACCAAGATTCTTGGGAGGTTATTCAATGTAAGTGATTCTCCACCTCTACTTTGCTCTCATGAGACCCCACCTGGAGCACTGCGTTCAGCTCTGGAATCACCAGCACAAGAAGGACAGGGACACGTTAGAATGAGTCCAGACAAGGGCCACGTAGATGATCAAAGAGCTGGAACACTTCTCCTATGAAGACAGGCTGAGGGAGCTGGGGTTGTTCAGCCCAGAAAACAGAAGGCTCTGTACAGACCTTACAGAAGCCTTCTGGTACCTAAACAGGGCCTACAGAAAAACCGGGGAGGGAATCTTTGTCAGGGAGTGAAGCAATAGGACAAGAAATGGCGGCTTTAAACTAGGAGAGGGAAGGTTTATATGATGTATAACAAAGAAATTCCTCACTCAGTGGTGAGACACCGGAACAAGTTGCCCAGAGAAGCTGTGGATGCCCCATCTCTGGAAGTGTTTAACGCCAGGTTGGATGGGGCTTTGATCAATCTGGTCTAATAGGAGGTGTCCCTCTCCATGACAGAGGGGCTGAAACTGGATGGTCTTTAAGGTCCCTTCCAATCCAAACCATTCTATGATTCTATACCTCCCATAAGAATTACGTTACTTGCAACATTAATTTATTGATATTGGTATTGATCTTGAGATATTGATATTGAGAGCCATGTTCAATATCAACTTTTCAATAGTTCAATAGCTGGAACTATTTTAAAAATACTCTTTTAATGTGTTTTATCTCTCTAAGAAGGGGGAGAGAGAGAGAACAAACTTTGAAATATTTTCAGTTTTGATGGTGTTTTTGTCAAGATCAGAGACTTATCAGCTGTAGAAAAATAACAAACTTGTACACACATATGAAAGTAAAAAGCAAGGTTCAGTTCCCTGTTGCAAGGGTTATTTAGTTTTCTTTTAAGTGGAAATAGCTCCTGCAACAGCTGCTAAGAGCAACTGACCAAAAACTAGCTAAAATAGTAACTTGAATCTTGAAAAGTAGTGACTCTTATCTTATGAATCTTGCATTCAAGAACTGTTATGTTCAGATACCTGTCTGAAGTTAAATGATATTGCTAGACTTCAGAAAACTATTTGACACCACCTCCCACAGTATTCTCCTGAAGAAGCTGGCAGCTCACTGCTTGGACAGGTACACTCTTTGCAGGATGGATGGCCAGACCCAGTGAATAGTGGTGAATGGAGTTAAGTCCATCTGGCAACCAGTCAGAGAGTAGTCAGGCATTGGAACGGGTTGCCCAGGGAGGTGGTGGAGTCACCGTCCCTGGGGGTGTTTAAGGAATGGTTGGACCTGGTGCTTAGGGACATGGTTTAGTGGTTAATATTGGTGGTAGGGGGACAGTTGGATCATGATCATGGAGGTCATTTCCAACCTTTATAATTCTATGATTCTATGATTAGGGCAAGTGTCTCTCTATGCTTTCACAGAAAAAAAAAAAAAAAAAGAATATTTTTATATGGTATTTTAAAGACATAATGGAATGTTTTTGAATTCTTCAAAGGATTCTGAGGTCAATAAACTTTTTCCATTTTAAAAGTTTAAAATGTATATTTATCCTATGACCCTCTCTTGTGTGTATGCCATGTGACAAAGTTTATGGATGGTGCAATTCCAAATGAAGGAGTGAAGGAGAAAGAACATTTTTGCTTTTACTCTCCACTGCACTTTTTTTTCTTTTTTTTTTTTTTTTTTTCCCTGTTTTTACATAATTGGAGTAGTTATATGTTTATCCCCTTTCACATCACTTCTGTGATGGCTAGGTCTAATAAGAAATGAAGTTTCCACAAGATACAGCAAGTATTTGATATGAAATTAAATAATATTATTAAAAAAAAAAAAAGATAAATGAGAACTAAGGCTATTGTCCACTTCTCCAAAGTAACAGAGTAATAGCTAAAAGTGATAACTGGGGGTATTTTGGGTATGATCTCCCATCATTCCACCCCAAAACCAAAGTATCATGTGAATTAAGGATTTTTTATGTCAGCAGAAGTTACTTTTAGAGAGTGTCAGTAATGGACTGAACTTTACTCTTTGATGAGGTTACTCATGTTGAGTAGGCAGTGGGATAGGCTGGCAAATGAAGCACAGAGGTACACACATCTGTCCTCTCCAACTGATGCTTCTCCAGTTGATGGTAGACCTCTCAAAACATTGTGCTTCTTATCTTACCCAAGGCACATTAATGTCTTCTACTAAAGGTGAGTTCAGTAGAGCAGACACCACTCATGGCCTCCCCAGAATTACAGGGAATCCAAGGTGAATCCTTAGACATCCTACAAGAAGAGTATGGGTTTAGAATAATTAATCACCTTAACAGGTCTCACTTCATATTCTCTTTTTAATCTGAGTGTACTCATGTTAGTTTGTAAACCATTCAGATTGATAAAGACAGATCCCTGTTCCATACGATGGAAGAACAATGATCCTGAGTGCATACCTGCTGGCCTCAGTGAGTATCATTATAGATTAGGAAATTTCATACTAAATTACTGGCAAAGATGTAGAGCCTACAAACGAACCCACATGGTTGGCCACAGCTACTTTAAATGATTCATAAGCATTTATTCTATTTAAAGGCTTGTTGGTTGCTATAAAATTTTATCCTCTTAAACCTTATCCTTCACTTACGACATTTGAAGTCTAGTTCTAAAAATTTATGTCTTCCATTACTCTGCCCTTATTCATCATATTTTGTAATTGCATTTTCAAGAGCATCTATTTTTATCCATGGAAGTTATCTTATATAGGTATGTTACCAAATTAAATCTATTTTCATGCCCATTTAACACTCTGTCCCCAAATAATTTTTTAAATCAAAAGGACACTGGTGCTGACATTTGCCATTAGCAAATCTGTAGTGAAAGAATTGTTCCAGTCTAGATTTTGTGAGGAACAAAACCTCTGGGAAGTTTAGTCCTTTGTCTCCTTTTTAATCTGTGGTCTTCACAGTGACCTATGATCATGACTTCCCCAGTTTATTTCTTTGTTATGTGGAAATTGATAACTGATTATTCGCTGGTGGTACACTTTGTGTATTGTAATACTCACTGCAGTGTTCATTTATTTTGTTCTTGTCTTACAAAAAATGGCTGGTCAGTCTCTATTAAAATTAATGTAAAATTCAGGCCTGGCAAATTCATGTTCTAAGTAGTTTCTAGAATGTGACAAACAAGTAAAACCAGAAAATCAAAATGGAAATCACTCTATAATCTTTACTTCAACATTTATCAACATTGTCACTTTGAAATCACATACCATATTTTTATTATATTTTTCCTTTTTAATTTATCATTAATATACTGATAATCATAAAGACCCTTTAACAGATTTTTTTTTTAATAAATAATAAAAAAAAAGAATGTGTCCAAAACATCAAAATTTTTTGATTTATTATAAGTTGCACTGGTGGCACTTACTTCACCTTTCAGACTTCTGCCATTTAAAAGGCAGGTATCTGATGCCTTTTGAATAGCATTAAACAACAGACCTTCAGGATGGAAAGAGAAAATACTAGGTTAGAAGTCAGTAAAACTGAAATGAAATAACTGTAAGAATTTTAGGTATGTTATATGGTTACTTGTTTGGAATATATTTAATCTTTCTGTCATCAGGCCAGTGTGTATATGTATATGTATATGTACATGTACATGTATATTTATTTGTATTTGTATTAGTATTTATATTTATATACACACACATACATATATGCTGCCTTTGATGCCCAACTGCCTTGTTCAAGGCTAAATTGGAGTCTCCTATTGCGTTTTGTAGATATACCCTATATGAGCAGCAAGTGCCAGTATACTTCTGGCTTTGGGCAACTTCTGAAGAGACAGACCCTACCTACAAAAGAAAAGTTTTATACATAATGCATACATGTGTACACACCAAGACAACAACCTCATCACTGCTGTAGAACAGCAGGAGAAAAGGAAAGGAAAATAAACCACCCAAACAGGAATAAATGTGACTGGAATTGTCCAGATACAAATTTTTGTCAATTGAGAACCTGCCCTCTCTTGGAAAAAACCTCCTTGGAAAACACCTCCTGATGAGATGACTTGCTATGGATTTGTGAGGCAAAAGCTTCAATGGAAAATAAAATCCGGCTTCTGCTGTCAAGGCTGAGGCTCATTCCACTTAGCCATTGGCATGACCTCAATGGGAGCGGGGCTGAAAGTCTTCCTTAGTCAATGCATAGAGCAGCTGCTGCTTGCTTGCTGCCTTCCCTCCCATCCTCAGAGACTACCTGCCCCTCCACCCAGCCCCAGGCAATAACACCCGCAGGGATGACGCATCTCGGCAGTCCCTGGTGCCAATGACCAGGCACTGGAAACTCAGCTGTTCCGAGCAAGATCTTGCTGTGGCCTTTTCTGCTACAAAAGATCAGATTGAACTGAAGGCTGACATTGTCCAGAGCTAAAATAAAACGTTTTAGCAATAAAATCTTCCCACAGAACATATATAAATACCATTCAAAATCCCTTCTCTGGGCAATGTAACAGATTCATCTACCCCAGTTGAATGGATGGTGAAGTATTTCCTTATTCTGCACTCCAAGTCTCCGAGGTGAGCTCAGATACTAGTGACTGATGGACAGTGTCTCAAAGTCTTTTACAATGTCCCCTCATACAAACATTTCAGATAAAATTTGATATTTTGAGATGCATAATTATTCAGTAAATTTTCAGAGTGCAAATTAACAAATATATTGCATTTGCCCATATAGTGGCACAATAAATATTAAAAAGAAGTGCAAATTGTGTTATTTCCAAATGTTAATATTGTACTCACAAGAATAAAGCACATCAGAGCTTAACAGTTCTGTTGGAAGCAAATTTTCTTCTTGTTTTAAAGAACATTTATAATGATTTCAATTGCTTTCTTTTTACAGTCTTCCAGCTGGTCCCAAAGGCAACATTTTCCTTATTTAGTGTCTCCAAAGTTCCTTGAGTTGCTTGGATGAGTGATCCTATGTAAGTGCCAAAGATTATTTTATTCATTGAACTTCAGAACATTGAAAATGTCCTGTCTGGCTATGCAGTGGCTTGATTTTTGGTCATCACTAAGTAATTTTTATGTAGTTTGGGGAGAAGGGGCTTTTGGATTGGGTATGGTGTTCAGTGACCTGCAGAGTATTACTGAAATATTGAACATAATAAACTATTATGTCACAGAAAACGTATGCGTACATAAGCAAATGCCAGTTACACCTATATTACTAAATTAAACAAAGCTAAGAAACTTCCTGGATACTGGAACTCAGACTAAATGAGTAGACTCATGCTACTAAACAGCTGGAACAGTCTCCGGATGGTTTTGGCCCTAACCAGCAAGCACTTTCCCAAGCAGATCCTGGGTTCAATCTGAAATGTAGCAAAGGTCCATGACTAGTAAGGAATTTGCATCTGGTCACCATTTATTCAAAGGCTAAAAAATTTAGTAGTACAAACTCAGACCAGCTACATACATGTTTATAGTGTCGACATAATCCTTATATAAACTTGCATATTGACTTCAATGTTGTTTGCAAGCCATACATTGGAAATAAATATTTCATTTTTCACACTTTTTGATGAGCCAGCCAACACCTTCCTTCTCTTCATTGCAGTTACCTGGGATAGCTGAAAAAGAGAATATGCTTTTCCTTTAGTATTTATCCGATAAGGGTTGATAGCATTTGAGTGTGTGTGTTTGAAATAAGGACTACCCTAAATTCTGAGATGAAAACATTATACTGATAGTTGCATGTACGATAAGTAAATTAGTAAATGATTGTACGATTGTACATGATTGGCATATACTAACATTTGATTTTCAAGCCAGACTTTTTTTTTTTTTTTTTTTTTTTTTTTTTTTTTTTCTGTTAGACTGTAACCACCACTTCTGAGTTGGAAATTTTGAGTGTCAAGACATAACTGTCTGTCTTATCAATGAATCTTATTTGACTCTGTTAAATCAGATAAAACAGAAGCAGAAGAAATGTCATTGTACTTCATAAAAGTTCTGTAAAGGCGATAAACTCACTTAGCTGCTTTACAGTCAACCATCTCAGCTGAATTCAAATACAATATTGGTATGGTAAACCGAGTATGCAACAACATTTCCAGTCTCACATGTGTCCGATATTTACAGAGATAATGGAACAACCATATCCATGGAGGAATTACATAATCTAGTACAAAGTCTTACCATTTGTATACAGAAGAATGAGAAGCTGAGACTTCATGATTATCATAGATTAGTTTTCACATAACTGGAGGGTGGTGAAAAATTATGTCAGAAAGATCCCTCTCTGAGCAAAATAAGGTCCTTATTTACAGAATCTTACTATGATTTCCTCATATGAAATCATGTTCTTCTTATGCTCATCTTGTTATAATAAAATTTTCTGAGCTAACTGATGTGTCTTTAGCCATAGTGTATGCTAATTTCAGTTTTTGTTTGATAAGCTAATAAGAACGTATTGGTAGAATCAATTTAGAGGGACTACACTAATAAAACAGAAAATTCTGATGAATCTGCAATTGTGTTCAATTTGCCATTTTTCATATTTCAGAAACAGAAATGAAACTGAAAACCAAGTTCAATGAAGGTTTTGCTGGTAGTGCCAAAGATAACTAAGTCTTTCTTCCTGCCTGTCAAAAAGTTAGATACTTTTTTTTCAGAATATCATAAAATTCTGAAGGAGAAAACAATTTGATTGCTATGTCTACACACTTAAACCAGAATAAAATGTTTATCTGCAAATGCTAACATTTAGGTGCCTATATATATATATACATGTATTAAGAAAAGTAGCTACTATGTGGAAAAATAGGAAGAAACTCCAATTTTCTCTCACAAAACAGGGTTTCATCGTAAGTTAAAGCTTTTATTCATATTTTACATGTACTTGTCATCCAATATTGAAGATTGGTGGTTATAATTACATGCTTTATTGATTCACATCTAATCTCCATGGAAGCTAGCAATGGTGATAGTAAGGATCCTAATGAACAAAGGAAAACAAACAACAAGACCCTTGTAGATACTCGGGGTGAAATTCTGGTCTCATGGAAGTAAATAGTAAAACTCTCATTGACTCCAGTGGGGTCAGGATCTTTTTGCCTTTCCCTCCACCCCCAGTGTGTAACCACAGCTGTGCTTTTGCTAAGCAGCATGCAAGAACAACTTATGAATCACATCTGGTGACCCTGTTTGGCATCCCAGCAGAGAAAACATCAGTAATATTAACCCCTTTGTTACATAAATTAAAACAAAGAAACTTTTGGACCCCTTGGATAATGTAAAAACTATGTGAAAAACAAGAGTCTAAAAAGGTTTTAGAAGAACTTAGAAGCAGGGCCACAGAAATACTGAGAGAAAAAAGCTGCTGAGGCCTTGTAATTGAAAAGTTTAAGAATAAACACATTTTTTTGTTCTCTTTTAAGTTCAGTTGCCAATGTAACTTGATAAATTTCTTTGGGTTGTTTCCACTTGTTCTCACTGACGCAAGCTGGCAATAGCTTTTGTAGAATTTCAGGCCCTCTTGAGTCAGTGTCTTGATCTTCAGTCAAAACCTCTTCATTTTCCAAGAACCTCTTAATTTTCCATTTCCTCTTTGGCAAAGCTTAAAACCATGTCCAAAAACTATATTAGCATTTTTTCACCTGAGACACTGGAATTTCCACCATCACTGGGCTTATTTCCCTTTCTGTCTTTGGAAGCTATCTTGTAAGAAAAGTTAATACCCAACCCCTCCTCCTTTTTCACTTTTTTTTTTTTTTTTTTTTTTTTAAGGGTGTGTACGTGTATTTTAGTCTGGGGAGGAATTTCACAACAGTCTGAAGTTCATAGCTATCTATATCTTGGGCTAAACGAGTCTTTTGGATATAAACATTCCCCAAACGAGGCATTTGTTATCAGAATCTAGAATGCAGTACTGTGCTTTCTCACTGACCAGGCAGCAGTAAAGAGACAAATTCCTGCATTTTAATCCCACTATAAGGCTTTTGGCTAGTTGTTTAACATATATGATTTGTCAGATGCGGATAATTTTAGGGGAGATTCTGAAGCCAAGGGGATCTACAGAGAACATTATGGACCATACTATACAAAAGCATGTCAGCCTGGTTCTCCTGACATCATTGGAGCCATTGCCTTCACATTGCCCTCATTTATTCTATTTAAACAAATTACAGCAGGCTCCATAATATGTTAATTATATCTCTGGGATGAAACACTCTGATTTGGCACATCTGCCAAGCTATATGAAGTCACAGAGCTGAAGTCTACAGGAAAGTTATCATCCACCAGAATCATTGGAGTACTGTAAACTATAACTGACTGCATATTGGTGCATTGAACACGCTTGGTTGAAGTAGCTCCTCTAAGTGTTTGATCTTTTAGTCACCTTTATTGAAAATACTGTCTTTGTTGTTTTTTGTGAACATCTGGGTCCTCTCTAATGGAATCAAAGCCAGATATTGTATATCTCAAAGATATACAAGTATTTAATCTGACTAAAATCAGGTTCTTTAGAACAGTATTTCAATAAAGAAATACTTAATTACAACAATAAACTGAAATAATTTCATTTCTTTAAGTCCTGGAAAACAATTAAAAATGTAGTGACATTTATCTTCCAAGCATACAATAAATAACTAATTGGGGCTTCTTCATGCTAACACATTAATGTGAGATAAAAGTAAGAAAAAGTAGACATGATCAATAAATAAAATGTGCAATTAAAAAGACTGTTTAGAATGGTTAGTAAGAGATGCCTGTATTTTGAATGTCTGTGAATGATATTTATTTTTCTATTTGTATGAGAAGTACTCAGAGAGTACGGGGATATCTTGCATATATATCCATATATAAGTATATGGAACACAATTTTTTGTAATAATGAAATAATAACACTCTTTCATAATAATGCAGTGAATTCAGTGAATACAGAAGTCAAGGCAAGGAGAATTAAAAGAATATATGTAGAAAAATGTTTCTGCTTATAAGAATACTAGTGTAGCTCACAAGTTACTGACTATTAAATCATTAAAATAATGTTGAGTGATGCTGTTGTAGAATTTCACACCAACATTATATTTTTTTCCTCAAGATTTTCAAACCTATTGCCCTGCAGAGAATTTTGATATTGGAACTCAATTCAATGTGAAAGCACATGCTACAGTTTTAATAACCTATGACAGAATTTCCTATCGTGCAAAAATGTACTAATATTGAAGTGTGAAGTGTCAGCAGGCACAAATAGGGCAACCAAGGCTAATAAATGGTTGTAATGGGGCATTTCAACTATCTGCACAGAAATTCATCCTTTGCAATGGGAGATTTAGAAAAAGAACTTCTTGACCTCTCAGACTATATTTTTTATAGCAGTTAGTTCTATAGCACACATGAGGGAAAGTTATTCTGTCCTATGTAATATACAAGTGTTGGTTCAAGAAGTAACTATTGCTAAACCACTAATTAGTGGTGACCACAGCATAATTAAGTTCAACATTCTCAAGGGAGTGATTGCAGCAAATGCAGGACTGTGACACTAAACTTTTGATAATGAAATTTTTTTTCAAGGGGTAAGTTAGTTAGAAAACCCTAAAGTCAAAAGTGAGGAAATTAAAATCCTTACACTCAGCATGGAGGCTTCTTAGGCATCCCAGGAGCCACAGAGGAATGAATGCACCTTAACAAAAAAAGAAAATAGAAAGCCAATTAAAAGCTAGTATAGTTAGATTGCAAGGTTCAAGATGTTAAGACAAAATGGTAGCCTTCAGAAAAGAGTATTTTAGTCCAAGTGAAAGAGAAAACAGATATTATGAAAAATGGAAATTATAAGTGTAAAACATAATATATAAAATAAAAATCACAGACAAAACCAAAAATACTAACAACATATTTGTTCAAATCTCAGTTGGGAATAGCGTGAAAAAATAGGCTGATGCGTTTTTTCATCCTTGATAAGATACAGATAATATAGATATCAGAGAAAAACTTAAAACAAAGTTTGTATTAGGACTCTTTTCAAATATAGCTGAGGTATGTATTAAAAATATAACAGGAAATATAAAAAAGGAAATATAGGAAGTATATAAAAGGAAATCACTATCATACAATAAAGTGATAAACTTTAAGGAACCAGTTCACAAAGCTTTCCAAGAATTCAGATAGAAAAGGTGGGTGACTGAACTGTTGGTGGGGAAACACAATTTCATGATGAACTATGATTTTAATGTAAGATATAGAGCAGTGGCAAATATTTTAGAAGTACATGAGTGATGCTGAGATTTAGAGGTGACAGTAAGTGACATAATTTATTAGAATAATCAGTAGGAAAAATGATGAAAGAAAGTTGCTTAAGTTTAGTACACTGATTTCTGAGATGCCTACAAGAAGCACTATTTTATTATTTTATTATTTTATTTATCCCTGTGAAGGATACAGATTTATGATGTACTTGACTTTCCAGAGACAACCTTGCTTTGCAGAGAGAGAAACAAAGAAACAAACAAAAAACAGAGAGATCATACCAGGGTGTTTGAAATGACATGCATTTCTAGAAAAATATAATGTCCTAAAGGAAATGAGCAGTCTGTGGTGTTGATGGAAAGGGTTTACTAGCACTCTAGTCTACACACTAGTTTGTGTAACTTCCATAACAACTCACTTACTTATAGCTCTGCTTTTCAAGAATAATGCTGTCATTTCAAAGTCATGTCAACAAGAATGTTTTATACCCATCCATAACATTGTGTGTTTTGTGTTTACATACATGCAGGACACGGAGCTTCTATCCAGATAATAAACTGTCAAACCAGGAACCAAAACCCATTTATCTTGTACCTTGAAGTCCTCCCTTGCACTAATCCATTTCCATTGGGACAGTTTTTAACAATCTGACCCTCCCAGCAATTAAAAACAGCTGCCATTTTCTCAAACAAACCTGCCAGGAAAATATTTCTTGCTTTCCTCATGAATGTGGAATTCTGAGCCACCCTCCCACCCCCAAATTACATTGGACTGATTCCCAGGCCATGTAATGTTCAGTCCTGGGCTAATGGCTGGTTTAAGTTTCAATAACCCACAGTTCGTTAGGACCAGAAATAGATTATACTGCTGTAGAGTGCTGTAGAGATGGGATTCCCCCTTTTCCAACAGGATATGGCCTTTTTTTTTTTTTTTTTTTTTTCATTGGTTTGGTAGAATACAAAACACCACAGTTTAAAAGTCAAAGCTATGTAGGTGATGGTTAATCGGTTAATGTTTTAAAACATTGTTTTGGTCTGCTGATTACAGCTGCAACTACAGCTGAAGCCCTGCTGAAAAGTTGGTGCAGAAATGCATGGCCACAGACATCCCTTACCACAGGCATTTTTCATTCAAAAGAGGGAAGAAGTTGAAGGGAGGATGAGTTGGTGAAAGAAGCCAATTGCATTCATGCAGAAAGTTAGTGCCAAGCTGTAATTCAGTGCCGTGTCTCAGCTCCTCATCTACCCCATCCCTCCCTTGTACAAGCAACAACGCCCCATCTAGAAGCACTACTTTTTATCTTTCCATTTCCAGATGAAGCTGGGGCATGTCAATTTGTGTTCTGTAGGCAATATGGCTTTACAGACACTAAGTAAAGTGATTCCAACAAAGAGCTTAAAAATCCTGCAGCATGTGTAAACTAGCTTATTTGTGTCATGATGTAAAACACCTGCTGATGTAAAGTGGCCTGAAAATTTTATTGCTGCTCCATGGTCAGCTTAACTCATGAAGTCAGACATACATGACTCATGTGTTCATCTTATTCCCACTGGCACCCAACACTTCATTTATCTGCTCTGTTAACATATACAAAACTTCTCTATTAAAAAAGATGTGAGCCCTGATATGTTTTTACACTTAAACTTCACAATCACCAGTATTCAACTAGTGCCTCTTTCTGAAATGTGCCTGCCTTTGATTTATGTTATTCTCATACCAAATGATATGGCTACACCTCTGCCTGCAACTTGATTGAGAGGCCAGGCAGCAGAAAATATCCTATGACAAAAAAAAAAAAAAAAAAAAAAAAGAGCAAAATCATTTATCATTTAACTATCTTAGCTGAAGAAAAGCTATCAAACTGTGTTCTTAGTAAAGCATGGGTGTTTTCTCATAAAAGCAAGGGACATAACAGTTTGCTTATCATGTGAGTGCATCCTCTGCATAGCATAGGTATGATTGGTGCTGACAGAAAAGTCTCCTGCTTTCCACCCCTTCACTGCTTTGGGAAGATAGATCTGAATGAATCTTTGCTGTGTGTACTTCTGGCTGCGGTGTTCAACTCATAGTATGCAGAGATAGAGCTACCTCTTAACAAGTTATAGAGTTGAGAACATCTTTGTAAAGGTTGCAGTAAGTTCAAATTAGTGCAGAGGTGACTTTCCATCCATCTTTATGAAGAAGTCTTTGGCCTCTGCTTTTGGCATATCAGATGCATCTTGAGATTTGCCTCAGTAAATGAAAGTGAGACCAGCTTCTAAACACTATGCAAGAACAGTGAACCATGAGAGTTGAATGCAGCTATTTCTTCTTCATAAAAATAAATGTTTGTACATAGCTTTTTTGTTTTGTTTTGTTTTGTTTCATGCTTATGTGGCTTTGTTTTCAGCAAATCATTAAAAAAGTGATGACTTACTGCACTGCTTTTTCAAATCTAGTCACAAACCACAATCGCTTACAGGAAATGGAATGTTTACTTGAGTTTATTATACAAGGGTCTGGATATGAGCTGTGGGATTTTTACACCTCATAGCAACGGTATTACAATTTATTTACATCTTCATGTTGGCAGCTGCACAAACTCTTATGAAATAGGACAATCACACCTTAGGGAACAGTAATTATAGGCAAAGGTATAAATAGTATAAAGAAGTGCACGCATTTGGCACTTAAGTTGAAGAGAATAGAAACTATTCTGGCAAATCTTCAAAAACATAGCCTCTCACTCATTTTGAGGGCATGAACTAATTAAACCTAACTTGTCAGAATCGGCTGCATGAATAAATTCTAGTCAATTCTGGCACAGTCATGCTCCAAACCCATGAAGAGCAAAGTTGTTTTAGTGATGTCATAATTTGGACGTTCAGAGTATGATATCACTTTTGACAGAATTAATGCATAATTAATACCATATGTATAAGCATTAATAGGTATTGAATTGAACACCCAGTGATAAGTCTGTCAGTTTCCAAAGTAACATTCTGTTTTTTTCTCTCATAGTGCTTACATTAGCATAGTATCAGAAAGCCAATTTAAAATACATTTCAACACTTTTATAAGAAAGTATTTAAGTTTTATATTTCTACCTCTATTTCAAAAGCTGTTTGCATAAGAAAAGCAATTAAACCTCAGTGCCACTTTTTTAATAGTGACAAAATCAGTGTTATAAGAGAAGAATTTTAAGGTAATTGTAAACTTAAAATGAATTGTCACCATTTGATAGCTGGAAGGAGAATTCCTCTGAGTTTCAGTTGCTCCATTTATAAATAATTTGGTCTTTTTATACAACAAATCTGAAGTTAAAATCTTGTTGCATTTAGTAGCTTGTTAGTTCCTAGTTACTGTCAGCATCCAGGTGTTACTCTTTCCCAAATGCGTTGGCTGACTCCCACCTCCTTCCTTTCCCAGCCTTGATATATTAAATTCTTTCACCCTTATCCACTATGGTTCTTAGGGTCTTCTTCTTCAATTTTCCTTCCCCTCAGATATGTTTTGAAGATTTATGTCTGAAACACAGAGATCACAACTTTGTCTTCGGATCATAAAATCATAGAATATCCCGAGCTGGAAGGGACCCATAGGGATTATCAAGTCCAACTCCTGGCACCGCAGAGGACTGCCCAAAAGTTTAGACCATGTGACTAAGTGCACAGTCCAACCGCTTTTTAAATTCAGACAGGTTTGGTGCAGTGACTATGTCCCTGGGGAACCTGTTCCAGTGTGCAACCACCCTCTCGGTGAAGAACCTCTTCCTGATGTCCAGCCTAAACTTCCCCTGCAATTCCCGTGGATGCAAGCATGAGTTACCGAACAGAGGCTGAGTAAAAATACGGAAGTTTGCTGGTGGTGCTAAAAGTAAGAAGTAAAAATGAAAGTTGACCTTAGGGTGAGAGAAGCTCTCTTGATACCGAGTACCATGTTAATAAACTCAGAAAGGAAATTTAATGTTGATAAATGTGAAGACCTGCATGTGAGGAAACAGCCTCCATTCTACATTCATAGAGGAGGGATTTGAACCAAATGTTGAAAAGGGGAAAAAGACATTGGAGTTATATGGAGTATGAAAATGGGGTCATCTCCCTATTCAGTAATAATAGGAAAAGTAAATAAAATATTAGCAATTAGTAAGAGAAAGAGAAGCAAAGAGGAATTCTGCTTATGCCCATTTGCAGCCCTGGTCTCACCTTCTTAAGGGTGATATAGGAAATAGTGGGAATGGCAACAATGACAAAGTGAAAATAATATAAATTAAATATTAAATAAAAAAGTAAATATAATAAATATATAATATTATATTATTTTATTATATTATTTTTAAATTAGTATAAGATTTCATTTCCTTCTCCATTGTCTTGCTGATGATTAAAAAGCAAACTGAAGTAAAGACTATTTTCAGTTTTTATTGATGCATCTCTAAAATTTGTTTCAACTCCTCTCTATGTTCCATAGTTTAAAACAAAGTACAAGTAATGACCTCAAAAGCAAACCATCGTTCATTGCATTTGCACCTGCCTTGGATTCTGCCCTTTTGTTTTCATACTACCCCTCTGGGTTTCTGATAAATTCATAATGCAATCCAGGCTACTTTTTCATCATATATGCACAAAAACACAGATCCACATGGGAGGTTTTGCAGAATGCATTAAGTATGCAGAATTCCTTTATTGCTCAAGCAAGAAAAGCAAACTATCAGTTACTAGGAAATCAGAGTATCAAAGGGTAAAGCAATAAGATTTAATTATACAGTAGCTGAACATTTGTTGAATCTAGTGGAAGGATTTTACTTCAATTGAATTGTAAGTATTTTAGATGTTATAATATGCAAGGAAAACAGATAAGAACAGTGAAGAGCAAGCATGGATTTTCTATTCCAACAACAAGCCGATATGTGTTTTTTGCAGTCCATCAGACACTAGTTCATTCTAAAGAATTTAATTTGAAATATTTTTAAACTACAGTCTGGATCTCCTGTCTTAATTAGTATACTTTAATATTGACTGTTAGTCACAAAACCTCTAACACATTCAACTTCTAGTGATATAGATAAGTTTTATTAGGTATATACTGGTCAGAGTGATTTTTTTTAGTCATTGCATAGGATTTCTTTCAAGCATAAACATCAGTATGTAACATGACTACATTTTTCAGTTTCTAGGTCCCTCAATATGGAGGTTTCCACACTAAAATTTCCAGAAGTCTCTTGTTTTCTTCTCCTGGGAATAATCCTTAGTTGGGGAGGCTGTTGTAAAGGCTGTTTTACATTTTGCTATTAAGCCAGCAACGTCTGGACTTGTTTTGCCTTGGGGAAAGGAGCAGGATGGTCAGAGTGAAATGTGAAAACAGTGCAAGTATCAGTATCTGTGGATGAAACATGGCCTCAGTGAAGAAAAAATTCTATGCACTTTATTGGGTTAAGAATTTCCCCTGGTACCAAGAATAGAGAAAAAGGAAGGTCTTGAGGTAGCCAGGCCAGTGCAGTATGTTTCACAGATTAAGAGCAAAGTTTTGCAATGGCTCAGTTTCTGTGTTCATCAGCTACTAATGTGTCTGTGAGGGAGAAGGGACTTAATTCTTTTTTTTGGAGACACAGCCCTACTGGATAGCAATGTAATGAAATGTAACTGTATATTTCCCCACAGGGCTGGTAACTGAAAGACAGTTCAGTCTGGGATTTTTAAACATGATATTCAAATATGACTTTCATATTATATTTGGTATGTCTTCTCATTTGTGGCTATGAAGTCCAGACTCATTTTCCACTTGGGCTTTACTTAACAAACTCTTCTTGTGTGTTTCTTACTCTGTTTTTAGATTACTGGAACTATTTCTTCCCCGAATTTCCACTAATGTCAACCTGTCAAAAAGGCATTGTTAGATGAGGGACCTGGTTTAAATTTCTCGATTTAAATACAGCTGTTTTAATTTGTATTGAACATTACAATAGTTAAGCACTCCCCCACACTCTGCAGACACACACACACACACTCCTACTCATGCTAAACTACTGAATTTTATGTTTAAATAAGAGATTGTATACTTTCATATCAAACTCATATTTGAAAATTGGAATCTTTCAGACGGAAATATACAAAACAAGGAGGTGACTGTGACCATGGGTTGGGACCACTATGGTCCCAACAAAGTCACCTGGAAATTTTCCATGAGAATGATCAGTAGTATTACACCCCCAGTAAGGAAGGTGAGATCAATGTGAATGAATAATAGTGTTAATTATCAGTGCTACAGCAACATAAGCAACAGGTAATCCAAGTTTTCACTTTCCCAGGGAAATAAAATATTTTTCCTGGCCTCACACGATTTTCTTACACACTTTTTACAATGTTTCATGTAGTTAGGAGATTTTTATAAGAGGCCTGTCTTTTTTATGATCCTTTTGAAGTGTTTTGTTTAAAATGTGTACTCTTAATGGTTTTAATATGCCTAGATAATCTGAAAGGCACCAGCAGGGAAAAAAAAAAGTCTAAACAGATAAATAAAGAATACAAATACATAAAGTACATGGTTTTCCTCAAAGTCAATCCAACTGTGTTAATAATGTAGCTTTGAAGACACCATGTAATTTTCTTCTGACTTTTAGAAGAGAGATGAACAAACTTTGCTTGGTTGAGAATCATACTTCAAATGAGTAAATTAATATCTTGGCTAATAAACATGACATGCATTTTATTGAAAGTTAGTTTACTAGTTTAGATCTATTAAGGATTTCTAGACCTTCTGATTATAAGTGTTCTGAGAATTCTGATGGATATTTCCATCTTTAAGAGGAAAACAATTCCATGGTTGAAAAACAATGTTAAATACAACATAGGAGCATAGAGCTACATGGCAAAATAATAGCACTGACATCAAGCATCTAGTTTCTTATATTCTAGGCAAGCATAGAAATCCCACTCCTGAATTGGTTAAACTTCTTTTTAATTTTACTACAAACACTTTTTGATATGGCAAGGCTGATCCAGATTCACCTCTGACACACATAGCGGGCATCTTTTAATTCCCAGCCTAAATGAGCTGATAAGTAACACAAAAGAGCCATCCATCTGTGTTTGTCCAGATTATTGTATAATGTTTGCCTTTGTGGCTAGATTCATCCATGCATGGGTGAACAACTGTTACTTTGTTTCGGTGTCTCTGTTGATTTGTTCTGTTTCTTTTCTTTGTGGATTGTATTTTTTTATTCTTATTATTTTTTATGCTGCTTTCAAATGTTGTTGCTGACTCTTGATTTGAGTCTGACATTTGACTTTCAGTTTTCTTTAGGTGTTGTGTCACTCCGGCTGTCTTCTGAAAGATCAGATGTACTTTGAAAACTACATTCTTCACTTGTCAGAGATACCCATAGCATTTGTAGTTTCAGATTGTTCTCATACTCATCCCAGAATGATGACAGAGATTGAACCTGTATGAGCTATTTTGACTCACTATTTTGTTTAGCTACACAGGCTAAAAGCAGTCCTTCCACTCTTAAAATATATCGAAGCGCTGCACAATTATTTCACTTCTTTACTATCAAAGTCTATCTTTTGTGTTTGGTTATTAATTCAAATTCTTCATCTTCTTTACTCCTGACATAAGTCAATGGCTTTTAAAGTTTTTTAAAAAGTTTTTTAAAAACTTAAAAAAAAATAAATATCTTTGCAGTGCAGTTTTGGATTGGCTGAAGACAAAAATGGTAGAGTAACAATTAAGCACGTCATTAGAACCAGGAAGGTCACTATGTCACAGAAGTATTTCTTACTCTACATTACATCACTGCTTACAGAGTCACAGCCTCTTGTTTAGGTGCCCTTTGATAACAGAGAAAAACAATTTCTCCACAAACAAAAGCGGTGTGCTAACAGCTGAAGTCACAGCTCAGTTTGCCTCTTGGCCAGGATACACATTCCATCTGGAGCTCTATCAAGACAGTGCAGGGAGGTCTGGCAGCTGAATAATGAACTCTAAGTAAATAGGTCCTTACAGCACATTGTTTCTGTGTTACTCTATTTTTGCAATATTACTGGTTGACTATGAGTTTGCAGCCTGAATTCTTGTCTTTGTAAGGATGTTACCTTGGCCTGAGAGCTCTTTAAGTAAAAAAAAAAAAAAGAAAAAAACAACTACTAGAACCATCCCTGGAAGTCTTTAAAAGACATTTAGATGTAGAGCTTAGGGATATGGTTTAGTGGGGACTGTTAGTGTTAGGTCAGAGGTTGGACTCGATCTTGAGGTCTCTTCCAACCTAGAAATTCTGTGATTCTGTGATTCTGTAATTAATCTCTCCTAACTTTCAATAGCAGTTATGCCCATCAAGCCATCAAAGGCACCCCATTGTTCTTTTGTGAGGACTTCTTGACCACGTACAATAATGCATATGTTATCACATATTTACAGGCATGTTTTCTTTAAGATGAGAAAACCTATACCAAAGGCGTACTAAACAGAGTAAATCCTCAGAACTAAAGTATTTGAAAGTTTGTAGATTATTAGCATCATTCATCTTCATATGGAGAAACCCATACAAATGTTCTGTTAACAAATATTTATTTAATTCTTATGTGTTCTGAACTGAATTGGAAATATTACACAGTTTTAAAATGCATTAGCACTTCTAAGTAAATCCATCGGATTTCTAGAACTTCTGCTATTATTACTATACACATGTATGAAAGAAAACATTTTTAACATGTATTCAGTGTGCTCATTATACTCTAGCTCATATTTACACACACACACTTAAAACTTTTTTTCTCCTAGTCTTGTTTTGAGAAAGCATTCTGTAGTCTGCAGCATGCTGTATATATCATCTGGAATTTTTCAGAGCTCATGGCAGACAAATGTGATTGTTACTTTTTGTAATTATGGGCAGAATTGTGCTTGTCCACCTTTTGTTCCACCTGAATAAATATTTTAAGAGACAGGATAGATTCCTTACCTCTTAGTTTGAATAACTGATGGTGTTCAGTCTCTGAATTCCTGGAACAGACCTTCCCTTTGGCTTCCTAATTAGCAGTCTCTCTAATGCATATGGGATGGACTTGGGATAGGCAGAGATCTACCCTGTATAGTTATTATTGCAGGATAATTTGCATTAGAAGCTACTCTGCATTTAAGGATCATCATGCCACTATTTTAATACCTTGGTTCTGCCATGAAGGTTTTGTGACCAGTGGCTGCCGTAATTCCATAATGCCGTAATAGGATCATGGAATCATAGAATGGTTTGGGTTGAAAGGGACCTTAAAAATCATCTAATTCCAACCCTGCCATGGACAGGGATTCCTTCCACTAGATCAGGGTGGTTAAAGCTCCATCCAACTTGGCCTTGAACACTTCCGGGGTTGGGACATTCACAACTTCTTTGGGCAGCCTGTTCCACTGCCTCATCACCCTCACTGTGGAAAATTTCTTCTTTATGTCTAACCTAAAGCTACCTTTTATTAGTTTAAAAACATTACTCCTTGTCCTATTACTCCCCAGTTTTCCTGTAGGCCGCCTTTAGGTACTGGAAGGATGCTATAAGGTTTCCCCAGAGCCTTGTCTTCTCCAGGCTGAACAACCCCAGCTCCCTCAGCCTGTCTTCACAGGAGAGGTGCTCTAACCCTCTGATCATCTTTGTGGCCCTCCTCTGGACCTGCTCTAACATGTACATGTCTTTTTTGTGCTGGGAGCTCCAGAGCTCCAAAGCTTTACAGAGTACTCTAGGTAGGGTGGCATCCAGCATGTCAAGCACACTGCTCATCTGCAAGCTTGCTGAAGGTGCACTCAGTCCCACTGTCCATGCCACCAACAAAGATGTTATACAGTACTGATCCAGATAGACACCCCTGCAGAACATCACCAGTCTCCACTTGGACATCGACACTCACCACAACTCTTTAAGTGGGACCATTCAGCCAATTATTTATCCACTGAGCAGTCCATCCTTCAAATCCACATCTCTCCAATCTGGACACAAGGATATCATGCCAGACAGTATCAAAGGCCTTGCATAGTTTTATTCAGAAAGAAACATGCATCATGCTCTAATGAGTAGTAAAGACACACCAGAAATTAATGTGCTCCCTGTTGTCTACCAGAAGTCAGTATTTAGGCAATGGGGTACTTCTCTAGCTTGCACTGGACAGGTACTCTGTAGTCTCCCACTGCAGTCTGAGATTCTTTTTGATTCCAAAATCATTCTTAGACTTTTGTCTCTGTCCTCCACCTAACCTACAGCAAACTGGTTTCTTCCCCAAAAGCACTCATTGTTTCTGGGTGTGATTGTTTCCTCTCTCAGATGATAAATACAAGACAGACAAATGACAAAAAGTAGCTTTTAGCTTTTATTGTCCACATGAAGTTAATCACCAGGACTCTGCCATTTATTCTTGTCATTTTAATCAAGTTGCACTTCTCTAGATATGCATAATTTGAACAAGTCTGTGGTCTCTCTTCCTCTTTTTGGAGAAGGCCTTCAATATAAACTTACAATACCCTATCTGCACATGACGTGTGCAGACAGCCATCATCCTGGACTAAATCCTACATGGATATAAACTCTACAAGGTTTTCAAAGTCTTCAAGTATGCATCAAACATGCAATATTTATGACTAGAGGTATGGATTATTTTTTTTTTCCCCACACACTGTAATTTTTTTTCCTCATGTTATCTCTTCTCCAGTGAGCCCTTTGCTCTCTCATTGTATTTATCTCTCTCTTCACCAGTGTTCTTTTGGAGGAAAATATGAGTCTGGATTTTATTTCCACCTAAATCCCTGAAATGTGGAATTCTTTACTTCAGGGGTTTAAACTAGACCCTCAAGGCTACCTTGGCAAACTTCTGTGGTTTTAGAGGATAGAATTTTCTGTTTTGTTTAAGAATGTATCACAAGCAATGGCTCTTTAGAACTTTAAGTATGCAGTAAAAAAATAGAGATGACTAATAGCTATTTAGCAAGTAATGATGGCTTAGCAATATTTACCACTCTGATTTAGCCTCTCTGGCTCCATTACTTAGGATATTTTCCTGAATTAAATTTGCCTCAGTTCTATAGCCAGCAGCTGTCCACAGGAGAAAAAAAAAAAAAAAAAAAAAAAAAAAGAGTCCTGAATCCTCCAGAAATAATGATTTCATATTCCTAATAGGTTCCTTTAACTGCACAATCAAAACGGTCTCTTGTGCCCTCTAGCATGTTGCCCTCTAGCATGTGGTATGTCATAATAAAAAACTTTATGTCAAACAGCTAGAGAAATAAAGACAGAATAAAATAAAACTTATAGTTTGGTGGCTTTTCATGATTCTTCACTTCTGAATATGCAATGGTTGATCAACAGAAGGAAATGTAGTTCCTTCATCTGTGGAGTCTTGTTCTGCAGCTAAGATGATAATCACATTAGGCCATCTTTAATGAGGATGTTCATACAAGTTCTGGGTCTGTTCCCCATTCCCCCTCCCACACCCAAACAGACTGTTTTTGTTTTTTTTTTTTCTATTCATGTCTAAGTGTCACAGGATTTTGTTTCTAAACATTTAGGTAGTATTAGCTCATCTTGAGACCAGCTGTTCTAAAGCATTTAAAGAAATACAAGAACATGTATACTTAATATTTTTCAGCTCTAAAAATAATGTTGCTCTAATATATTTATCTTGAAATTGCCAGACAACCCTCTTTCTGGTAACATTAGTGGAGTTGTATATTGATTTGTAATATACCTTTTCACCACAGAAACAACATTATTAGAACATTTTAACACATTTATTGTTATACACCACTTATATTTTTCTTTGTGGGCAAAAAGAAATATTCCTCTCTGCTATTTTAACTGACATCAAAATGTTTGTTAAAATTCTGCCAGTGCTGCTTATGGCTTCTGAATCATTAACTTATTTATTAAAGTAGTTTGTTTTAATTTAATGAAGGTTTCTTAAGATACAAATGTAAATTTTAAATAGAATATTAACAAATAAATGAACAAGCATATCCTAACTTCTAAAGATCAAGTGATTTTTTTTCTAAAACTCATCAATGTTACATGAAAGAAAGGACTATACTGGCTACACATCAATGATTCTGAACTGTAGCAGTTTAAAAAAAAATTGTCAGACCTACATTTCAATTATCCAGGAATTAGTTCTTAAATTCTCTTATATTCTCTTGTACCACTACTATTTGAAGCTACTAATTTAGTAAGCTGCTAAAATGCATTACAGGCTATTAAAAAGTCAATATCATTCAAAAAGTGACAGAATTGTTTGCTTCTAAAACATGACACATCATGAATGCTGTGCATTCTGACTTGCATATCATGCAAGAAAATATACTCAGGACAAAACACATACCTTCTGGAGTAAATGCACATATTCAGTTAGACATCTAAGAATAGATTAAATATATAGAGAGAGAAAGAAATCTGAAAATTCAGACTTGACACTTCAGTAAAAAGAAGTCATCTCTGGACAACTTTGGAAACTTTGGGTCATGCTCCACTTAAGAAATCCTCTAACAATTTGAATAAGTGAAAACTACACAAGCCATTTAATGTTTTCAAAATGTTGTGATTAGAAATGGTCATTTAAAAGTTTAATCGTTTAAAGATCTATTTATATTTTGTACAGCACGAAATCTTAAAATTCATAAACTGTTTCCCTAGTTCACTGAAATATGGTATATGATTATGGTTTTGACAGTCTTTTGAGATTTTAGTTTGTAGAATAATCAATAGGACATGCTTATTTTCTTATTTTATTTTATTTTTTCTCCTGGTATATAAAGTACTTGGTAATAAAAAGTCCCAAGGAAAAGTAATTTAAAGCGATTTGCACAAAGCTGTAACCAGTTATTCTCCTTGAATCAGGTGCTTAGTTTATAACAGTTTAGAAGAAATCAAAAGTTCAAAGTTATAGTTAAACATTTTAGACCCTTTTACCAGAAGTACCCTACTAAACAGAGGGTGATGTTTAGCATGACTATGTAACTTTGATTTTTGTTTAAACTCATAAAACATGAATTTCCTGATTTTGCTAGTCCCACTGTACCCAATAATATGGAAAATGTTTCTCTCCGCAAATGTTAGGTAGTTTTCTCTTGTATAAAAATATGTTCTAACTCTCATGAGCATAGTAAGCTCAGCTGTAAAACCATATAAATTTACATTTTTTTTTTCAGCAAAAATAACTAACTTTTTCTATCAAAGTATTGCTTTAAATGCGTGAACTGCTTTGTTTACTGAAATAAGAAAAAATCCTATTCTTATAGGCAGTTTAGATAATATATAAAGGGAAGAAAAAGCAATGGAGAAAATAATTATAAACACTTCACAAACTTGATAGATATTTCTTTTTACTTCAATTGTGTGTGTACTGGTGGAACTTCTATTCCTGAGAATGGTAACAAAAGGCAGATATGAAGGTAGAGAGCTAAAATTTCTTTGATTCTAAAACAAAATGTATGTTAGAACAACACATGCAATATATTGCACTTTTTGCATAGAAGCGTGAGCATGTTTAAGTTCTAGGAGATTTACTAAATGCAGAGCATGGGAACTTTGATATTGAAACAGTTCAGTGGCCCACATGGTCTTATTTCTGATAGTGTTCAGCTGCTGGGGAGAAGGTTGTAACAGACGGACATAAAAACTGTTCTGTTTATTCTTAACCCAGGCACATAGTGGTTGACTTCTGCTTTACAATGAGAAAATTGATATTATACAGATGGAATATGTGTTCCATAAAGAAAATTTCCACTTCTATAATATACATATGTATATGGATTTACTGAAAATATCTGTTAAACCTTTTTTTTTTTTTCAGTTTGGAATTTTAAAATTTTATCATGAAAAATAGAAAACTGGAAAGAAGAAGGCACTTTATTTATTTATTTATTTCATAAGAAATTGCTCTGCAAGTTTCAGCGGATATTTGTTCTTGCTTCCAACTGAACACTGTAATTCAATATTTTTATTAGTCATCTATTTTTAATTTTGGAAAGTCAGTGTCTACAGTGATATTTTCTGGCAATCAAATTATACAACTCTGAATTTCTTGAAAAAGATTTTCCCTTATCTGTGTGCTTTGTTCTATTTTCTTCAAGTGCTTCTCTGTATTTAAGCTTGATAAAAGAATGAACAGCATTTGCCCATACAACTTCCGTGCCCAATTCAGTGTTCTGTTTTGTTATTTATTTTCTCTCATTACATGGAAGTGTTCCTGAGCCTTAAGATTTTATTTGTTTCCTAGTTTGGAAACTTTCTTGAACCTCACGATGTATTTTCAGCCAACACTAGAGGGCTGTTCCTGGACTGAGACCACGCCTGACTTTTCTAATGACAGACTTGTTTGTGTAAGATGTACACAAGTTGTGGCTGTCATTGAAGATAAGTAAATCTGATGGACCAATGTCGAAAGCATGGGAGATGACGGAAAGGAATATCCATCCTTTAGTACAGATGAGATAAATATGTTTATAAAAACAACAAGGATGGAGCAGAGATGTGCATTTAATAGTTGCATGCACAGTATTATTGCCTGACTACACTGCATACAACTCATTAAGAAAAAAAAAATCAGTAAAAGGAATAGCTCATCCCTCCATACCAAATCACCAATTCAGGTCTCTGCAGTTCTTTTTGTTTAACAGCCTTTTCTGAGACGGAACCTCAAAAACAGCTGCTCTCTGCAGAGACACTCACACAGATATGAGCTAAACATTTTTCTTTAAGAAATTTCATGCTATTGCTTATTTTTTAGCATTAAGTGGGAATATTGTGTTAAAATGAAAAGAATAAAAACAATTTCTGAATGACTTTTCTTGTTCTCTAAGTAAACAGTATAGAGGTGGGAGGAGTGAAGACTATCTTTGTGCCACATATTCCATTTACTAAGAGACAAGAGAGTCATTCACACGTTCCATTATGTGCTCATAAATCCTAGCAGAGTTCCTTATGTTTGTTTTAATAAGCAAATTCACTGTCTACTGACAAATTGAACAAATACAACTTGATCACAGCTTTTAGGCCTGATAGGAAAAGGAAATGTGCATCTTACAGATCCTAACAAAGTCAGCCTTTTAAACTGAGACGAGAAAAAAACTGCTTAAGGTTTATTCCAGCAGTGTGAAATTATTCCACAGATGACTTGTACCTTGCCATCTCTCCCAGCCAAACTATAAAGCTGATCAGTTAAGCAACAAGCCTGGTAGCTTTCTTCCTAGGTCTCTTTCACAGGTAAAACTTTTTGCATAATGGCCCCCTTAAAAAAAATATTTTGGTATAACTAATCCTTTTAAAATTACACTCAACAACTCAGAACCACTACATAGAAATTCCAACTGCAGCCAGTGCTTTTGAAATCCTATGCCACAGTTTGTTTTTTAAGACAACATGTAGCTGCTAACAGATATAATAAATGAATATGTTAAGCAGTATCCCACACACAGAATGAATTCAAATATGAAGTATCTTACAAGAAATACTCTTGAGTTCCCTCTTTATCCCATTGTTTAGTTAAATTGTTCTATAAAGATGGTGGTTCAGTGTTACTCTAAATTATTCCATTGACACCACTGAACCTCTTAGAGAAACCTAAAAAGTTTGCCATTTCACCTCTGGGCAGAAAGAACTGGAATTTTACTTTATTTGTTGATGAAATCAGGAACCCAATGGGCCTTGTCCCACTACCCCAGAGAGTGACTGAGTCGGGACTGGCTCCTCCTAGCTGGAGGTCACAGCTGGCCCCACAGCCAAGCCACATGAGTAGGAGATGCGCTTGGGGCCCTGACAGTAAGTCTGCTTCAGAAACTAAGCTGGGAGTTTAGGTAAAACTTTGTGTTCATTCAACCAAGGCAGAATTTTTTAACGTTCCATGCACTCAAAATTTTAAAGCAGTATTTGGTTTGGGGCTTATCCCAAGTGAATGTTGCTGCTTGCACTTCCCCTCACCCTGCCAGCCATTTTTCTGGTTGACTACAAAGCTGACAAACCAACAAAAGACCACAGGTATTTGCATGATGCTAAATGATATTTTGGGGAATTCAAGCCCATTTTTGAGTAGCCACAGTTAGAATTTCATTTTTTTCATGATTTGAGAAGAAGAAATGGTTTGTCATTGCTCTTTCAATTCATTGTGCTAATTCTTTGGTCTGCCTGTGTCTGCCAGCACAACAGTACTACAGAAAAATAGATCATTGGAAACAGCCACTGCCTTCCAAGTTTTTCTCATTAAGAAGCATCTGCTTTTGTTGGGAGGGGATAAAAATGAACAAAGAAACAGATATCTTTTTAGAGCTACTGAAGAATGTATACCAGTTTACCATTAAATATCATAAACATGCAATGAATAAGAAGGCTGTTACAACCAAAATCGTATCATCCTTTTATTATTAAATGTATTTCTTTTGAGAAAAAATTTCCCTTTTGGGATAGCAACATTTCTCCTACAGAAAACAATACAACTAATTTCTGCCATACTTTTGAAATCCACCTTGGGAAAATAATAACTTGGATAGATTAAACAAAACAAAACAAAACAAACAAAAAAAAAAGGTCTGGCCAAGTCCATGAAAACTAATTTCAACTTTTTTAGTTATAATTATTCAAATTGTTGTTAACATTAGAATCATAGAATAATAGAAAAAGTTGGAAAAGACCTTCAAGTTCGTTTGGTCCAACAGTCCCTCTACCCACTAAACTATGTCCCTAAGTACATACATTTTCAATATACATTGTACAACATTTTCATAAAGTACAACAACTAAGTACAACATTTTCATAAACACCCCCAGGGATGGTGACTCCACCACCTCCCTGGGCAACCTATTCTGATGCCTAATCACTCTTTCTGAGAAGAAATGTCTCCAAATTTCCAACCTGAAGCTCCCCTGGCACTGTATTATTTTATACTAATACCTAGGAATGAGGGGTCAGCACCACTCTACTTACACATGAGAGAATCCATTAACCACTGTACAGTCTGTTAAAGTTTTCCTAGAGGAAAGACAAGATAGAGACTGGCAGAAGAAGGAAGATGTACAAAGAAATAGTGAGACCATACTGGTGAGCATCACAGCAGTTTCAATGAATGAAATCATTACTTTGAGGCATCAAAATAAAAGAAATTGAAAGCACACTGCAAGAGTCATATTTATATTTACGGGAAACTCTTTCAAAATCATGGTATACTATAGAAAAGAGTGTGAAACTATTTGAGGAAAACTAAACATATAGCTATCTATGAAAATTCATATAGGGAGAGGCTGTGAATGTCTTTGAAAGTGAAGATATACATTTTGTTTGATACAATAATAAACAAGGATTCATTAGAGAAATCCTTGTTCACAAGCATACAGAATTGAATGGAAAGCACTAGTCAAAGCACAGGAAAAATACTTTTTAACTTCTGTATTGGTATTTTTATTGCTTAAATTACAGTGGAACTTACGAGATCTAGTCATATTCTTGTGATGGACAAACCCCAAATAAGCAAGTCATTCAAAAATATTCAGAACTATTCTTTTACTTCTCTTTCTATGTAGCATAACTTTGCATACGTTTGGGTCAGATTGCACAACATTTTGGCATTAATTTTGCTTGAAATGAGCGTAATATATATAAGAATAATCTTGATAATTTGAAACCTGTGTGTGTGTGTGTGAAAGCTCTCTTATTCAGTAGTGCTTTGAGACCTGAAGTGAAATATTTTAACTTCGACACCACCACATTTTGTTTTTCCCACTCATGGAGGATATGTTTTTAGACATTCTCCATTTCATAAATATTAATGCTCCTTTTTTGAACACCATTTGCCTATTCTGCCACAAACTAGGTTAAAAAAAAATATCAAATACTCTGCATAAATGTGAAATCCTGAACTGTCCAGGAAGAAGCTCTACCTCCCAAGTTATGTCTGTGTATCATGCCACAAGTTTAAGTTCCAAGAGCCTGAACAGAATATCTGTAAATATTAGCTTTTTTATATATTATATTTTTTTCAGATGAAAAATCCAACTTGATAATGTAGGATCCAACTGGATTGGGATCAGTGTTAAATGAAACCATGCATTATGTAGGAATTCCATGTGAAAAAAAAAAAATCTGTCTGAGCACAGCTCATGGATATATGCACAAAGCTCGATTCATCTGGAGAGGACTTTATTCTTATCATCCATCAGCCAAAATGAAGTTCTCACTATAACTCCACTGTAGATTGTATTTAATATAAACTTCCTGAGTTGAATACCATTATTTCTAAAATAACTTGAAAAAGCATTTGCATATTTCCTAGAATGTCACTTTGGGATATTGGTCAGACTTTTAACCAGTATAAATTTGACAATTATTTGTGTTCCGAATATGTACATATTTTGACTATCCTAAAGCTTTTCAGGTTTGGTAGAAAAAAAAACGAATTTTTGAAAATAGTTCATATTGCAGTATAGTACTGTAAACAAAAGAATTCTCTGAAAAGCACCATTAATTATCATGTCTGTTTTCAAAATTGGTGTTGTTTGCTAATGTATCTATACAACATCCAAAACCACATTATTAAATCCAAATGTTCTGCTCTAAATTACTGCTTTAATGGGTCTTAATATACTTGATTATAGAAAAAATAGAAATATTACTCTTCTGGGACAATTATTTGGTTAGAGTTTCAGAACAAATTTTCAAATTGCTTGGTGATAACAGAGATTGAGACCAGGTTTTCTAGCAGTCTGGATCATACACATCTCGGGAGTAATTGTCTGCCTATTTACAGAGCTGAGGGTCACAAATTCTGTCATAAGATGTCAGTGACCTGGAAAGAAAGCTTTCTTGAAATTGAAGATATATCTTAGAGTGTGACAAATTAACTACTTGAACAGTTTTATATGACATATATAATAGCAATGTTACTCCAACAGCTGAAAGTGAAGCAGATCATTAAAGTTAGCTCCTTTATGGTTCTGTAATTGCAAATCAGAATCAGATGTTTATTCTGGAATCTGGAAACCTGGGTTGGTGTTGCTAAGCTGTCTGGATATCAGATCTCAGCTCACTCTGATAGAAGGGCTGCACAAGGTATAACAAAAGAAACTTCATTGCTTGTCACTGGCCTTTGCATAGACTCAGTTAAATGCATACAATAGCAGAAAATTAAGCCCAATTTTAATAAATCTGTGGTGATAGAAATCTGCCAGAAGAGGCTTTTCTAAAATGCTGGTTGAACTAATGGTGAAGTGAATCAGTAATACAGGGGATGGTCCCTAAGGAAGATGAGTGAAGCGGAGATTTCAGTGTGGGGCTGGATATCAGCAAAGCCTCAATCTTCCTTAAAAATATCCATCACTCCAGAAAAAAATGTTTGATTTAAAGATACTTTTCTTTATCTATGTATTTTTTTCCTATTTACTGTACTGTGGCATAATTATATATGCTTAAAACTCTGTTGATATGGAATGAATATGTATTTCTGCTTTTCAGTAATTTCTTTGCCACTGAAGTCAGTTTTTCTCTGTTCTCTTCCCTCTACAATGGAATCCTTAAAAAGGAGAACTGCTCTATTGCAGAAACTACCCCATTACAGAATTGCTCTATCTGAATTGGGTCCTGTACAAACTTTTAGAGGATCAAATATGAGCCATGCTACATGGACTTTATTATTCTTCTCTAAATAGTTGCACTGAATTAAGGAGATAGCCACAACAGAGCTGCTAGATAAGGGTCCAGGTTTCCCAAACGTTATGAATGAAATTCTCCAGCCTATCAATTGGGCTTTCCTTACAGGTCTATGATAGCAACATTAAAATATCAAGACTCAAAATATATAAATAATTCCAGTATATCGTATTTACTACACCAGGATCATTCAGCTGTACATGCAGAAAAATTTTTTACAATATTAAGACAAGATGAAGCAAGGTCTATGTAAATACTACTTGATCCATTCAAAGAGAAAATATAAAAACTGGTTAGTTAAGCATCAACCTACACTCCAATGAAAATAGAGAATTAAGCCCACCAAAGTTATTTAAACATTTTCTATGAATACAAGACATTGCACATAATTTCCTCTGTTAAAGTCTATCCACAACACAGTGCAATATGACACACTTGGAACCTTTATGCACCTGGAAAAGAACATGTATTACATGCAGTCATCAGGAAAACGTTTGCTTCTTAGGAAGGAAACTTTGCTTACAAACACTGCACTTTTTGAATTTGTGATTTTTCCATAGGTTTCTACATTATTAACAAAAAGAAACAATGAAAATATGACTAGGGCCACAGTAAATACGACTTAGATGCTTCAGGGTTGGTAGATTTAGTAGTCTTGAAATAAATAAGTGGAATACTGGAAGAATGTCAAAGCTTTTTGGCTCTATGGTTCTGATTATGTTTTCTTTACTTAATTTGTATGCTAAAATTATTGCATCATGTTAAGTATTTAGGATTGTTTATATAGATATCTTTCATAAAACTTGCTATTTTGGGATTCATTTTTGAATGAAGTTTAGCTCTTTCTCACAGGTTGGTGTTTAAGTAAATATTGATCATTTAAGAACAGTAGTACCTGTAGTAAATGGGATTCTGCTTACTTGAAGGTCTTCATGGGTTTGCCTTGCCAGAAAAAGTGCTCAGAATTTTGGAGGACTTCCACTATCTGTGAAGGTACTACTGGTAAAATGCATTGTCAGATACTGTGCAAAAAAAGCTTTGACTCAACGTGAAAAATAACACGGAAAGAAGAGC
The DNA here is from genome assembly GCF_963932015.1 of Anas acuta. NCBI lineage: Eukaryota > Metazoa > Chordata > Aves > Anseriformes > Anatidae > Anas > Anas acuta. The sequence continues at coordinate 14,506,807 of NC_088982.1, read as the reverse complement.
CAGTGGTTATACAGAGCCCACAGCCTCCTATTTTCTCTTGCCTGCTCCAAGCTTTGAAATAGAGCCAACTTCAAGGAACAAATCTCCTTGACTGTTGCACAGTTGGCAGTCCTGGCTGGGACGTCATTATGGACTTGAATCCTGCAAGACCCGTAGGGCAAGCAAACCTTGAAATCCTTCTTTCTTGGATGGTTCCTGAACAAGTTTAAGCAATTTTGTAGTTATCTTTTGCCCTCTTCCTGCTGAGTCAATCCTCAACTAGCAAAAGACTCTTACAATCTTTTCATGTCACTGTGATTCCTCTACAGGGCCTTAAAAAAGAATGGTGTTCATAACAGCAGACTGAATGTCTCACAGAAAATGTTCTTTTAACATTTTCCAGACTGGATTCCTACTGATTGTGTTAGCATACACTCTAATGATTGTTACTTCTTAATATTTATTTTTGCACAAATATTACATCTATAAATGCATATTATACTAAGTTTCAGTCAAAATCTTTATTATAATATATTTTTATTTGGAAAAGTTTTTTTACTTTTAATTTAGTGTCAGCCTCTGTGTGGTTGTGTGTGCATATGTGTGCATTAATAGACTTAATTTTTGAATATATTTTTCCTCATTAATTCATTAGAAATACTAGACAGAGATGTCTGGCTGCATGCCATTCACTTCTCATAACATGACCACTCTTTTGGATGGTAATTATAGTGTGCAGATGCCCAGTTATGGAAAACACTGTTTTCCACAACAGCATCTGCCTTCACGACACTCTCTGAAAATATTCATGTTGGCAGTTTAGAGATTGCTTTCTGTGTGTCGTAGGTTTTGTTTACAGATGACATTTCTACATTCTTTCCACCTATTTTCTCTCCCTTCACTTCATAAAATAACTTTCCTTTTGTTTGTTTGTTTGTTTGTTTTTGGTTTTGTTTATGTAGAAATCTATATGAATCTCTTTTAAACTAAAACACAGATAGTGGTGCATCCTGATACTTTCAACATATCTTGTTCATCATTAATTTATTGGTACAGATTAATACTGAATCTGTCAAAATGCTTTATTTATATATAGTGAAACAGAAATCTGCACCTGTAGAGCTTGTGGTTTGTAACACTGCATGAGCAAAAGGGAATGAAGAAGCAAAAGGACCTGTTGCTGTTGGTCACAACACTCTGTGTTACGGATATTAGATTTATCTCTTGAAAACTGTGGAAATACTGTCATCTGTTCTCATGAATACATGGATATCATAAACCAGTAGAAATCTGGATTCATTTTTACATTAAATATACCAGACTGTATTGACAGTTTTGGAGTAGAAAAGGGTTCTTCTTGAGTTTGCTTATGTAAATAAACCCACTCAGTGACTGTAACTGTTTTATGATATCAGATTTATTTCCATGAAACATGAGGTATTCATATTTTACATTAGAAATCTGAGGATTTTTTTTTTTTTTTTGACCAAGGCAGTTAGGAGGGGAACTTTGTAAAACTAGACATGTTTGGATGACTACAAATAATTTAAATGCTATTTAGTTATGTCCATTAGATGAACTTCTCAACCATGCTGGCTTCCATGATTTTTAAAATTCACCTTTTGCTAGCCTATGGACATGCTCAAAGATAATAGATGAGCTGCAAAGTTTAATTTTGCTGATTTCCAGCTAATTCTAGAAAGATTAAATGAAGGTTTCTATATATTTTTTTAAACGATTTGAAGGTTTCTATATAATATTTTTTTAAATGATTATTTATTATTTTTCCCCAGCACAGTCAGTTTTGACTTCAACTACAGGCTAAAAGTTCAGATACTAATATTTAGAAAATTGAGGATAAAGTTTTTATACTTCATTTGATGTAAGAGCAATATTATCTCAGGAACATTTCTAGAAGCATAGAATGGTTGATATTTCTCTCCCATTTTTCATTGATACTTTAAACTGCATGGACATGGGGAACAAATTAGGTAAACTGAAATTATTTTGATTTGGAAAAGTGAAACTGGAAACAAGGTCTTCAGACTGACCATAAAGAATATTAGATGTTATTGGACTTCACTGGTAATGTGCATGTGTACAGCAGCAGGTGCACTGATGCCTGTTGCTCCTGGATACAGAAACAAAAAATAAAACAAGAAAGCCCAGAGCCAGTATAATCTCAGTCATTCCAGAACAGCTAAAACTTCATTTTCCCATAAAGTAAATTAGATATTGTAGGCTTCAAAGTGCCAATTCTGTAGCCAAGGAAAGCAGAGATTTATCCTTTATTACTGGGGCCACCTACTTGGTTCCTCAAAAAAAAAAAAAAAAAAAAAAGAGAGAGAGAGAAAGAGAGAAAAAGAAAAAGAAAAAGGAAAAGAAAAAGAGGAAAAGAAAAAGGAAAAAGTGCAGCATGACTGTGATAATTCACAGATGTCTAAATTATATTCTGCTTTCATGGTCTTCATGATGTAACAAAACTGTAATCAGGCAGGCTGGCCTAGATTCACCCAAGCATTTTCTCTAAGTATCATCTGATATAGAGATGATTTGCTGTGAGGAAAGGTGGATAAAATTAGCTAATGTTAATGTTTGGCTGTGATTTGCTATGTCTTTGTTTACATTTTCTGTGGAAATGCAGCCTTAAGGCAACTTAAGGCCTTTAAAGCCTTTGAAAGAACCTTTCAAAGTATTGGAGGGAGGTCTGCATGCTGGTGGAGCTAGCAGAGCTTTCATTATCCAATCCAATTATAACCTATGTAGAGTGGTTAAATCCTATTGAGTCAGATGTGCAGAGGAGGAAAGGATGTGCATTCAGCACCAGGAGGTACCTGAAATACAGTTGCTATCTATTGAAATACATCCTGGTTGTTAATTTTCCAGGTGTCAGGAGGTATTGGTCCTTTCACATTCACCTGATATTGGTGCTGAATCAGAAAGGGTCATTGTTATAAAAATAAAATTATTATCACAGGTTCTCTATCATTTGGATTTCTCTCCATTAAAACTTTATTTTTTCTCTACCACATTAAACACATTAAAAAACGTGTTTAAAAAAGGACCACATTAAAAAATGCCTACAAAGAAGTATTATTCTAGGTTTCTCTTCATTGCATGCCTGTTAAATCGGACTGAAATCATTCTGTGATCTGTAGTGTAGGTGGTGATCTAGAGTAGTTTAAAAATTCTACTACATTATTTCTGTTTTTTTACGTGTTCTTCTCATGGTAACACTGCCATTTGTGTATAGTACTGCAGGTGTACTTGGAGTTTACTTCATAATCTTATTTATATTTTTGAATTTTGTGCAAAATGCTTGACATGGCTAGTTGGAGGATTATAATACAAAACCATTTACTGAACAGGCAGAACATTTCAGAATTTCCTTTTATTTATTTTTACTTTTGGTTTCTTTTATCTTTAGTTTCTGTTTTGTTTAGTTCCTTGGTTTGCTTTTGTTTTTAGTGTGGGACAAACTAAATTGCACTCGCAGTAATCCCAATGACATGCACTGTAATTCCCACAAGAATTGGGAATAATTTTCCAATTTTAAATGTGATGTTTTCATTTTTCATTTTAAAATTGTAGCATTTAAAAACTTCCTCAACTGTTTAAAAGTTTCAGAAGAGTGCAATTGAAGGTTGAAGGTAAAAAATCGGACTCTGTAGAGAAAGTAGTAGATAAAATGAAATGAAAGAGAGTAAAAAATAGAAATGACAAAATAGCAACAAGAACTTGGAAATGTTTTATTTTACAAAAACAATCAACTAAAAACCCTATGGCAACAAAATATTGCAAAAAAAAAATATTGCATTTGAGGAAATTTCCATTGTAAAATGAAAGTTAACATAATTAACAATTTTTTTTTTTAATTAGACTTAAATCAAAATTTAAGCCCTAAATTTTCAATTTTTCCATTAAGGTAGGAAATTTCTTCTTTTTCAGTAGGTGACCAGTGCAGCTTGTTTAAAGCCTGCTCCTGTCCCTAGAGTTGTGGACATATGTTTGAAATGTGATGCTCCACTGCTGTAGTAGAAAGTTGATCTCTGAACTGACATTACAGACAGTGGAAGGGGAAAAGTAACAACTATCACCTACAGAAATATGAACAGAAGTGTTTTTGCCAACTGCAATACATATGGTTTCTTGCATATCTTACAACTTGCTTAATTCAACAATTGACAGGATCTGGGTATATTGTATACATACATTACTGATTGTTGGAAATCTGATTGTTATAATTACAGTCTTAGCATTGTCTGGCTGTGGGAATGCTGCAGATTTTACCAGAGTACAGAGAGCATGATGGTTTGTTGTGTGTGGCCCAGGAGCAAGGAGCTAATGGCTAAATAAGCATCACAGACAATTTAAGAATGAATGAAACTTGCAAAGCTTTTTTTTCAAAACCCAGGATAGAAAAAGTTCGTTTTATTTTGCCTTAAAGTTCCATTCTTCTTTCTTTACCAAAAATTATTTATTCCCTCTGAACTTTGTCTATTTTTTTTTCTGTTATTCTTTCCATTTATCCTTTGTAGAAAAGATTTTTCCTCATTTAATGGGATATTTTTATATTTTGCATCCAGAATACGAACTCATTAAACAGTTAAAGACTACTGATTCTCGGAAAGACAATAAATTTTAAATTACTCTTTCTTTTTATATGAATTTTTTTTTCTTTTCATTAACCATCAATGCATCCCTTTCATTTAAATTTTATGTCTTCATTACAATCAACACCTTGTTATTCTTATCATTTTAATTCATATCTTTTACCTTCCTTACTCTCTGGTGGTGTAAGCTCAGATTTAAACTAATTGCCTTTATTTCCCTACCAGTGCTGGCTGCAGTTTCTTTTCCTGTCGGTAGGGATGAAGCAGTGGGTGTGAGCTGCAGAACCACTGTCAGTTGTTTATTCTAGGGCCAGGGCTATCTCATAGGGCAGCTTCCCAAAGGAACCCTGCTTACAGTAGCGAGGAAAGCCAGGGCTCACTCACGCTCTGCTTATCGGAGCTGCCGAAGGCTGAACCATCCCATCCCCACAGCTGTCAGTGGATGAAGCTGCCCCTTTGCCTTGTGGAGATTTTGTCTGGAACCAGCACCTCCTGCTAGTGCTGTGAAATAGCTGACTGTCCTGGCTGCCTGTTGCTTACAGAGATTGTGGGCTGGCAGATGTCCACTGTAATCACATTTTTATTTAATCATTTTATCAAGCCCAAGGGCTGCAGGCAGCAGTTGCAGGTAGGGCAGGAAGTTTTGGCAGTAATGTTGCCAACTCCCTTGTGCCAGTGTTGTGGGGCTCTTCCAATTTACCACTACTACCCAGTACCTCAGGTGTAAGCAGGAGACATCTGAAGGGAGGATGTGCAGATGAGGATCCAGGCTCCCCAGTGCGGGTCTGACTGGAGTGAGCTGGAGCTTTAAAATGAAGCCACACAGAGGCTGGAGTTTACTGTGAATCCAGCTTTGGGCTTGGTTTAAAATCTGAGGAAATGAGTTGTGTACCAATTCCCTGGAGAGGGCCTTGAGCTACCCCACTCACAGGGGTGCAGGCAGGGTGGCCAAACCCAAACCCCCGCTTGCTCAGTCCCAGCAGCCCTATCACATCTGGCCTGGCATGGACACTCCTGCCACTGTGATGCTGGGGTGCCCAAATGGATCAAGCACCAATGAGCATGGTGTGGTTCAATTTTTGGAAGAAAAAGAGAGGGGAAGGGGAAGCTCAGCCCCAGATGGGACTGGGAGCCCCATAGGCTGGATGGAGAAGAAGCTGGGAAGGGTCAACTGGTGAGAATCTGTGGATGTGAAAAATAAGAGGAAAATAGGGTCAAGGTCTACTGAGGAATAAGGAGGAGAAATAAGATGTACACCAGGGAAAGGTACATGCAAAGGAGGCAAAGACCAGGTACACCCTGGGTAGATGTAGGCTCACTGCAAGATGGGGTGGGTAGTGGAAGGGAAGGGATGGAAGGCCCTTCCTATATAGAACATTTAATTCCTGTTCTCTAAACCCCATGGCTTACCTATAACTGTTCTACGTTATCAAAGAAAATCTGACCCCAAATGTACTTTGTCCAGCAATTCTTTTGGAATTACAGTTCTGACACAGAAGTACTGTAGATAAGTAATAAAGCAATATGTGAAGGCAGCAGCTATGACTTTTGGATACTGTTACAAGGTATTTATGTAGTAAACAAGGAAAGAAAACATATAATTTCAATTATAAAAATAAAGCAGTTTTGAAAGAGAAATTAAACCTCAGGCTTCTAGGTATAATTCAACGTCTAAATGACAGAAATTAGGAAAAAAAGTGTGGTTAAGTTATTTCACAACTACCTTTGTGTTCTGTCTAGTTCCTTCAATATACTAACAAGATCCATCACAATAGGTCTTAAAATTCTGCCTTTTTATTTTACCATTTTCTATAGTTTCATAGTTTTTTTTTTTTTTATTTTATTTTTTTTTTTATTCAGGGCGCTCTTCTGCCCTGAATGTAAATCATATGCATTTGTTTTCTTTGATGTAGAGCACAGTTTGCCTCTTTGGGACTCTTGATGCTAACAGGAGGAATTTTAATGTGATAGAATGTTTTTAATATTGTATGAAATTAGGGAGAAACACAAGCAGCACTATCATTCATAACTTTATTTGAGTCTGCAATTTTTCCTGTATGGTTTTATGCATATAAATGGAATACCCAGGATCTGGCCATCTGTTAACATCTCACATTTCCTTTCCTGCCACAAATGCTGCTTATTATAATAGTATGAACTGGAATATGTATTTTTATTGCTGCTCCAAATGAATAAGAAAGTAGAAACACACAAACATGGATTTGTTTTTTTTATATTACCTATATCTGTTTTATAGTTTGATAAAAGCTTCAGTTGATACAACACTGAATAAATGTAGCCCTGTGCAGTATGTTTATTCAAATATTTAACTTGTGACATTTAATAAAATAACAATTTAAACAGGTAAGGATTAGTCAAATACAAAAACTATTAGAAACATTCACATAATTCAAAATAAAACTCTCAACCATTATCAGATGTAGGAAAACCACATAAGAATCCATAAAAAAGTTTTCAAGCTCCAATAAGTTAGATATAATAGGGCTTTTTTTTGTCAAATACAAAAATAAATATTATTGATTTTATGAATAAATACATTTTCCTAAATGATTTAGAAAGCTCTGTTTATTCATATACAGACAGTGTTTAGAATATGTAGTAGCCAGTATGTCTGCAGATATATTTATGTTGGACTGTTTAGATTGGCTTCACCTCTGTAATAATTTATAACAGTTTCAATGTAAACCTGCCATTGAGCAGGTCATAAAGGTCCTGCATTTTAACCATCATAATTTCAGATAAACCCACAAAACTATTTCTTGCAGGAAAGCTCTAGTTAATCCTTGAATATCTTTGGGATGGAATTTGTTTTTTTATTTAGGCAAATTTAGAGAGCAATAAAGGCTGCATTTTAACCATGTTTGATATTCCAGAACTCGTGATAATTTAAAGTATATATTTTTTGTTTTGTTTTACAGCAGTAACTCTTCATTGACACTTATTAATACAAAAATTCTGCCCTTCAATTGATTTCAAGTCTTGCTCAAAAGAGAAAGCTACTGTTCATTTAAAAATGTTTCATTGTACCCAAAATTTAAACATAAATACATTAATGTTTTTCCACATGAAATGAAGGTAGATCAATGTCATTTGTTTTTCACTTGCTAGAAGTTTCTTGATTCACGGCATGGATTTTGGAAGTGTGAGAATTATTTATATAATTTCTAAATTTAAAAACTGTTTTAACAAATGATCATTTTCTACCAAAATTCTTCTATTATACATATGCTCAATTAAATGTTCTTAACTACTATAAGGTGGGCATTTTGAAAAATGTCATTTGAACTATTATTTAATACAAAAAAGTGAAAAAGCAAAAAAGGTAAACATATAAAAATGTATATATATTATACATGTATATGTATACATGTAAGGGTGCTTCTGTCTTCTTTTGTACATCTTCGTTTTCCATTCTAATGACACCTACAGTAATGCAGGTGCTTCTGCTCTTTTAAACTTCAGATGTTACCCACAAAGTTCTGTGGTTCCATGTTGATAACTGGTACAGCATAGGACATACAAGAGAGCTCTCACTCTAAAACTATGCTATATACAATAAATTCAGCAAATCTTGACCTTTTTCTCAGAAAATACAGAGAGATCTTGTTGACTTTTTCTTTTTCATGTAGTTTTTTTCATGTTGTTCATCACATCTGCTCCCCGCTCCTCTTGATGAAGACAGCTCAGAGTTTATGGTGGGAAGTACAGAGGATGCCTGCAGAATGGCTACAAGAAATGGAAAATCTCTAGATTTTCCTTTAAAAGGAAGCAGATAAAAGCCTGTAGAATGTCTCCTAATAAAATATTGCATAGAGCTCTGTCCAGGCAATGTGAATATTAATTCTTTGCCAGTTTTCAGTGCTATGTGAACAATATCCTACCAATACTTTTCTGACATTATACCTCTAGTTTGTGATGCCCATACTACCAAAATGTCAGTAACATTGATTGTTAATTGCCTGTAATAGGGAATACAGGGGATTATGTATCTTGGACAAGATGTAATCTGATTTCTCCAGGTCGAGCTAATTTTTATATGTATTCCATCAATATTTAAGGTCATAATGAGTGTTATTTAGATAGGTTGCTGCTTGAATTCTAAAAAGTTCTAACTATGAGACAAAACACTGAACACTAGCTTCAGCAATGTATCTACTTTTAAATATATTTTGTTAGATTGACAAAAAAAAATGGGACTGTCATACCAAAAAAATTAGATAGACTGTGCAGTACTGGTCACAGTGCTTCACCTATTACCACAGGGGTGATCTCTTGTATTTTTCAAAGTGATTACAAAATTCCAAAGCATTTATAGCATTGATTTTCAAATTAAATTTAGTAAATTTTCACATGTCACATGCTAGTACAAATGCCCCAATGATGAAATGTAACAGAAATTTAGTTTCACTTTTTCTTTTTATTATTTATCACTTTTAATACATCCCTGGTAATCCTATCTATGGCTTAGAAGTCCCTTTGATATGAAGTAGTGTATTAGAATGGAAGGGAGACCTGGTGGTATAAATCAGTATTGTGTATGGTTTTTACAGTTGAAAAATGAGGAATATTAGTGCCTCTCTTTGGTAGAGAAGTTGAGGAAGTACTTCTGTGATCTTTGGTAGGGAATGCTTGTTTTGTAAATAGCTCAGCCATCATAGACATCAAATGTATTATTATAGAAAGCATACTTTCTTCAAAAGGGGGAAAATGGAAACTCCATTCAGATACATGTATTTCTTCATACATGCATTAGTATATATATATAAGATATAATATTATGAATAATATACATAATATGACTATAAATGGATTTGGATCTACAAATAATGTAGGTGAAATTTCCTGTAAGAATGCTGTTTTATCTGTATCTGAAGGATTATTTTGTATTTGCTCTTAAAAGTATATAACTGTGTAACTGTTAAGCACAGCTTTCTGACCATACTTTTAGCTAATCAATTAATTTATCTGAGACCAGTGTGCCAAATAAATGCAGCACTTTTTTTTTTTTTTTTTTTTTTTTTTTTTTTTTTTTTTTGGTGCAGATGATACCAGGCAGAAAAAAATGATAGGGATGACCATTGTGATTTTAGCTTTGCACAATATGGTGAATAGCATTACTCTGTAGCTTTTGTGCCTGGTTACCGTAAATTTAATGGATGGAAATTTCATACTTCTGTCCAGGGCAGAACATTGGCAAGGGGGTGGTCCATTCCTATCTGCCCCCATACGTGTAACTGTATCTCCAGTGGTTACTAGCTGACCAGATGCTCTTTGTCTGGGAAATCCAGGCAAAAACTGAAGATATGAATGCTGCTTTGTGGTGAAGCATATAATAAGTTGTGTTGTAGATACACCTTGAATAGTACATCTTCTATCTCACTGACCCTGACTTATTCTGCAAGTCAGCAAGAACAGGAGTTGTTTAATTATTGCTGGGTACTCGGATTCTCCTGAATGGCATATTCTTCTCTTTGCTTCTGGCTTAGCTTCTGGACTTGCAAGCTTTCCAGGTGCACAAAATAACTGCTATTCCTCTTGCATGCTCTCCACCTCCCATTGCTGCAGACTGCCAGGATTTGTGCTTATAATTTGGCTGCCCTGACAGCTTCCAAATAAGAGCTGCTAGAGTGAGACAGTAGTGTTTCAGACTGGAATTTGATGGTGAGGATGGAGATGCATGGGTCGTTAATGAGGATTTTCCCCTATTCACAAATATTTGGGTGATCTTGACCAGCTACCATAGCAGGGGAGTTTCCTATATTTTTTTCCCCCTGGTGCCACATTTTTATTAGCTTTAGTTATAGAAATATAGCAAAACAGAAAAGGTCACACTGGCTTTGCTCTGTAAATATTTAAGTATAGACTGTGTGAACACATGGCAGGTATAAACCAGACTCAAGAAAACTCCAGATTGGTGATGGTCTGTCTAATCTAATCTAAGTATTAATATACGTGGAACGTGGTGCCTCTGAATTTATGTGTAGTCACAGCTTGATGGGCCTTTCATTACACTATTTTCCTAGTAATAGTGTAAAACAAATTCACACTTGGTGTAACAGAAATGTTTGGCAAGAATGCTGCTGTACTCCTGGTACATGAGACAATGACTGATACCTTGTTTAGTCGTCTCTCAGCATTGGCAATGAAGCTGAATCACATGCAGTCTCTGCACTCACATGCGCAAAGAGGAAAGACAGACCAGCTCAGCCTGCTATGCTTCAGTGTCTCTTCCCCACCACCTGGCCCCTTACAGAACTATTAAAGCAGATTTTCTGATATGTTTTTTTTTTTTTTTTTTTTCCTCTCACTCTCTTGAGCTTTTAGCCAGTCTGCCTCTCTCTGACTGTTGAATTTCTTTTGCATGTAGTATTATGCTCCTTGCACTGAGATCGTATCACATTCTCCCCTGTGTAAATTGGCATGGCTGCACTGCACTTAGAGGCTCTTTGCCAGTTTACACTAAGAGTCTATCCCCAAACAATTATACTCAGCAGTACCAAAAAACCACTTAAATCAACAGAAAATGTAGGAGAATTTTTGGGCCCAAATCCCACTGTCTTCAGTTTCTTAAGCTGGAGAAGCTACCAGGAAACAAGGACATAGAATGGAGCTGGGGCAGAGCACAAGGCACAGTCACTCCTCTCTCAGAAATTAGCAGCAGAAATAATAATACAAATCTGCTATTGTCAGTTCCATCAGCAAGAAACAACCAAGAATGAGCAAACCAGTTAGTACTTAAAATAGAAAGTTTTCCTTTTAAGTTTTTTTTTCATAGTCTCACGTTAGTTTTGAATCATATAATCCTGAGTTTGACTTCAACAGAAAGAGAAATGTAGACTTGGCTATTTTATCATAACTCCATAAACATCATTAAAAATAAAAGGTCAGAAACTACATTCAAATGCAACTGGTACAGTATTCTTGAAGATGAAGAATCAAAAAAATTATGAAACAGGTATGTGAGAAAATCCATTAAATTGAGGGTGTGAGATTTGTGTTCAGTTTGGGGCCACTCACTGCAAGAAGGACATCAAGTTCCTGGAGTGTGTCCAGAGAAGGTCTACAAAACTGGTGAAAGGCCTGGAACACAAGACCTGTAAGGAGAGGCTGAGGGAACTGGGGTTATTTAACCTGGGGAAGACGAGGCTCAGGGGAGGCCTTATTGGTCTCTACAACTACCTGAAAGAAAGGTGTGGGGAGCTGGGGTTCAGCCTCTTCTCGCTAGTAACTAGTGATAGGACCAGAGGGAATGGCAACAAGTTGCACCATGGGAAGTTCAGGTTGGAAATTAGGAGGCATTTCTTCTCAGAAAGAGCAGTCAAGCATTGGGATGGGTTGCCCAGGGAGGTGGAGGAGTCACCATCCCTGGGGGTGTTTAAGGAAAGGTTGGATATGGTGCTTAGGAACATGGTTTAGTGGGTGATACTGGTGGTAGGGGGGTGGTTAGACCAGATGATCTTGGAAGTGTTTTCCAACCTTTATAATGCTATAATTCTATGATCTGACCTGACCTTTTCTCTGAATGTCTTGAGTTTGCTGGATTGTAAAGTCAAGGCACAGGACACTGAGAACGTACTACATGACAGCTTTGTTTTTCTGCCCACCAGTCAAGTTCTGCTCATCTCATTCATGCAAATTGGCCCATTAACTTCAGCATCTATGCTAGCATGATTATTGTGAATAAAAGCAAGCCTTAGCAATACTAGACTTTTGTAGTCATGAAACAGGAAATGGTTCTGTGCAAATATTTACCAATGCTAGAAACTGTGATTTTCACATTTACAATTAGACTGATGTCTTCCTAGGGTAGAATGAATCATGTCTTTTCCTAACAGAATGATTTAATTTATAAATATTTGTTGTAAAAGCAGGACACGCTATGTAAGGCAGCTAGGAAATAATTTCATCTCCTCAATTAGAAGAAGTACTCTAATTGACTTTTGACCTTGATAGCTCTATAAGGACTAACAGAAATTCCCTTACCCACTCTAAACTATGTCTGTGTGTAATGTTTAAATGAAGCTGTAATTCAGAGAAATGCTTCCCCTTGTTAAAATGTCAATAAAGTTCTTATTGTTTAAAGAAACTCTTGGTAGAATGTCTTGTGTTTAGCTGTGAATATCTCTTCTTTTCTTTGATTTGCTCTGTGCAAATCTGTTTTACCTGGCTATCTGTTTTGTGTGCCTGTGTAAGCATGCAGTGGATACCAAATCATTGTACCATGGGCAGGTTCTCCTGAGGGATGTGACCTTGAGTTTTTCCTATCACTACCTTCTGCTATTGCTGATATATTTTTTCTTTAACAGCTCCTGGTTATCCTTGTGAGTGTTGTGATTATCTTAGGGTAATTTATAAAACCCCTCAGAATATGTACTTTCATTCTGATTTCATGTTTATTCATAATTTATGTTCTTTAAAAATAAACAAAAATACAAAAACAAAACAAACAAACAACAAAAAACCACCACCAACAAAAACACCATCTAGACAAAGATAAGAGTGACAAAATAATTATAATAATTGTGGCCCAATAAACAGCAAACAGAATTGAACACTTGCCAATGATGGTAAAGAAAATTGTATTTGATAGTTTACCTCACAACAGCCCAGAGAATACCTCTTCCTACTGGTCCATGTCATTTGAATGTGAATGTTTTCACCTTCATGTTTTCTTGCTACATTTCACTAGCTGACAAGCAATTGTCATTGTATTTTGGCCATGTGAGGAGACACAGAGTGACTTTTTTTTTCTCTACACATATTTCCTTCCCCCAGAAGTAGTTCTGGGATAACAAAGCACTGACTTACAGATAGTTTATGTGTTATGTTTAAATGACTGTTAGTCATTTAAGATAGCTAGAAATATATTTGTTGCAATTTTGATAAAACAGAAATCAAACTCAGCAGCTGTACAATCTACTGTCCTTGCCTCGGCTGCAGAGATAACGACATCACACAGTTAGTCTGTGTTGCTTTGTAATTCCAGCATCTGACAGAGTAAGACTGCCAGGGCACAGTTTTTTCTGGTGTCTGTGGTAGTCAGGACAAGCCGAGAGAGCTCAGCCTTTCTTGTTAACTTTCCCCAGGAACAGACAAAATCCTTCCAGAGGTATATGAAGTCTGAGAGATATCTGGAGCTCTCTAGGTATGAAAAATGAGGAGGTAAATGGATAACATTAAAATCTGGATGGGAGAGAAAAGCAACAGCATGTGTATTAACTGGCTTGTGAAATCAGGCAAAAAAAGAAAAGTGACAAACACCAAAAAGACAAAACTGTGGATACAATGGTGAGATCAGCTGCAGAAGGGAATTTATGGCAGAATCCTGAAGTTACCACTTCAGATCAGTTGTACACAGATAAGCAGCCATCTTAGGAAGTAACTACCTTACTGTGAGTTCAAATATATTAGCCCAATGTAAATGGTTGCAGAATTAGTGCACATTTCCTTCACTTCAGGGGACTGTGAAATGTTCTTAAAATTTCTTTTTCTCATAGAGCAGTTGGATTTCCTGAAATAGACAATTTTCATGTTTATATATAAGGTTATTTTTTCATTCCCTTAGTTCACCCTATGTTTGCACATATGCACTTTTAAAATTTCAGTCCAGAATGAATTTCGGAAGAAGAACAAATAAAGATCTTTTTTGTTTGTTTACTTGTTTTGTTTTGAGGTTGCACTTTGTCTTTGGTTTCATATTTCTGACTGTTATGAATGCATATTCATGCAATCGATTCAGGTGACATGCATGGGAAATTTCAAAAACAGGTTTGCAACTGAACTGAGACAACAAACATACAGAGCATTGAATAGAGTCTTGCTCAGCTGTTTTTCTGAGGTGTATGTAGTAAACCAACTCTTAGGAAAGGAACAGATGTAACTAGCTGTGAAAGACTGAGAATATTCCTATATTCCTGAGCTAATATAATAAATAATTCCACAGATGGGGCGTATTAATGTAGGTACATCTTGCAAGGAACATCCCCTTTGAGCTGTTAGCTTTCTATCGTCAAAGCTCTTCTGAGATGCACAGGAAAGTTCTGCCAGCACCAGCTAATCGACAGTGCCATTACTCACCTCAACCATTACTGACATGGCATATTGTGGAAGATAATAATGGATATGGACTTATCTAAAAGATGATGATTCAAGAAGTAAAGTCAGTATTTTGTATGGAATTCTGTCACAAAACGTTCCTATATCTATGGGGATTGATGTAAAAACAGATATACAATTCCTAATTGACACTGCTGCCTCTAATAATGTGGATGAATTAGCTATTACAAAATCAGATCAAAAGATTTTGGAGACCTTCAATGGCAAAAATACTGCAGCAACAAGAAACAAGTCTGTGCTTTTTATTTATGAAAATAAATTATAGTAATTCTCCCTTCCTGCTGTGTTTCTTGCCTGCAGGATGGAGGGCAATGAAGGAGTCCTTTGGAACACAGGTTCATTTGTGCAGGTCTGCTTTGCCTGAGTCAGACAAGTGAAAGAAATGCTTACAGGAAAGTAAGATCTCCAAATACCTGTGTTTCTGGAGACTATTGTAGTAGGCTAAAATGAGTACCAAGCAACTGTCTGCTGCAAATGAGAAAACTATGGACAACCTGTGTGCAGTTTCTGATCTGCTACCCAAAAAACAAAACAAAACAAACAAGCAAACAAACAAACAAACAAAAAAAACACACACACAAAAAAAGCACATCCTGTTGTCTAGTTGATAAGTCTGGAATCAATACAAATTTTTGATTGTATTATGTCATGTAAACCAGCTATTAACCTGCTCTTGCTTTAACCAGGTCAGAAATACATTCTCAGATTTTGACTAGTCACTTGTTTGTTTGCTTTCATTTTATTTGTCCATGGAAAGTGTAATGGAGGCTTCTAAACTGGCATATTAGTAATCTGACTTTATAAATAGTATATCACATTTGTCTCATAATGAATACCTGTCTACTTTTATTTTTCATTCTTTAATTTTTTTCTCCAAAAATTAAAAAAAAAAAGGGGGTGGGGGGGGACCATTCCTGAACATTCCTGCTTTCTTGTATGGCATACATGCTATGGAAGAAATGCCCTGTTTTTCATTTTTTTTTTTCTCACTGTTACTGTAAGGGGCAAATGCATGTCCAAAACACTTCACTACTTGTAAAGTCCTTCTGTGTTTTAATGTGCCTTGGTATGACAAAATAAGAGGATATCTTTAAGTTTAGTAAGTCTCCTTTTCCTGTGTACTTTAATTTATTTTTCACTCGTTTCAAGGTGGCTGTGCGGCACTCTATACATGGTAAAAAAAAAATAATAAAATAAAAATAAAAAGCCTCTAAAAATGCTAGTCATGTCTAACGTGAGAATAATTGGCTCTGACAGAGAGGAAAGTAGTAATTGGAATGAGACTTGTTTAAATAACAGTTTAAATTTTCTTTCCTTACTTTTCCGATTATATGCACTATAAAGCAGGATTTCTTTGCCTTGGGTGTTTCACACAGTCGTTTCTGTATGCAGCATGCCCCATAGTATAACTCAAGTAATAAGCCCAGCTATAATTTGCATTAGACTTTGAGTTTAGCTCCCTAGCATACAAATACACCATTCAATCGGTATTAACACTGTATCATCAAAATATTCATTAAGCTGAAGCAGGACAAGCTAATTGCATCCTCTAATTATTCTAAGCTGTCATCATTTCTTCATTATGAATGGTTAAATGGAAATTCAGATGCAACACTTGAGGAGGAAAAGCATGCTCAAAAGCCTGAGGTATGAATATACTCCATGCTGTGTTAAACACACTGTTAGCTCCTAAGAAAGAGAAAAGTTACTGTTTTTTACCCTAGCCCCTGTGTGATTTGTATTGTTCTTAAATATAGCTTCACTCAGAGCTGTGCAGAACAGGTGTTTTAAAAAGCTTTGGAGTATGTCAAGGTTTAGTATTGTAACATGACTGAGACTGTTTTCCTGTTGAGTACATCTGTCTCCAGCAGTAGATGCAGCCCACATCTAAATAGGAGGCAAGGTCTGTGTGGTCACATCTGCCCTCCTTCAAAATATTTATGGCAAATATAAATCAAGACTTGCCTTGAGAATCTGGAAGGATCAGCTGACACTTGCACTGGAACAAAATGAAATCTAAATGAGTCCTGATTTACAAATAATATATGGGAATTATTGTATGAGCTGCGTAATTTTCTACTGTGACTGTAATGGACACAGCTAGAATGTACCGGGACTGTTAATCTTAAAGATCAGTTGTCTTTCTGACATTTGATTGTCTCCTGAACCTTTAGCTAAAACTTTTAAAGTGACTTAGATCATCTATTTTCTCTTCATTTATTTAGTAAAAGAAAACAAAGTTATAAGTGAAATTTGGCTCCGTTAATGTGAGTGGTAAACTTCTACTGACTTGAATATCAAGTAAGTTAATTCTTCTAATGTAGTGGTTAGTTCATTCTTTTGAATAGTGGATCTGAAATGTCTGAAATTCAGGAATCAGATTTGTTTAGCTTCTTGATGCTGTCCAAATTGTAAAATGGAGGCCAGTAGCTATATTAAATCATGATTTATAAGGACTGTTTTCCATTTATGTCAGCTTTACTAAAATAATCTGAACTTCTAAAAGAGCTATCTGCATGTGAAATAAAATCAACTGAGAGTTTAATAATACAGGGATGACAAGATGAGATCAGCCTCTTCAGTTCAGCAATGCATATGTTTCACTCTGATTATTTTTTTCAGTACAGATGACATTATATCATCTATTAATAAATTTTGTGTGATTTTCTTCTAATCATCCCAAATGTATTCAGTATTTTTCTAATATTGTTACTTAGAAACTATTTATATGTGGAAAATGCTACAATTTCTTTGAATAAATGTTACTATTAGTCAGAACATGAGGATTCATGGAGATTTCTAACTTTTCAGTAGTAAAATGAAAACAAAAATGTTGCCACTCCCTCCTCTAAACAACCACCAAAAAACAATCAACCAACCAACCAACCAACCAACCAACCAACCAACCAACCAACAAAAAAAAACCCTCTGTTATTCTGTTTCCATTTCATTTCAGTCTCTGTGTTGGCAAAATGTCAGAGTTTTAGTTCATCTATTCATATCTCCTTTCTTAGGAAGCCTGCTACTCACACTGAACTACATCTCCCACAATACACCATGCGTTCTTAGCCTCACTGAGCTGCACAGTCACTACCCCAGGCTGTTAACCAGATGTACAGTTGATGGGACAAGCCAACCAGCAGAGTAGGACCAATGTAAGAAGCACTCAAACTATAATTACCGTGAGCATCAGATTTTCAAGAGAATCTTATTCTCTTCCATTACTTTTTCATGCAGAACAGCTTTATGGCTGGCAATAGTCTGGGATCCCTCTGAAACGTTTAAGCTTAGAAGGTGAAGAGCCTTCATGCAAGGACGAAACTCGGGTTGCATCAGGCATGTTTGTATGATTCCAGTCTGGGTTAAATATGACTGGCCCTTCTGTATGGCAGATCAAGAGTTCAAGTATAACATGACACTGTTTTAAATGGGTACTTTCAGTGTAAGCAGCAGCTGCAAGTGCAAAAAGCAATGATATTGCCATCACACCCCTAACAGTCAAAACTGTTTGGAAATCTCATTTGTTTTTCATTAGTTACCGCAACAGTTTGAATAAAATCCTGTTCAATCTCAGCAAAGAGTACTTTGGAAATGTTAGTCTGTTATTCTTTAAACAAAGTTCAACGGCTATTAACAGAGTACTTGTTTATGATCTTCTATAAATATTATGTTTCTGTACTTCTTTGAAAATGTGGACTTTTTAATTTCATTTTTATTTTAGTAAAAACTGTAAAATTATGACTCACCAGCTGCAGAGTGCCAAGACAGGATATTTCCCAATATATGGGGCAAACAACATTTTTATGTATTTTTGTTACCAATCATATAAAATCCAGCTTATTTTTATAAATGGCTCCACAGACCTGCACCATAAAAGTTGAATATAATTTTATCCCAGTTTTTAGGGATTTTGGTGCCCATTACCTGGGAAATGTAAACTCTCATATTCCTGAGCAAAGTCATCGTTTTAGTGATTGGTGAAACCCACTTATTTTCATGCACAAGTGGCCACCTTTCCTCTACTCAGTCAAGATCTTACAACCCAGACAGAAAGTTGAGCTGGACAAAAAAAGGAGCATAAGCTGCTATGAGGTTTCAATACAACAAAATAAAAGAAAGTTGCAAAATTAGTAAGGTGCAAGTGGTGATATTTTTTCTTATTTCTTTAGTGTATATTCTGGTGGCATAGCTACACAGATATCACCACCTACCTGTAAATCAAACAGAAAAAAAAAAAAAAAAGCCTTGACAAAATGAAGGGATCAAGCTTCATTACATTATGATGTTTATAAAGCTTGCTGTAATAATACCGATAGTGGTTTACCTCCGGAGCACTGAATGTGTTTGACCAAAAGAGTTATACTGAGCTATTTCCATAATTAACATGGGGATGTTAGTGAGTAGTTTAATCCCCAAATGTATATTTTATAATAGCTTAACCTTCTCCCTTATGACTACTGCTCTTAAAAGCAGTAGGTTCAGATTTAAATGCAAATAGAATGAGTTGTGGCACTGGTTCCACTTATTTCTAACCCTTTGTTGTTGTTGTTTTTCCTCAAAACTGAGATAAAATTAGATGTAGCGTTTCTATTTAGGACACACTAATGCATTCTAGCTTCACGTAACACCTCTGGTTTCATCACTATTTGGACTATTGAACAATAACATGCATAATGCCAATAACAAATCCTACGGCATACAACACGAACTTCCTTCATATATTTCTTCACATCTGGTAGTTCTTGACTGAGTCTAAATTGGGAGAAGGGGGAGCACCTGACATATGTTGAAGGCTGGTCTTCTTCTTAGGTGTGTCCTTTGGGTGGGAGGTGGCTTCCCAAGGAAGGAGAGCTGAGGAAGAGAGCCATCCCATGAGGTTTCTGAAAGATGGGGAGACCAGAAGGAATTGTTTGTGATACATCACAATTAGACATGGACATTGCTGATTAGGTTATGGTAATTATTTATTTATTTATTTATTTATTTTAATTAATCTAGGCCTAGAGCTATGCCTCTGATTTGAGCAAAATGTACATGCAATATTTTGTCCAAAAGAATTAGCAATCAGTTGATTTGTGGAAATTAGGTTTATGCACTTTGTCTCAATTTGTTTTCAAGCAGTGTCAAGGCACAATATGAAAATCCTAAATTTAACTTGAGTAGGAGGTAAATGGGAAGTTTTTTAAGTTTGTTTTGTTTTGTTTTGTTTTTTCCAAATGCCAAGAGCCTGATGAATAAACACAAAAATCTGTAGGAGTTGTAAACAAACTCAGAGAAGTGTAGGTTAAGTAACTAAAAAGGAAAACATAAAAGTGCAATTTATCTTAGGAGAAAGAAAGGAAGTTTACATTAAAATTTGATTGACTTGTTATTATCTTCTGTATGGAAATCAGTTGATGGCTTTGCCTCTGAAGAGGTGATATTTAAGGAAAATGAGATATTCAAATACAGTAGCATGTGTAACATCAGTACATGCTGTAGAACAGAAATACATATTTAAGAAGCAATTAGCAGGGGCCAATGAGATGCAAGGAGTGATTCGGAAATTTACCTTGGTTATTAGCCAAAAGGAACCAAGCCAGATGAAGCTAAATTGACTGCTAAAGGCTCAAAGTCAGAAAGAACTTGTATCTGACCAAAGTGATACTCAAACTAGGAAAGTGATAGGAGTTTGGACAGGCTTAGTAAAACAAAGGAGAGTGGATTAGACTTGAAGAGTCTGACAGTAATTCACAAAAATTGTGTGTATGAAAAAAGACTAAGACCACCACTGCTAGGAATCAACCAAAATAACAAATGATCTAAAAGGAAATAGTTCAAAAGGATGTGAGATACACTTATACTGGGGGATTATATCTGCATGAAGTGTAAGATGCCTTCCAGTAAAAGGAACACAAATACTTGAGTGCCAGTTGAAGACAACAGTAAAAATCTTATAACTGGCAGGACTCAGTGGCGCATTTGAGGACTGGAGTCATACATAAAATCCCATGCATGGTGAAAAAGCCTCAGAAGTCAGAATAACAGCTTTTGGTTCTCTGTGATACCGCTTCTGAAGGAGATAAGTGATATGTCAAATAGGGATGATAACAAATATTTAGACATAGAAACAAATATTTGAGCTGAAAGAGACTTCATGAGATCTCTAGTCCCGCATCCCATTCTAAGCAGGGTCAGCCATGAAATCAGACTGCCCAGACTACACTGGGCATTAACAGATGGATCCTGAAAACCTCCAAGGATGGAGACTGCACAGCCTCTCCAGGCAGCCTGCTCCACTGTTTAGTCATCTTCATGATGAAATATTTTTGCTTGTATCCAACCTGCACCTGCACTGTCCCAGTTTATGAGCAGTCATTCCTTGGCTGTACACCTCCATAAAGAGCACGACTCCATCACCCTGATGTCATCCTTGCACTGGGGTCTGCTCTTGGGTCCATCCAAAGCCCCCTCCTTCTCCAGGCTGAATAAACCCAGCTCCCCAGCCTCTCTTCCCAGGACAAGTGCAGCAGCCCCCATCATAGTGTCTGTCCTGTCCTGAATGTGTTGCAGAGTTTCAATACCTTTCTTGTACTGGGGAAGCCAGAATTGGAAGTAGCATTGCAATGAAACCTAGTGAAGTCTGTTTGAGGAGGGATAATCCTTTCCCATTATCTGCTGGCAATGTCCTTGTTGATACAGTCACGTTTTTTTTTTTTTTTTTTTTTTTTTCCCTTTCTGTTTTTTTCTGGTTTTTATTTGTTTCTTTTTTTTTTTTTTTTTTTTTTTTTTTTTTTCTGCTGCTTGTGTTTAGCTACTGTCCACCAGGACCCCAAGATCTTTTTTAACAGAGTTAAAAGCCAGCTTGCCAGTCCTCATCCTGTCCTGGTGCAGAGATGTGAGTCTCTCCGAAGCGCAAGATGTTGCATTTGTCCTGGTTGAATTTAATCAAGTTCCTGTTGGCCCATTCTTCTGGCCTGGCTGGGACCCTTGAGCATGTTGCCTGCTTTCCCCTCCACCCGGTGCTGTCCACAAACGTGCTGAGTGCATCTTCAGTCTCCTCCCACACACCTGCACTGAGGTTAATTAAACAAGGGAAAGGCAGAAGGCAAAGAGCAGTATGCACACAGCAGTTTAGAGATTGGAACCAGGTAATTTATTCTAAAGACTATTTAGACAAAATATGTTCATAAAAGCAACACAGTTGCCTGAAATCATGTGTAAAGTGAAATAAGGTATGATGTTGAGAATCTTCTAAAAACACACATATAGTGGGACTAAGTGGTGCACAAGCTGTGCAGACAATGTCCATTTCATCCATTTGTACTGCAATAAACAAAGTTAATTTAATTTTGACATAAAAATATTTTTTAACATTCTTTTTGCTTTCAGTATACAGTATGCACCTAAATCTATTAGGTCTGTCAAAAAATCAATCAAAATGTTGCTGTATCTGGAGCTTCTCTCATATGACGCTGAGTTATCATTTTGCAGGCCAGGTATGATGGAGTAACAGGCTTTGTGAAATACACAATGTATAATTCTCCTTTTCTTTTGTGCAGATTAGAAAAACAGGATGTGAAAGGAAAGAAAGAAGTTCAGACACAGAACTGAAGCAAAATTAAAAAACAGCTTTGCAGTTCATGAGGTGACCATTCACAGGCTGTCAGTAATTTATGGTTATTCCACAACACTGTATAAGATTAGTTCAAGTTACATTAGACTACAGTGTTTGTTTCTGACTGTGGATAATCTGACAGCCAGCTCTGGGACTAATCTTGGTGTGCTAACAAATGAAATATGTTTTTTCTTTTCTCCATTTTTTTTTTCTGTTGTATTAAGTTACACTGTTGTCTTTTTAATAATGCTCAGAATTACTTCCTGGGCATAGGATGTTATTGGAGTTTTTGGCAGTTTTTCCCTCAGTTGTAAGCTTTTTTGGTTGTCTCTTCCTTCCTTTCCTTTCCTTTCCTTTCCTTTCCTTTCCTTTCCTTTCCTTTCCTTTCCTTTCCTTTCCTTTCCTTTCCTTTCCTTGCCTTGCCTTTCCTTGCCTTGCCTTGCCTTGCCTTGCCTTGCCTTGCCTTGCCTTGCCTTGCCTTGCCTTGCCTTGCCTTGCCTTGCCTTGCCTTGCCTTGCCTTGCCTTGCCTTGCCTTGCCTTGCCTTGCCTTGCCTTGCCCTTCCCTTCCCTTCCCTTCCCTTCCCTTCCCTTCCCTTCCCTTCCCTTCCCAGAAAGGAAAGGGTTATTTGACTATAAAAGTGGCAACTGTAGAGAGGAAGTGATTAAGCTCCACTCCATATTTGGTATTGGTAGGACAAAAAACTATGGATTTAAGCTGTAGCACAGGAACCTTACAAATTGTATCAGGAGAAATTTTTCAGTAGTAAAGATGGTGACATACAGAAAAAGATTGCCTTAGGAGGCAATGCAATATATGTTACTGATATAGGTTTTTTGTTTGTTTGTTTGTTTTGTTTTTTTTTTTTTTTTTCTGGAAGGGTAGGTAATCATCTTTTGAAAAATGACACAGGCATAGTTGATACTACCTCCTGAAATCTCTTGTGGATCTTTTTATATGGTTTCAGGTGATATAATTCACTCGGCTGATATTTTAGCTTTTAGAAAAGCCAGTACTTTGCTGAGCTGAGAGCTGTGTTAATCAGGCAGGAGGAGGAGACTGACCTCCTATATCTAGCAGAAACTACATAAGTCCACACATGTCATTTTCTGTTTTCAACTACTTATCTTATGTTTGAGAAAATATAATAACGGATGGTGATCATTTGTTTCCTGGAAAACAAAATTCAGCTACTGTATCAAAGCTGACTCAGCAACTCACATCTGGTTTTAATGTGCTCATGCAAAACAAAGTAGGCACATAATGGTCTATTTCAGAGCATGTAAAGTCATGCAAACTGATTATGACCCTAAGAGTCCTTATTTTTTGGAGAACATTTACTTTGACTAATTTTCTCAGTATCCAGACAGTAGTGAGGTTGAGAGGTATTTCAATAGCACAAACAGCAACAACAAAAAGGATAGGTATTTTCCTGTTCTCTCAGGAATATTGTTTCTTAGAAAGGGGGAATTTCAATGATGTAAAATGCTGGAATGAAAAACTATTTTCATAGGAAAACTTCCAAGAAAGAACTGTCCCTTAAATAAGAACACATATGACTTCATGCATATTATTTCTGAACTCCTCAGATCATCCAAAGTCCACATTTCAAGAATGACAGTAGTCTGAAAAGTGTGTCAGTAAAAAGAGCATTATGCACTTCTATGTTTATTATATTCTCATATTTTTGCTATTTAATGTGCTCAGTTTAACTCGACAGATAACTCTGGGAATTCAGCCTCAAATCAGAGAGTTAAATTGACAGAGCTGAATCAGAGTCACAAAATCAAAGGATAAAGCAGGTGAGAAAAGATGTTCTGACTCCTCTACTCACCAGGTCTCCCGTTGTGGTGTAATTGCCTGAAGTAACTAGGAAAATAAAACTAACATTCACGCTTTTAAGAAAAAGGTACAGCATTGAAGAGGCTTTCAGGGTAGGGCATAACTGCATTACCTGAGCATTCCCTAGGCTCCCAACCTTAGATGCTATCGCGCTGGGGAAACTTGGTGTGCTAGCTCTAAGGAACACCACGGAGCGTGGAGTGGAGTGGAGACACCACGGCTAGGCTCTGTGATCAGGTGGGACCTCGATTGTTCTTGTGCACAAAGCTGCACTTTTTGCCACCCTAAGCCAAAGACCTGTCATGTTTTGACAAATGCTGTACCCTAGTGTTCTTTTTGCTCATTATAATATCATTATAATACCAAAACACACCTCCATCCCAAAAGCTACCCGCCTCCAAGGTGCGACCACCCCTCACTGAGCATGCGCTCTGAATTTCTCGGAGCCTGTTACTTTAAACGGAGACGGGAAAACTTTACACCAATCATAACTAAGATATGCTTGACTAGAGCCACTCAAGCTCCACCTAAAAGATAGAAAATAATATAAATTGGCCCAAGAGAGAGGGGATGTTAGGGAAGATACCATCGTCAGGGAAGATACCATCCTGAGGACATACAGCATCCTTAGGACCTCCTGACTCCTGGGATCAGTCGACGGGCTGAGCCTCTCTTCCCCCCCCATTGGGACGCCTTTGGGTGAGATCTGAATATTTGCTTATAAATCTCTATATAGAGTCTTTGATCCTTTCAACGCGTTTATTTCTAGGCTGTGCACCCATAACACCTATAACACCTGTAACACCTGTAACATCTATACCATCTATAACATCTGTAACACCTATAACACCTGTCACATCTATAACACCTATAACGCCTGTGTATTTCATACATACTAACTTGCTTTTGCAGACAGTCACTATCGCCGGCAATCCAAAAGAACCTGATTATCTGTTGCTGTAATAAACCATACTTGATTGCATTGTGATAGCTTTCATTAATGCGACTTGGGTGAGGGTGATTATCCGTGATAATTCAGTGTTCTGAATCTAACCAGACCCCCAGACGGTTAATGCATTGTTGGTGAATGTCTGAACGGACCCCCAGGTGGTTAATACGTTTTTGGTGAATGTCTGAGTGGACCCCCAGGCGGTTATTACGTTTTCGGTGAATGTCCGAACGGACCCCCAGTTTTGGTGAATGTCCGACTGGTTCAGTACTCTGAATCCAAACGGGCCCGTGACGGTTAATCAGCTACACCCCTTTAACGCGACACCCGTCCATCCTCCTGCTCAAAACTATGTCAGAGGTCATGCTCCAACAGACTGCTCAGGGCAGTATCACATGGATCTGGATCTTGATCTCCAAAGACAAGGGCTACACAACTTCTTGGGTTAATGTTCTCCACTGCTTAGCTGCCCCTTTCCTTTCCTTTCCTTTCCTTTCCTTTCCTTTCCTTTCCTTTCCTTTCCTTTCCTTTCCTTTCCTTTCCTTTCCTTTCCTTTCCTTTCCTTTCCTTTCCTTTCCTTTCCTTTCCTTTCCTTTCCTTTCCTTTCCTTTCCTTTCCTTTCCTTTCCTTTCCTTTCCTTTCCTTTCCTTTCCTTTCCTTTCCTTTCCTTTCCTTTTCCTTTCCTTTCCTTTCCTTTCCTTTCCTTTCCTTTCCTTTCCTTTCCTTTCCTTTCCTTTCCTTTCCTTTCCTTTCCTTTCCTTTCCTTTCCTTTCCTTTCCTTTCCTTTCCTTTCCTTTCCTTTCCTTTCCTTTCCTTTCGAGACTGAGCTTGCCCTGTTCCAGTTTATGATCTGTGTTTGTTGTTCCTTAGCTGTGTGCATCCATAAAGAGCCTGATTCCACATTCCACCTCCTTGATGTCTTCCCCACTGGGGCTGCTGTTTTGTCTCCCTGAAGCTGCCCCTTCTCCTTGCTGAACAAGCCCGGATCTCAGCCCAAGTGCTCCAGATGCCAGTATTGTGTCTGTCCTCTGTTGGATGTTTCTCAGGCTATCTAATTTCTGCCTTGTATTGGGAGGACAAAAGGTGGATGCAGACCCAGATGCAGTCTAATGAGTGCCGAGTGAAAAAGGATAATCTGTTCAAGGATCATCAGTCTGCTGACTCTGATCCTGTTCACACAATCCAGTATCCCAGTTGATCCTTTCCTCCTATTGTTCTTACACAGCGCCCAATGAATAAATCCTGATCTTTCAGGGTCACTTATTTTAGGATAGTTGGAAGGGACCCACAAAGATGATCAAATCCAACTGTCTTACTATGGCTAACAAAATGCCTGAAACAAGCTGCATTCCATGCAGAGCCCATGAAGAAGCAGGCTCCTGGCAGGACCTGTGGCCTATGGAGAGGAGCTGCAGTTTGATTTCCCCTCCTCATGCTGTGCAGCAGGCACAGTGAGAGAGTGGTGTGGTGGGCATCTGGCAACCAGATAAGATCACAGAGTCACACAACTTAGCTAGTAGTCCAGAAGCTATTCCCAGTAGCCATTTAAGGTTAACCATTAGGTTAATCTCTCAAAAGAGATATACCAAAGATTCTGCCTACACTTGGGCAGCCATTTTTATTTTAGAAGATGACAGTCCTAGAAAGAGAAAAAATACATGTACATATTCAGGGCACAAACCCATCAATAATATTTTAATTTTAATTTATTTATTTATTTTGAGCTCTCTCTGGAGCACTTGTCATTCAGAACAGCACCTGAAGTTGAAAGAATATATATTATACCTATAGTCTTTTGAGACAAATTCAGTGTTAATGATTCATTTCTAAAGAAACAAGTTATAACTGTGGGAGACAATAAATACTTAGGGACACTGAGAAAGGGAATAAGTAGAAAGAGAAAATCAGTCATTACATGCAACAATTTTGCTTCAGTAAACCTACTGTGATTTAGACATAACTGTTGGTTGTTTAGTTAAAAAAAGGCAAGCTCCGCACTTTGAATTTTGAATTACTTTTAGCATGTCCTGACAGAATGATGGAGTGAAATCTCTACGTGAGCAGCTAAGACATGATTGAGTTAATCTGTCCAATTTTCATGCATGTAAAAGAAGGGCAAAGGTGCCCAGGCAGCCAGAGTGTGGCTGGGAGGCTGAAAGAAAAGCAAAAGCATTTGCAAGAGCAGACTGGTTTCGTACATGAAGCTTGGACAGGCAGCTAGGTGCTTACCTTGCCATAACAAACCCTGCTTGTATGCCTGTGTTTGGACAAATGGTTATGAGTGCTACTGTGTGTATAAAGTTAGAAGCTGTTTATTAAATCACTCATCCCAAACAGTTGTTTTAAATGTACCATATAGGTAGTGGCAGCCTCATAAATGGTCAGTAATCATCACTGGCTAATCCATCTCATCAACATGCCAGCTAGCCAGTAAGAAGCATCCATGGCTGAAGGAGTTGTATTCCTTCCTTGCCTGCCAATAAGGATTTATGGGATGGAGAGAAAATAAGTAATGCTCTTTGCATTTCATTGTAACCACAGAATGTTTTCTAGTGCTTTGTTCAATCCAATTTTAAAATACTCTAGAGATAGGGCTACAGCTGAAAATCCAAGCCTCGTGGGTAGTTATTGCATAGCTTACTAGAACTTTATATATATATATATATATATTCTAGATATTCAAGACCTTCATTTAGAATTCTCTGTGGACTTCATTAAACCTAATTGTCCCCTTCTTTCAATTTTCACTGTGGTAGACGTTCAATTCCTTTGTAACATGAATGAATCTGAGCCAAATATTTAAAAAACAATACTAAAATCAGAAAATATGAATGCACTCCAAAACTTGTATAAGGAAGTACTGCAAACATGTACAATACTTTATATGTCAACTGTCAGTGTAAGTCTCTCATTTTCCATCCACAGTGTCAAAAGGCCATATCAATCAGTACTTAAAGTCCATGGACAGTAGACATTTCTCTAAAGATGGAGTTTCAAGAAATATTAAGTATTAAAAGGTTAAAAATTAAGAAAACAGTAGCAAAAGAGAGAGAAAAAAGTTCTCCCATCAGGCCAATTGATTCTAAGGGCAGGGTCACTGAATGTAGCATTATTTCTCCTGGTCATGTTTCTTTCCTACCAGAGCTCCAAAGTAAGCTAACTGTGTAAGCAGGATTGAAATACACAACCCCCTTGTGACTGGAAGCAGTAAAGCATTCTCCACTTGCGGTTTTCTTCAAATGAGCCTGCATGGAATATGTGTTTGAAAACAGTGAAACTCTTTATTAATCAAGTACTTCACTTGCCATGCCAGCATAAAGTTTCATTTATGTCAAAACTCCCTTAAAAATGGTTTGGAGTAGTGTCTTGTACACAGACCTTCAACAGAAGAAATATTTTTGGAATCGTAAATACAATAATCAAGGCAAATATTTGCCCCATTTGAGAAGCTGCTGTAAGATCTTTAATCATAGGTTACCATTCTGACATTTTATTTTGGTTTCCTCCTGTATGGAAATGGGCAGACTGCAGTTACAAAATACAGCATCAGACAAGCTATCCTAATTATTAGAGGAGGGCTTTTGCTAACCATATCTTGTGATCATAAGATGTGTCACAATGAAAGAAATAACAATATAGATATCCCTGTAAGAAGTAGTATCTAAAAGGAAACCTGGATTTTCATGTCTACTCAATGGTAACTCAAGGCTCTATATTGTTATCTGGTGTGCAAAATTTCTTTGAAACTATGGGTAGCTGCATAGCTGAAGATAGCTTTAAAAAGATGCATTTTCTTTCATGAATTAGACTGCTAACACCATTAAGCTGTCTATCTCCACTCAAAACGCTCTGTTTCCCAGAGCAAAGGTTCATGTAACTCATATGCAGGTAAAGGCATTTTGCTGGCAATTTTTCTGAAAACCTGTAGGAGGCAAATCCATGGAAGAAGATGAAGAGGGCACAAAGAGGGTACCCTGTCTATCCAGCACAAGCACATATAACATTTATTCTCCTAACTGGAAACAGCCTTAATGGCCTTGTACATTTGGCAGAGCAGTAGGAATAAAAATGTTACCAGCCCTATTGATAGCCATGTCCTGCTGAGCCCTGAAGCATCACCTTCCTGTTCAGCATCAGTAAGGGAGTGTGTAGTTCCCCAGCCCTGAAGGACACAGGGGACTGAACAATACCTGGGACAGTCACAATCAGGCTGCTCTTCCCCCTAAGATAAAAGACAGCAGTAGTAGGCTATCTGTGTGGCAGTTAAATCAGGTTAGTCAGGATGCTGAAAGGCTGGTACAAAAATTATGAGCACTTAGTGGCTGTGGGGAGCTCAGCTTCATGGAGATAGAAGGGGTGCAAAAACCTGCTTAGTCCTCTGTGCACACAATTTCATGGTGTTCTCAGCAAGCTCTCTGTGGCTATCCCATAGAAACACCATGGTTTATATCTTCTGTAAAGTGCTGCTCAGCTGGCATGAGGACAGCAAACTCTAGCCCTGTGTTTCATATATTTACTTGCATGAACTGTTTTCTTTTTTTCAGTGGCTTAAAAAAGACCAGCCACTGCTCAGTGATTCACTAGAAAATACCTGCTGATCCTTTGACAGGTACAGCAGAAGTTATTTTTCATCGTGGCATGAATAGTTTGTTTTGTTTTGCAAAATAGCACTTCACACCAAAGCACAGCCAGGAATTATCATTCTTGTTCTGCTTGTACAGGTGCGCTTTCTGAATTAGGCACACAGACCCAGCCCGGCTCCTAATGGAGTGATGACACTAACACTGCAACAATAGAAGGGGCCTCCAGGGATGCTGGCTGTGCAGCGGAGGTGCAGGAAGGAATGTGCTTTTTAATAGAGTTACGGCTTCAAGCATTCTGTGAAGCTGACAACACTTTATACTGCCTCTGCAGATTTCCTATGGCCCAAATAAACACAGGTACAGTAAGCCATATCAGACAGTGGTATTTAAAACCTCAGCAGAATATGTGGGGAAGAGCTCACAAGAAGTTAGTTTTTGACACAAGTCACCTCAAGGTGTGCTGAAACATCCCATCCATGATGCAGGTCTTCAGCTCGTGTCCTGTATCACTGATTCTTTTGTTTTCACATATTCGTCTAAATACCTATTGATTTATTGAAGAAGGGATCTGGACCCTACACACAAACTGTGTGTGTGTATGCATGTCTGTGTTTGAACAGGGTCAGGTACAACCCTGTGAAAGAAGGAGTCATGGCAAAACTGTTTACTGTGATGCGTGAAAGAAAGAGCTGGAGTGAAAACAGTTCTGTGAGTGGCAGGAGCAATGAAGCCTGATTTCCTGTAGGGCTAATGATTAAGGCAGAGTCCCTGCATAGATTCACTGCTGTCTAGCAAATGCTGAGGATAACATTGTGTTGTGTGAGTGGGTGAGAGAGCGGTTGTAGGGTTTAGCTGCCCAGCACGGTAAAACCACCACAGTGGGATTGGTATAGTCTCTCTCATCTGCTTAAAAGACCATTTTAATAAAGCTTTCAGGGTTTCCTCACTTGTTTAATGAAATAAATCTACTTTAATATCACAGACAAAAGAGAGTAATAACAAAGGTGAAAGCCCCTGTTAAAGTGTCTGAAACTTCACCATTCACTCCTGATCCAAATATCAGGACTCACGTCTTGTTTGCTGTTTCTGCTCATAGTCCTGTAAAGCCAGGGTCTCTGGCTGGTGCTCGAGCTGATTGTTGCACTGAAATGCTTCTGATTATTATTAATGTCTTCTGCCCACTCAGCAGCATGATTAACAAGGTACATCTAATTCAGGATAACTATGTAGGCCATTGACTTGCACAGGACAACTAACATGCTTGAATTGCAGACTTAAGTAACTTGCAGACCTGAGACTTTACATAGAAAGTACAGACTAAATGTACATGGATGATGTCCATTCAATGTTCAGAGGTACTGCACAGGAAAATTTGGAGTTAGTTTAGGTTATTCAGTGAAAAGGAGGATTCATAATTCTAGGATGAATCTTGCTTCTAATATCTGATATCTCTGCAGAACACTCTGCGTGTTTGAAAGCATGGAAAAAAGGTTATCCATGACACATTTGATGTGGATTTGTGATAGGCAGCTGGGGGTTGCCCTTTACTGATGTGAATCAGTTCAGATACTTCTTGTTTCACAGACCCTTGCTGTATGGGGGACATTTTGCCTAGTTTCAGTTACCAGAGAGATCCAGTTTTAAAATATTCCAGGACATGCTATCAAAAACGTATTTCCTCTGCAGCTTCTACATTGCATTTCCACCAAAAATTGAGGCTAGAGGATGCTAATTATACAGAATGGCAACTTGGTTTCCTGTGCTTTAAATTTCAATCCCAGCAACTCCGTTAGCAGTAAGTGCCATCAGTTGAGTTGCTGTGTGTCTCATGACATTCAGGCATCTTCCTGAAGAAGGGAGGTAATACAGGGTAGGTGTATGTGGTGATGTGTTGGCTTCCAGCGGGATTTCACCCAAAGTAAATGTCTGTTTCGTGCTGGAAAGCTTTGTGAGTAAGAGCTATTTGTTCCATATGTATCTGTCTAGTTCTTGCATTTTTTCTCTCTTTTCTTGGTCCTTAATGTCCTCAGTTATTGCAGGGAAGACCATTTTATTTGTTTGGGTAAATGCCATTGTAGTGGTTGGTGTGCTGAAAGCATTTTTGAGAGGAAGTTCCTCACAATAATTTACGGAAGAATGATTTGAAAGATTTTTTTTTAAAGACTTACAACTAATCAGCACATGTCAGTAGATCATTGAAGTGCTGCTTTGTTTGTCTGAGCCAATTGTCAGATGTCTGCAGCTAACTGACTCATGATACTGAAACGTTATGATTTGAAACATACAGCAAATCTTATTGCTGACAGGGTACAGCTGTTTTCAAGAGACAGTGCTAATGCAGTGACAGAAAAGATGGTCTGTTTTGGAGCTATCCAGCATTTTGGCCAACAATGGCATGACTTCATGAGCTCCTCTCCTGGAATGGTTTGCATTCCTTGAGATCTAATGAGAATGTAGGGTCCTCAGTCTACATCCCCTCTGAGAAACAGTGTATTACCCATTCCTCCTCCTGTTATGCAACTACCATACTGCAAATTATCACAGGAACACAGAACAGCAAGTGGTCACCAGAATTCATGTTGCCATTGAGGAAATTGTAAAAGTTAGTTTGTGTACTGTCACTATGATGGCATAAAATCCCAGAGGTACCTTGAAAGCAAGCAATATGACAACTTTGTTTTTCTGGGTCATCTCAAGCTTGGTTCAGTCAAAATGCATCAAGCATATATATATTTTTTTTTTTACATGACTTCTCCTCTGAGGACCCATACAAGGTATTCAATGACAAGTTGTGGGAATCTTTGTGTTCTCTACAAATTACACATATTAACATTTTAAAATCAATTACGTGGATCATTGGATTTCCTGTTTTAATTGCTACAAGCATTCGGTCAGTGCTTATGCTCTTTATAATAATCAAAAAGTGTGATGGCCAATCAACACCAAGGCAAATTTTCTGTTGGTAATTTTTATTTCTACATGTTTGCCCTCAGCAGTTTGGGAAGGCTCTCAGGTGGTCTGAATTGTGTCAGTTGTTGTGTCACTCCACAGATCTTTGAGGACAGTTTTTGTTTTTGGAGTTTGTAGTTGCAGTGGCTCTCCAGAAATATTTTAAGAACAACTGTTTGCTCCAAAAGCAGTATTTGGCATTTTGCCTGCGCTGTTTTACAGGGACAGATGTACAATGTTAGAGCTATGCATATATTCCCAATAGTCATAAATCCCTGAGCACAATATGCTGATACAATGGAAACAGTGCAGATGTCATGGAATATGAATATGAAATATATATAACACACACGTATATATATATGCATATGAGGAGAGAGATTAATATAATGTTCTTTAATAATAAACACTAATGTACAACTAATGGAGCACATTAATAGTAGATCTCTTGATTCTCTGAACATTCTTGTGAATATGTTAAATTTAAGTATGTTTTAGAGGGTCCTATAAGAGCGTAGCTCCTCCAGTACAAATTCAAAGCTATTTTTAGTAGAGCAGTTGAAGAATTTCCTGCAGCTGAAAAGGACCTGAAGTTTTTACAATACAAGTTTGAGGGCCTACGTGTGAGTTATTCAAAAGTGTCCGAGTTATTTTGGATTATAGACTCATTGAAAGTCGCTGGAAATTTTGATCCTAAAATGCTTTGGCACTTTTCAAAATCCTGCCATAAACCCCTAACTCTAGGTTTTATATTAAGCTGTAACATATATTTTGCAAAAATGAGATTATGCTGTCCATAGTTGTTTTCTCTTGAGTCTACTCAGTGAATGTGTGTAAAGATGCCTTTTTTTAATTGCTGGTCTTAGAAACTCATGTAGAAATTTGAAAATCAGCAAGAATTTGTTTTGGCTCAGCAATCACTAAATAGTGCACGTATCAGAAATTAATGGTTTTGTTGATGCACACAGCAAACTGTGGTGGACTCAACATAGCATATTGATGTTTCCCTTAGCACAGCAGAATGAACAAGAACCTTTGAAAATAGGCAGATATAACTACATATACATGAAAGAACAGGCATATTAGCTGAAGTGTCATTTTTAGGAATCATCCTTCAAAACACACATTTTATCATGCAGTCTCCGAGGTATTTGGGAATTCAGAATTCCTTGCACATATAGAATATAAGCTTTCATGAGTGATATGGATTGTTCACATTTTGTTTACTATGTTGGAACATTTTGATTACAATCTTGAAAAGTCCACTACCTATGTAATCAGTCCATCTGAGAGGTGTCTTTTCAAAGAATCTTGGCCCTGGAAATCTGCTATTTTTGAACTTCCAAAGCAGTCAAACACTATTTCCTCACAGTGTGATGTATAGAAAATGCAACTTGTTTAAAGCCTCCTCGAAAAGACAGTTACTTATCTGCAGTGATCGTACACATCTTGAGCATGTAAGTGAAAGTTTTAGATAAGTTTTCAGCAAATATAGTACAACCTACATGTGCATCTTAAGACCTCCCAGTGTTAAAAGTGACAAGAAAAAAAAGTATGCCTTCTACTTTAAGTACAGCCTTTTTAAATAGAAAAGAAAAAGGACAATGGACATATGGAGGGGCTGCCATAAAAAATGATTATTTTTTTAGGGCTTTTCTGTTCAGGAAAGATACAGCAATGAAGAGACATACTAGAGGTCAACAAAATTGTAAATGAGGTGAAAATTTTAAAAGAATTATTAATGAAGCCAAAAACTTAAAACAAGCAAAATGTACTTTTCACATTACAAAATTAACTGTTGGACTCAATGCCACGTGACAAAAAATCATAAAAATCACATAACTCAGTCAAAATCATAAGAGAGCTCAAAAATTGGTTAGAGACACTCATTACCAGTTGTTAAACACATGGAACCACCTAGAATCACAGAATTATCTAGGTTAGAAGAGACCTCAAGATCATCAAGTCCAACCTCTGACCTAACACTAACAAGTCCTCTACTAAACCATATAGCTAAGTTCAACATCTAAACGTCTTTTAAAGACCTCCAGGGATGGTGACTCCACCACTTCCCTGGGCACCCCATTCCAATGCCTCACAACCCTCTCTGTAAAGAAGTTCTTCCTAATATCTAACCTAAAAGACCCCTGGCGCAACTTTAGCCTGTTCCCCCTCGTCCTGTCACCAGGCACGTGGGAGAACAGGCCAACACCCACCTCTCTACAGCCTCCTTTAATGTACTTATAAAGAGTGATAAGGTCGCTCCTGAACCTCCTCTTCTCCAGGCTGAACAAACCCAGCTCCCTCAGCCGCTCCTCGTAGGACTTGTTCTCCAGTCCCCTCACAAGCTTTGTCACCCTTCTCTGAACTCTTTTGAGCACCTCAATGTCCTTCTTGTAGCGAGGGGCCCAAAACTGAACAC
This sequence comes from Anas acuta, assembly GCF_963932015.1. NCBI lineage: Eukaryota > Metazoa > Chordata > Aves > Anseriformes > Anatidae > Anas > Anas acuta. The sequence goes on along the minus strand of NC_088982.1, from coordinate 14,471,737 downwards.
AGTACTTGAGGTGCGGCCTCACCAGAGCCAAGTACAGGGGGATGATCACTTCCCTAGACCTGCTGGCTACACTGCTTCTTATGCAATCCAAGATGCCGTTGGCCTTCTTGGCCACCTGAGCACACTGCTGGCTCATATTCAGCCCACTACCCACCAATACTCCCAGGTCCTTCTCCACCTGGCAGCTTTCCAACCGCTCATCTCCCATCCTGTAGCTCTGCTTGGGATTATTGCGCCCCAGGTGCAGGACCCGGCACTTGGCCTTGTTGAACTTCATACAGTTGACCTCAGCCCATCTGTCCAGCCTATCCAGATCCTCCTGTACAGCCTTCCTACCCTCGAGCAGATTGACACACGCACCTAATTTGGTGTCATCTGCAAACTTACTGAGGGTGCACTTGATGCCCTCATCCAAATTATGGATAAAGATTTTAAAGAGGACTGTCCCCAGTACCAAGCCCTGGGGAACGCCACTAGTGACCGGCCTCCAGATGGATTTGACTCCGTTCACCACAACTCTTTGGGCCCGGCTATCCAGCCAGTTTCTAACCCAACGAAGCATACGCCAGTCCAAGCCAAGAGCAGCCAGTTTCTTGAGGAGAATGCTGTGGGAGATGGTGTCAAAAGCCTTGCTGAAGTCAAGGTAGACCACATCCACAGCCTTTCCCTAGCCCACCCAGCGCGTCACTTTGTCATAGAAGGAGATCAGGTTCATCAAGCAGGACCTGCCTTTCATAAACCGATGCTGACTGGGCCTGATCACCTGGTTGCCCTGTAAGTGCCGTGTGATGACACTCAAGATAATCTGCTCCATGAGTTTCCCTGGCACTGAGGTCAAACTGACAGGCCTATAGTTTCCTGGGTCTGCCCTCTGGACCTTCTTGCAGATGGGTGTCACATTTGCTAGCCGCCAGTCAACTGGGACCTCCCCCGATAGCCAGGACTGTTGATAAATGATGGTAAGCGGCTTGGCCAGCTCCTCTGCCAGTTCTCTCAGTATCCTCGGATGGATCTCATCTGGCCCCATCGACTTGCACACATCCAAGCGCCATAGCAGGTTGCCAACCATTTCTTCATGGATAGTGAGGGCCACATCCTGCTCCCCATTCCCTTCTACCAGTTCAGGGTACTGGGTATCCAGAGAGCAACTGGTTTTGCCACTAAAGACTGAGGCAAAGAAGGCATTAAGCACCTTCACGTTTTCCTCATCTTTTGTAACTAAGTTCCCTCCCGCATCCATTAAAGGATGGAGATTCTCCTTAGTCCTCTGTTTTGCATTAACATATTTGTAAAAACATTTTTTGTTGTCTTTGACGGCAGTAGCCAGATTGAGCTCCAGATGAGCTTTGGCCTTTCTAATTTTGTCCCTGCACTGCCTCACAACATCCTTATAGTCCTCCTGAGTGGCCCGCCCTCTTTTCCAAAGATTGTAAACCCTCTTTTTTCTGCTAAGCTCAAGCCAAAATTCTCTGTTCAGCCAGGCTGGTCTTCTTCCCGGCTGGCTCGTCTTTGGGCACCTGGGGACAGACCGTTCCTGAGCCATTAAGATTTCCTTCTTGTAGAGTGCCCACCCTTCCTGGACTCTTCTGCCCTTCAGAACCGCCTCACAAGGGACTCTACCAACCAGTGTCCTGAACAGTTCAAAGTTGGCCCTCCGGAAGTCCAATACAGCGGTTTTACTGGTCCCCTTCCTGGCTTCTCCGAGAATGGAGAACTCTACTATTTCATAGTCACTCTGCCCAAGACAGTTTCCAACCACCACATCTCCCACCAGTCCTTCTCTGTTTGTGAGGAGAAGGTCCAGTGGGGCATCTCCCCTGGTAGACTCATTAACCAGCTATGTCAGGAAGCTGTCTTCTACGCTCTCCAGAAACTTCCTAGACTGCTGTCTCTGGGCTGTGTTGTGCTTCCAGGATATATCTGGGAAGTTGAAGTCCCCCACAAGAGCAAGCACTGACGATTTCGCAACTTTTGTCAGCTGCCTGTAGCAGCTGTAGCTGCCTCATCAGTCTCCTCATTCTGGTTTGGTGGTCTATAACAGACCACCACCAGGATGCTTGCCTTGTTGGCCTTCCTGCTGATCCTAACCCATAGGGAATCAACCTTATCAGTCCCAGCCTCAAGTTCTGCAACATCAAAACTCTCTCTGATATAGAGAGCCATACCACCACCCCTTCCATGCTGCCTGTCCCTTCTGAAGAGCCTATAGCCAGACATTGCAGCACTCCAGTCATGAAAGTGGTCCCACCACTTTTCCGTGATGGCAACCAAGTTGTAGCCTGCCTGCCGCGCGATGGCTTCCAGCTCCTCTTGTTTGTTACCCATGCTGCGTGCATTAGTGTAGATGCACTTCAGTTGGGCCATTGCCTTCTCTCCCAACTTTGCCATTATAACCCCTGGCACAGCTCTAACAAGCCTTGTTTCAGCCCCATCCCCCTTCTCACCTAGTTTAAAGCACTCTCAATGAGCCCCGCCAGCTCCTGGCCCAGGATCCATTTTCCCCTTAGAGATAGGGACCCGTCTGCAGCCAGAAAGAGGATCAGATGTGGTATGGCTGTCCATAAGTGTGTACTACTTATGGTTGCATAGATATCCATGTGTAACAAAAAGGGGTAAGTACAAACTGCTTCCATACAGTTTTGATTCATGAATACTTAGGAAGGTAAAAGGTACTCAGGAATATGATCTTACTGTTGAATTATAGTTGTTCAATTGCAGAAATATCAGCACCATGCCTTCTTCAGAAGCTCTCAAATCATGGAAGCATAAAAAAGTGTTTTGAGCTTTACTATAAAAAGTAGGGTATATTCCCAATGTTCACAGTAGTGTAACTGTCTTATGCCAAACTCTTTAAGTTTGTATGGGAGTTACATAATAGTTTTGCAGAATTTCTGCATGAGAACAGTGTGATTTTTAGGAAACCTTCTCTTCTGATTGTCAGGCTGTGTTTTTAAGTTGAATTCCTTTGATTGACAGATCCATAGCCCTCCATACACACACACATTCTCAAGAAGAAAGTGTTTCCTGAAGTTAAAGACTTTTTATTATCATTATTATTATTTATTTTGTTTATTTTTACATGACTAGTGTTTCAGTTTATTATGCAAAATTTTTGATTCCAAGGGAAAAGAAATATTAGATTTTCAACACAGTACATAACATAAAGCCTTACTTACTATCATTATTATGTAAGACCCTTAAGAGTTGTCATTCAGTTTGGATTCCAATGTATTAGTTTGGATAGGCATGCATATATGTTTGTATGTGCGGTGAGTCCAAAGCCTCTGGATACAATGGACTGTATCAGGTTTACATGGCAAGGGTTTAGTAGCTGGAGGGCTCCAGGAGTGGCCTCTTTGAGGAGATCCTAGAAGCTGTCCCATGTTAGATAACAGTCAGTTATAACCGACTCCAAAGGGACCCACCACTGGCCAGAGCCGAGCCAGTGAGAGACACTGCTTGGGCCTCTGGGAGAGCAGATAGGAAAAATAAAATAAATATAAATAATAACAATAATAATAAAATGAACTGCTGTGATATAGCAGCTGGGAGAGAGAGGAAAGAGAAAATGTGAGAGAACCAGCCCTGCAGACCCCAAGGTCAGTGCAGAAGGAGGGCAGGAGGTGCTCCAGGCACACAACAGAAGCTCCCCTGTGGCCTTTGGAGAGGCCCCTGGTGGAGCAGGTGGATGTGTCCTGGAGGAGGCTGCAGCCTATGGAGGGCCCCTGCAGGAGCAGGCCCTGGGCTGGAGCTGCAGCCTGTGGAGAGGAGCCCATGCAGGAGCAGGGGGTCTGGGGGGAGCTGCTGCCTGAGGGGGACCTGTGCTGGAGCAGTTTGCTCCTAGGGAATGGACCCTGTGTTATGGACCCATGTTGGAGCGGCTCTTGAAGAGCTGCTGCCTGTGTGAAGCCCACACAGGATCAGTTGAGGAAAGACAGCATCCAGTGGGAGTGCTCCCCACATGGAGCAGGGACAGTGACTTTGAAGGAATGGCAGAGATGAAGCATCATGGACTGACCACAACACCCATTGCCCTGCGCCACGTGGTGGTCGGGGGGGAGGGGAAGGTAGAAGAGGGTGGAAGGGGGAAGATGCCCTCAGTTTGGTTGTAGTTTCTCACTGCTCTAGTCTGCTAGAGATAGGAAATACATTATATTAATCTCCCTATGCTGAGTCTGTTTCACCCATGATGATAATTGATGAACGATCTTTCTGTCCAAGTGTGAGAGCAGTTGTGGCGGAGTTCAGCTGCCCAGGAGGATAAAACCACCACAAGGATCTACTCTGCATGTATTGAAGAGAAGCCAAGACCATATTAGGTATGTCATGCGTGTTCAAAATTTGTAACACGTACAGAATGATTTTGCTGCACACATAGAATATGGTCATCCTTGCTGGGATGAATCGAAGTCATTGCCTCTGCACATGTGGGCCTGACCTGAACATCTACTGCTACCATCTGAGAAGGATTTTGAATTTTTAGATAGCTATTGGGCTGTCCAAAACCAGGTTAAATGTGGTTAAATGTGTGAATGTCTTATTGAGCCTAGACAGAACAGCAGGAAAACAGGGATCATGGTTGGTCCTATGTTCTGACATTTCTGAGGTAGTCATGGTAGGCCTGTCATCTTACTTCTTTCATTTGATATTCTTCTTTGAAATAAAGAACATTTTCAATTAACACATGGCTTGTTAAGGCACAGTGCTTATATGGTGAAATTAGTATTGCAGACTCCTCAATTTTATCTCTAAATTGGGAAATTACAGCTCTCTTCTTCACCTCTCAGGCTTCTAGTGAAGCTTATTTGATATTTATAAAATGATGGATATGTAACTGACCAAAGAAAGTTTAAGGTCATTCATTAACATTGGTCAGAAGGTAGCTTTGAGGAGCACATTGTGAATTTTTATTCATTCCTGTTGTGACACTGAGAAGTGCAGTAAGGATCCATACTGCTGTATGTCCTCAGTAACTGGGACACAGCAGTCATCTCTGTGATTGTGTTCTTAACTCAAATTTCTTTGCTTCTGTGTTACGACTGACAATAGAAGAAAACTCATCTTTTCTGTACTAGTGAAATGAAGAAAATTAAAAGTTTTCGAGTGAAGAAATCACTCATAACTTTCAACACTTCCTAGATGAGTTGGCAACAGTCTTCTGTCCAAGGACCATGAAGTCTGTAGATAATAATTTCCTTTTTTTTCAGAGATTATAGGTGAGCTTCTACATCTTACATGTAGTACTTTGTACAGATTATAGAGTCACGATGACTTCTCTCTTGATGCATTAGGGCCATATTATGCCAGCCTCACGTTCCTTAATGGGAGTTCATTTTAACTCATTAAAAGCAGCTGTTCAGTACATTTAAGACAAGTCTTCCGGAGACTACTGTACTTTACACTTATGTAGGAAATGTCTAAAAAAATGTGCTTGACAAATGCCTGTTTTGAATGAAGTCTAGCCATCATAGATCATTATAATTCATGTTGGATCAAGCATGTCTTTCCTGCCTGGAAAATCATGAATACACCATGGTCAGATTCATCTGCCATGCAGACGGGTTTAACTTGAATATGAGCTCTCTAACTTGAAGTGAATTAATACTATTGTGTGTTTATGAAAGGAAGGTCATTTTCCTAGTCATTTGTGCAATTCCTGAAGTTGTGTGCTACTCCTACATGAGCTATACCATGCTGTAGTACATACACAGTTCATACTACAGTGGTTTTCATTGAGAAAAGGGGAAATAACATGAGATGTTAGCTTTTCTCCTTGGTTTGTGAACTTTAAGCAGCTTTTTTTTTTTTTTTTTTTTTTTTTTCCACTAGACTCCATAATTGATTTATATATTCCTATTTCTTCATATCCAGACACAGAGCTTATGAATGGATATACAGAAGGTAGGTGCACTCTGCATGTTTCTCCTTCCAGGCAAAAGATTTCCTTCTGACCTCTCAGTCATACCCAAACAGAGTTTAAATTTTGCCTGTGGAGTACATCTGTATGGAACTTTAGGTGCGTAATCTGCCTGGCATTCGGTCATCTTATGTTTTAAAACACTTGGCTTTTAACATTTTGGCTCAGAAGGAAGGATTTTGATTCCTTCACATTTTATAACAGATTTCAAATATGGTCTAGGGAAAATTAAAATGTTACCCATATATGGAAGAAAGTTGTCAGTCTCAGAGCATGTTCTAGATGGCTGATTTGCAATGTCCAGGGAAAAGAGCTATGAGTGGCTCATTTTATAGCTAAAGTGATTTTTTTTTTTTTTTTGTAATATGAACAGCCCACTGAAAATGTGATCAAATGTTCTCTCTGACATTATTACATTTTAGTTTCCCATTGTCTGATGCCAGACATTTAGATAATGATGGCTATCTTACAGGAAATTTCCTTCCTAATGAATCAAACTTGAATTGAAATTTTTCCATAGGAGATCAGATAGCATAATTTAATGTACATTGTTCATTTCTGTTATCTCAAATATCCAGAGTTTAAAAAAAATAAATATATATTTTATTGTGAATGTCACAATATTTTCCTATAATACTGATAATATTGCTAATGTTTCCTATTAACAGTTAAATGATTAATTTCTTACTTTCACTCTTGGTTTGAATATTATTTATTTGAATAAAATTTGTTTTTCAATGCACTCTGAATTTTTTAAGTTAGTTTGTAACACTAAGAAAAATACATGTATGAGCACTTCTGCTTATACATATATAGACATAATGGTGATGAACCCATAAGTGGTTTGATTGACTGCCTGGGTCAAGCTAGCATAGAAAGGTCTTTTCAAATTGGAGTGTTAATACAAATATTTTGAAGCGTTAATCTGAATTATATGTAGGAAGGTACAGTCTGGCTGAATGTTTGAACACATTAGAATACATTGGCTTCTGATAATGCTTGTTGTGTCATGCTACCTGAGTGAATTACAACTTTTTTCCTCCCCCCCCCCCCCCCCCCCATTACTGCTATTTTATATGTTTTCTATCGTGTTTTACTTATACACCAAGTAAGACTTTTTTGACTTCTTTATTTTCTAAAAATAAAGTAAATGCCTCTTGTAGTCCAAAGTTCCCAGCTGTGCAAAGGTAGTGAGATGATTTTATTCACAGAAGCTAATTATTATGTTTAGATTTCTTACTGCAAAAATTACACTCTCTATAGCTAAGCAGAAACAGTCTTCACTGAATTTGTATTTAAAATGATGCCCTTTTCTTAACAAAAATGTTAATATACCAGATCCATACAAGTAATAAATGGCACTGATAAGAAGGAAAAATCGCAAACAATGTAGTTTTATTGTGGAACAAATTGAAATTGTTATCCTTATAACTGTTTAAAAAACACACACTGGGAGTACTGCTTTTTAATCTGTTTGTCGATTTTAGTGTTTGTTCTGTGCCCATCAGAACAGTGTAAAAAGTGTCTCCAGGGTACATAAGTGCCTAAAAGCATTTAAGATCCAAACTCAGGAAATGAAAGACCAACCCCCCCCACTGTGATGGAGCCACTTATTTCAGTATGATTTTCTCCAGAAACTACCTGCAATGTGAATAATAAGCCTATGGAAATCAAGGTATTGACACTTCTCAAATATGCTGCTGAAGAGGTTTATTTCATCTTTTTAAAAGGGCTGGTGTGGTCTGACTGTCCCCTGGATCCAGCAGCCTGATGGAAGCAAGGCAGGGGCTCACACAGGGTATGAGAGGAGGCAACAACCAGAAAGCACTGTTGATCGATGGGGTGAATTCCAGTGCTAACATTTAACTTTTCACTCCATCTCTCCTAGAAGATTGGCTAATCCTGTATATTCTTAAACCTGAAGTATTTCTTGTACAGAACAAAAGCACTATTTTTGAGGTGAGAAGCAATGGAAATTTCATCTGGTTGTTTTATTTTGCATGTATATTCAACCAATAGTAAATATGAGGTATTGACCGTATAAAACAAATTTAATAAAACTCCTCCATCTTCTTTCATTACTACCAATAATTAACAACTTCCATCATCTAACATTACCAAGTGATTAACACTACTGTCTGTACACAAAATGCTGCAATAAATAAAAACTGGGCTTTCATAAGCTGTGGATGTTGCATCCAAAACTTCTCGTTGTACCTGACAGTAACTTGGCATAACATAACCTAGGAAGGCTTTATTGTAGCATTAGGCAAGCTCAGAAGTAGTTTGTGGCAGGATGGCTCTCCGGACTGTTGTCTGAGTGAAATCAGAAAGTATATGAATACTTCACAGGGGTGGGCAAAATAGAAAATAATAAAGACACAGATCTTACTGTAAGATCAAAGTAGAAAAACATTACATATATGATATGTATTAAAAACCCACAAGACCTAAGAGCTTTTAAGTTATTCACTTTGGGGTTATGCTTAGTTGTTATTTATGTCATGATTAAAATGATGATTTAATACTATCTGTGAAAATGTTTTAAGAATATATAGTTCTTAAAAGATTTTTCTTTTAATGAAACACCTTGAATAATTTTATTTTTTTTAAAAAAAAGCTCCAAATATTAGGACATAATTTTCTTTAGTCTTAGCACTTACCAGTTATAAAAATATTTATACAGACACTGCAATACAATCTCCTTATTGCATTTCATGTTTCTTGTGGAGGCCCTCTTTTGTTAATGTCTTCATCTCGTTTCTGGGATGCCTGATAATGTTGCTGTTCTCTGGACACTTTAATGCTGACCATACTTTTTGTTAGAGTTTAGCCAATCCATCTCACTACTTTGGGCACTCAAGCAGGAGGTGCTTGCAGTACACAAGCAACAGGAGAATATAGGCATGTGTTTATTTTAAAATGTAGACACATCATATCAGGAAGTCATGCACTCCAAAGTGCTTAATGACTGTGTACACTGGAACATCATGCTATGATTTATTATTGCGGTGTGATTCAATGAGTTGCTTAATGACTTAGAGACAGGGACTGCAGTCCTTAATCAAGAAACCTGTAATATAATTAATTTAATTATTGGAAGTCTTACTCAGTGTTGAACCATAGCATATTTACCTGGGAACGCAGGAAAAAGTATTCCATTGTGTCCAACATTTATACCCAGACAACAAAGGGGTAACAACTTGAATTCCTCTTGCAAACCTTCAACAAATAAATAAATTAAACTCCAGAAGGATATTAGTCATTATCTAAAAGGGGAAACACAAAGTCATGCACTACCAAAAATAAACTTAATTCTAGTCTCACATGCACTGGATTAAATATATACCTCTGTGTTTTATGAAACAAACGTTTATTTTTAACTATGAATTTTTGTCTTATAAAAAGCACAAAGCAAATGATTGAAGGTTAGAGCATACAATTTACCTGTTTTCTCTAAATATGAAATGAAAAAAAATGATGAAAATGCAGTAAAGTCACTCCAAAATGGTGTTGTTAACAGAGCAACATTTCCCTCTAGTGGCCATCCAAAGGCAGTAGCTGTGGTGGTTCCTATTCCTATGGTTATACCCCAGAATGAAGAGCTAGGGTAACATTCAATGTCAGTAGAATGTGCACATAGTTTTCTGTGCACGCCTACGTGAAGGTAGTCTTGCTTGCTTGCTTTTTGACCTCTTCTTCCCCGAGGGGAAGAGGCTACGAGCTGTGCTGAGGTCTTGTATTCATCCCATCCTGCCACCCTCAGAACCCGTGAGCAGGACACCTCTGCAAACCCTCTGGGCCATTGCAGGAGATGGGTCACAGCCAGCAAGGATGTGCTGCCCACGAGTACCCAGTGAATTGCACGCAGGCTTGCTGCATTCACGCAGTAATGCCCGTCCCCTCTTTCTGCATAAATCCAGTCTATTTTTGATTCAAGGTTAATATATATATATATAAGAAATCATAGACTACCATTTCATTTATTAATTTATTTGTTTGTTTATATTCTGGCAGAGTGGTTGAGGAGAAAATACACCACTTTGGAACTTTTATATATAGAAATATCTATCACATTATAGATATGTCTAGATATAGATAAGTCTCACTGATGAGACAGAGGTAGCTGAAAAACAAGATAGGCACCTTGAAACCACAGGTCAGGCAGTGAAACCATCTCAGTCTCATGCAGCCATGGTAGGAATAGCAGTAAACTATAATTGTGATGATCCCATATAGAACATTTTAAAGGAGTTAAATTCCTAATTAGAGATATTCAGTCTTCAGTGTTCTGTGGTCCACAGATGTATGGCTGCTCAGAATAAAAATGAAGGTAGGTAATGTGGGCAGTTATGATGTAAAGTAGAGTTGGTTGAAAACTCTTACAAATACCAGACAGCTAGGTCAAGGAGGGGCTGTGCCAAAGTAAGAATCCAAAACTGATATGCAGACACACCTCCAGATACTAAGATATATCCAGCAGAAGTGAGTGAAGGCTGAGCACATACAACATGACATGATGAAAGGAAAAATGTCAAATACATTATATCAGGCATAGTTTTGCAAATATTTTTTCAGGCTTTTGTCTATTTATGAAGTAAGAGTTAGACAAGAATTAACAAGTTAGGCTACACTCCACCTCCTTGTTGTAGACCTTGGCACTGGAAATGATATGTCTGGTCATGAGACAATATCTCATTAAACCGAATCCTCCCTGGGAAGAAAACTGAGTTGCTTTGCTTGAAAATTTGAAAATTAACCATGATGAATTACTTCTTAAATATCTGCAGTTCTCAGAGAGACAGGTCCAAGCCTCAAAATCTGGTTCCAGATCCTGTCGGGGAGTTGGTGTAGCCAATTCCAGAGTTAAGCCAGGTGGGGCCTCTGTGAAGTTCTCCAATGGATCTACACTTTACTGGAGTTCGGGTGGATTTTGATCCAAGGTTTTAAGTCAGGACATAAACATATAATCTATGTGCAGTCTGTCATGGGAGAGAGCAGATAACCGTATGATTTTTTGACTTAGTGATGCATGTTGACATTTTTATATGCTTTCTCTTAGCCACTGTAATTAAAAGCTACCTTCTGTTAAATGCTGCTATACACTTGTTTCATAGCCCATTGGCTGGTCTCAGGTTCCTAGACTGTTATTTCTCAGTCTATTCCTCTTACTCAAATATAAGACCCCATAAATCTGTCTTCTTTAATGTAGCCAGAACTTGTCGTGCTTAGAGCTGCATGCACTTTTCCATATTTCTGAATAGCACTATGATGAGGCTGAGGTTATGAGATTAACTGCTCATCGTTTTGACAAACACTGACGCAGGCTTGGCTTGCTCCTTGTGAGCCCTGGAAAATCTTCTGTTTTTTGAGGGGCTTATTGTGGTAGCCTGCCATCAGTAAAGCAAGGATTCAGCTTGTAGACAGTGCCTATGGCACCAATTTTGTTAGTTCTCAGATTTATGTCTCAGTCTTTACTACAAGTACTGGCACTTGATGTTTTTTTATATATGTTTTTCCTTTTCTTTTTCCTTTTCTTTTTCCTTTTCTTTTTTCTTTTTCTTTTTCTTTTTCTTTTTCTTTTTCTTTTTCTTTTTCTTTTTCTTTTTCTTTTTCTTTTTCTTTTTCTTTTTCTTTTTCTTTTTCTTTTTCTTTTTCTTTTTCGTTCTTGTTCTTGCTCTTGTTCTTTTTTTTTTCTCTTTTTCCTCTTTTTCCTCTTTTTCCTCTTTTTCCTCTTCCCTTTCCCTTTCCCTTTCCCTTTCCCTTTCCCTTTCCCTTTCCCTTTCCCTTTCCCTTTCCCTTTCCCTTTCCCTTTCCCTTTCCCTTTCCCTTTCCCTTTCCCTTTCCCTTTCCCTTTCCCTTTCCCTTCTCTTTCCTCTTATCCCTTTTCCCTTTTCTCTTTTCCCTTTTCCCTTTTCCTTTTGTCTTTCCTTTCCTTTTTCTCGTTCCTTTTGTCTTTCCTTTTTTTTTCTTCTTTTGTCTCTTTTGTCTTTTCTTTTCTATTTCTTTTTATTTTTTTCCTTTTTCATTTGAATCTTTTCATAACCCTTGAGTCATTAAAACGAGTTCACAGTGTGTCCTCAATTAAAGCTTGTCCAACAAAGACTGGGTATACAGAAACATCTAAAGAATATGGCACTAATTTTTCAAATTGTTGGAATTATAACCATAATTGCCCACTTCAAGATGACTATTAGGAATACATATCTCATAAATTGAAAGTTGTGTGTTAAATTTATGTTGTTTGCTTACCATCTACAATGGTAGAAAATCTGGGGGGGGGGGGGGGGGGGGGGTGTGGTGTGGTGGTGGAAAGAAGAACCCTTTCTGGATTTTTCTCCCCTTTGCTTGTTGATTTACTTTTTTACAGATTCTCCGCATCAATTCATGCCACACATACAATAAGTTCTCTTGTAAGTTGTTCTTCAGAAGCTCTGTTCCCTTTTAGATCTGCAAGACCAAAGATGATACCATGTATATCTAATGTTGGAAAAACAAAGTGAAAGAATGTTGAAATGTGTGACCATCTGGCTGCTTGTCCACTTGAGCACAGGCTATAAGGGTCAGTGAGACCCCTCGGAGTGCTATTGATACCAGACTCTGACAGGAAGTACTTTATCTGGTCCCCACAGGATAGAGACAAATGTACTCAGAGGTGCGTTACATCTTCAAATGCTGGAGCTGGTGACAAACCAAAGGAAACTTCTAGACATTTCCAAATGCTCTTCTCCTATGCTGAATGGTTCCCATCCCATCCTGATAATATGTCACTTGGGGAATTAAGTGTCTCTCAGGGACTTTCTTCTTGCCTAACATCTCTGTTAGTGCAAAACACAGGCTAAAAGTGTCATTTGGGGGAAAAAGACATTAGAAATGCTGAAGTCAGGGTGAAGCAAAAAGTACAAAAAATGTGAGCAGTTCAGGGACAACCTGACTGCAGGGAAATGTTGGAGGAGGAAGGAAAGGACAGTGCAGCCATATGGGTACAAACCTCACACTTGATATGGACCATCATCACTTTTATTTGTGCTTAACAGAGCTGCAGGGGTAGTTTAAAGATCCTAACCCTCCTGCTACAGAAAAAATTCCCAAACAAAGGACAAGATGATAATCTGTTAGGAGGGAAGAGATAATACTTTTGGGACTATACATCTCTTTCAATTCCATTCCTGTGCTTCAGCTGAGTGCCAGGGAAGCCACTACAGAAATAGGAGAACAGGAGATGCTATAGTCTGAAATGTTGTTTGATTACATTTGTATTATAATGCATAAATGTATTTATGAGCATGATGACATGCAGTCATGCAAATCAACAAAATTTTAAAATCTGAATCCATATTTGCTTTTCCATCTTGCAGCTCTCTCACACCTGGAAGAAAGTTTTGGACAGAGGGAACCTGCTTATTACTTTCCAAGACACAAACTAAAGCACAAGTTTCTTGCACGTGTAGGTAAGTAAAGGTATCTCGGACACTTTCCCTGTTTTACGCTGTTATTCTGTCATAACTGTGAACTCACGTAGACCTCATATAGGAGGTCAATAGATCTTCAGCAGTATTATGCATACACCACCAGTAAATGAGATATTGTTATCCAAGATGCCACTTATGGTCTATAAATAATGCACATGTTCATAAAGCCACAAGGGAAATGCCATATGCACATAATAGTTTGAAGAGACAAAGATGCCAAAACAAATCTTTTCTTTATTGGCGGGTAGTTTCTTTGGCTTTGCTTTTAATGCTGGTCCTTCCCAAATGCAGTCTTTGTGAACTTTTTTAGTTGTTCTCCTCTGTCCCTGCCAGTGCCTCAAAATACTTCGTGCTGTATTTCTCTTTTCTGATTCTGTATCATTTTCATACATTCTTACTACACATACATATTGTTTATATAAACACATACATATACAAATGTACAGTTGGAGGTTATTGTGAAAAATGTGAAGAAAACAATTGTGTGGTATTCCTTTTTATTACTGTATGATATTGCATTTAATGGCAAGTTCCTGGAGATATTTTATATGTATAATTCTTATCTTTTTAAGCATGACTATTGTGAAGGATCATCAGAGAAGGAACAAATGAAGGTCAACTTCTCTCAGACATGGCAGGATGGCAGAATTTTGAACTACTTTTTTTTTTTTTTTTTTTAATTTTACTAGATGAATCCCATTGCAACATTGCATTGGGCAAAAGAGAAAACCCACAGTAATACTTAATCTTCTAGAGTTGTGTGAGATGGGTTTGCCAACATTTCACACAGATTGAAGATTTCACATAGACTCAAGGAGGAACATGCTGAAGCTGAATAAAGCATCAACACTCTATAGAGGGGTCAAAGGTAAAGCACACCTCAGATTGTAGAATTTTTATATTAAACAACTGAATTGGAATATTGGCTTTATACTTTTATAGGTGCCCAACCATTATCATGGTTTGCACAGGACTTTAAGCTGGATTGCATCAGGAAAGCAAACTGAGTTCTGCAATACTGACTTAAGTCCTGTCTGGAGGTTTACCCTAAGCAGCTAGAGCAAGGATGGTAAAGTACAGAGTATGAACTGTGCAAAAGTGGCTGCCAGATGAGGCTGTATGACTAAAATGGTAGTGGGACAGAGCTGGTACAAAGAATAGCCCTGGGTAAACAGTTGTGGAGCTGCATGTGCTGATATAATTGCTGAAATGGAACTGTAAATGCGTCTGAGTTGGTGGAGTGATGACCTGGACATCCCATCAAAAACAATGATCCTCCACATCAGATGGGAAGGACTGGAGGGCCCAGTCACCTCCTACCTGTGCAGAAGCTCCTTTGTCCCTCAGTTATGAAGGGTAGGTGATTTCTGCCTTGTGGCACTCAGCTGCATGATGACTTTACCGTATGGCACATAAGACCAGGAGGCTTGAACCACCCTTGATCTAGAATATAAAACAAAGCAAGAAAACAGACTATGAATTTAAAATGAATGAACTAATGCGGGTAAACTTGATATCCTTATTCTTCATGACGTAACAATCACCCAGTAGATAAAGCAGATGTAGCAGAGAGCCTGGGTAGATGGTTATTGACACCAAAGTGTGCTGCATGGGAAAGTAGTTTAGAGTAACTATAAAATAGAAAAGGAAAAATATAGACTGCATAGTGGAAGAGGCGCCCTCGCTTCAATATGCACATAGTTTTGGAAATTGTGGAAGCAAAATACAATGTAAAGTTGCAAGTTCTGCAGTTGTTTTTTAAAATGTAAATAGAGAAAGGTACATCAGCGATGAGTTAAGGTAAATTCATGTGAAGATTTTTTCACTGTATATTTTTTTCTTACTAAAACACTGAGTCACCTCTGAAAATTTATTTTTTATATGAAAGGTAATAGCTATCAAGTATTTTAAGATCTTTTTGCCACTCTTCTTTTTAAATCACTGAGCTTCCATTAGTGACAAAAGGAACACAAGTTTTATTTATTTATTTATTTTTATTTTATTCTGACCTTAGTGTTAATGCCATTTAACAAAGGTAGTCCATTTTCAATAGCATTACATACTATATTGGAATTATACTATATGTAATTACATTACATACTATACTCATCTGAATGCTCTAAAATGTCATTTTTTCTAGAGTAAATTCATGTATGGGCTTATAGTTGAAATATAATTATAACAATTTAGTTGTGCATACAAAATACATAGGTGCAGTTACGGTTGCACTTTTTAAAATTTATTTTCCATGTAATTGCACGGTTATTACAGTAAATGGCATATGTTCAGTGTTATAGAATGTCTTGAGCTGCTCTCTCTGGCCTCTCACTATTAAGTATCAAAATAGATATCTGGAAATTAATATGCAAAAGAACTTAGAGTATAAATTGAACAAATATTTTTATTTTATTAAAAAATGATTGGGGGAGGAGAGAAAACAAAACAAAACATATAAGAACAATGTTGCTTCCGTGGTAAGTTATATTCTGTTAATATTGCTGTATGTCACTACCCATATCCCAGCCAGCCTAGTGATTTGTTGAGACAAACTTCTCTGGTGTAGGGGATCCTAGATCCCAATCATCTCTTATTAAAAAGGCATAAAAAGAAGATTAGCATACAGCCAGCAGGGCTCGTGCGGTGGATTCTCTTGGCTCATCTTGAAGTGCTCCAGTGAGGTCTGGCTTGTTTTTCACTGTTCAGGATCATTTCTTTTGCCACTCATGGAAGTCTCAATGATTTAAAAATAATAATAGCACAAATAGAACACATGACCTCTAACCCATTCCTCTTTGATTAAGTCTCATTTTATAACAAAACTATGACTAATGTCTCTTCCTTTGCCTTCAATAAGCTATCATATAATCTGTCTATTATTCTTAATATCCTCTTGCCCCAATAAGACATTTGTGTTTTGTTTGGATTCTCCTGAATGGGGTGAATATTATATCTATAACCTACTGGAAAGCATTTCTTCTTAGACATATTGGCAGGGCTAATTTTGTTTTTACAGGTGTTTGTACTTGGAAAGGGGTTAGCCACAGTCTTGAAGGCTCTACCGCACTGGTACATCACAGGAGCACAGTGTGCTGTGGGTCCTTGAGCTGTTAACGGGAGGCAGGGAGGGAAGGTTAAATTAATCATTTATGCTTTATTTATACTTTCTCTTACTTGTGAAGTTGGACAAGCGGATGCCAGTTTTCCTCAGCTAAGGGCTGTCTGTGTGACATGATGTTTGATATCTTGCAAGGCATAATTTATGCAATTTATATTATATTATAAATCAAAAACAAGGAAATATATAGGAATTGCTGCACTGCTGCACTTTTTTTTTTTTTCTGTCAGCTGAACAAGCTAACTTAATCCCCAAAACTTGTCCTGAGAAAATTTGCTTTGAATTAAACAAAAACATCAGCTCAAATACTGTTGCTCTTCTTATTGTTGCTAAGATTTCTCTTTTTGTTGGGTTTTGCAAAGTCAATTGTGACTCAATTTAGTTGTTTCTTGTGAAATGAACAGAGGAAGTCCCTCCTGGAATGGATGTTACCTAACTACTTGATCCAAGCTAGCAAGCAAGGTTAGACAGAAATTGCTTGCCTATTTTATTCACTTATTTGGGGGTTTAAAATATAACCTCAAAATTCAGATTAATGTAGTTTAAAGAAATTGTCCAGGTTAACCATTATTTATTTATTTATTTATTTATTTATTAAATAGAGCCATTAACTTCAAAAAGATTCTCAAATTCCATTAAAGGAAATAGACTCAAGGTTTTGCTGAACTGGAAAGGAATTAAACATGATTAAGTGTTTGCCTGCATTGTGGTCCCAGGATGATATCACCTCCTGAAAACTCCGTGCTGAGATTAAGTGAGCTCACCAAATATATCACGTCAATTTGTAAAACACTACTGGATGAGCAACGTATCAGTCAGCCTTCCTTTCTCAGTCAGACTGAGGAAGCAACTGCATGAGAAATGCTTACATGGAGCAGAAGGAGAGCAGAGACAAGCTGAGGTAGCAATGGCCTCAGCTTCAACATTAGTTTCAGAAGAGAACTATTTGTATGTCTGCTGTTAAACGTTTTTCTCACCAGAGACTTTTCAGTAGGGAACTTTTAGGGACTTGTTTTGTCTTTTACTGATGACAGTGTAGCCAACCATTGGGATGTAGCAGGCAGGATGAGTCTTTTCACTGAAGATTACAATATAAGAAGTCTCTTTCTGATCTCAGATAAGGCCAGTGCATAGAAAGAATGAGTACACTGAAGTGTAATAACACTAAAAAACTAATGATATCAAAGCCAACAGAATTGAGCTTGGGTCCCAAAATGACTGTAGATGTCCTGTTACTGTGGTTCCTGTTTTTGTCTGGCAGTAGTGCTTTGAATAAGGTAGAAGCTACATGTGCTTTTTAGTAAAATCATTGTTGTGGCAGGAGTATTGTTCATTGTCATTACTCCATTGTTTTTGGGGGAGTTGCTCTTTCCTTTGACACACCTAGTAGCTATTTCAGACATCATAATTGACATGACGTTAGATTTCTATATCAATTCTCTTATTCCTTGGGAGGATACAACAATAGAAAAATCTTCATTTGTAGTGAGTGATTGTATATTGGACCACAACAGCCCACTGCATTTGCATTCATAGTGACTGTGCTTTTAATCTAAAATTGAATTTTTGCGTGTACTCAGAAGCCGGTAAATGATGAAGTAGCCATGTATATATTAGTGTGACTTTACTTGCAAAAATGTTATATGAGGTGCTGACACACTGCATGTAAAAAGCGTTTGATAGACAAATGAGAAGTTTGCAGAATTTCATGGAGATTCACATGGAAGGCTTCTGGACTCCTCTTTTCTCTGATGGAAATAGAAGAGTTTAGTCTTTGGGAACTGGGCCCAGGCATTGCTAATGATTTCTAGGAGGCTTAACCATGCAGGATAAATATAATACTTACAAAATAAGTTAACAAAAATAAGGATAGGCAACTCACAGAAATATGTAGTTAGGGTATAGAAGATGTGGTGAATGCATCTGCAGAAGTCGAACTGGGTACACTGCTTTGAAAGGTAGCTTTTCTTTGCTTTTTAACTATATCTGATCTATTGGTCTCTGAAACTCCCAATGACAGATACTTCTGAGAGATTATATAGTTTAAAAGTATTTTCAGCTGCCTGCAGAACAATATACAAACAAAAGCAAGTACGGATTTGTTCTGAGAAATCAATTCTCAGAAACTCATTGCTTACTTATTCTGAGTCAGCTCAAGCTTAAGGAAAAGAGAAGAGACTGTCACCAAATATGGTTCTACATGACTTTATTGAGAAATGAATGATGTTAGCAGATTAAAGTTTGCCATCCACAACAATTTCTTATAGGTGATAATATAATAATTTCTTATAGGTGATAATATAAAGTCACTTCAAGGAAAAAAAAATCTGTCAGAATTTCAAACTTTTAAATGTAAATTAAAGCAATTGAGAAGGTCTTCTAAGGTGTCTTTTTACTTTGCTTTGGACAGTGATGTTTTACTTTATTTCAGGCTGTTGGTTTGGGTACACATTACCAACCAATATGCTGAATTTGAGGGATACAGATGGGAAGCAATACTTTATATTTATAATCACACGTCTTACATTCTCCTCATTTCTTTGTTGCTATACATGGTTAGAAGTGGAGTACTACAAAGTGTGTTTTGAAATATCTGTATTCACCTACTTACCCCAAAGCACATCTTTCTAGATGAGAAACCCAATTCTTAATGTTCTCTTTTAATTTCCTTTCAACACAAGTAAGTAAAACCTCTCTCAAAATGTCCAAATTTACAGCAACTGCATTTAAAATTTCTACATAACTCCCTGCCTGCAGATTTCTTCTGCTGATACTTCACTGTTAAGGCTGACCAATGTTTTCTTAAAGTTATACAAGAAGTCTCAGTCCCTCTTAAAGCTGTTTCATCCTCATACTTGGTAGACTTTTTTAGCTAACCTGAAATGCAGCATCAGAATTTCAGTTTTGGTGAAATTGGTGCAACTGTTATGCGTATCTGCACCACCATCATCTTACTAATGCCCTTGCACATACTGAAAACTCATGGATACACAAAGCTGAAAAATCATGGACTACAAAAGTCGTAGCTATTTTAAAAGCAAACAAACAAGGGGATCAGGAACCCAGGGCTCCAGTAACATCTGCAACACACATGCAGCCTTATTTTTATTCATCTCTGTTGACCCTACTTCCTGGATGCTCATCTGCAACACCATTCCTGTTGCTCTGCTGTCACAGGGTGGTCAGACATAAGTACCTTGCCATCTAACCTGCACATGTAAAATGTGCATTTCAGGTTTTGTGCTGTGGCACAAGTCACCAGCCACATGCCTTGAACTGCCTTTGGTTTTGTTTTTTATCTTGTGTATCCTAACTGCATTACAAAGTGACAAAGTGTCCCAGGTACAGACACTGTTTTGTTTGCAAAATCAAGCTCTTCAATAAGCAAGAAGCTTTGACTCTGTTCTGTGTATCAATCCCTTCTAGTGAACATGGAGAGATTCCATGGAGAAGCAGTCAATGTTCATGTATTGATAGATAGGGTAACTGTAAGCTGGCATTTCCTGACTTTTGAGTACATACTTTTTCCAACTGAAATAAATACTGCTTAGTGGATATATGGGAGTGTTTTTTCCACTTCTGAGAGTGGAAATGATCTGTTGGGTACAGTTTGAAAGTGCAATAGCAATGTTTTTCCTTTTCCTTTCCTTTCCTTTCCTTTCCTTTCCTTTCCTTTCCTTTCCTTTCCTTTCCTTTCCTTTCCTTTCCTTTCCTTTCCTTTCCTTTCCTTTCCTTTCCTTTCCTTTCCTTTCCTTTCCTTTCCTTTCCTTTCCTTTCCTTTCCTTTCCTTTCCTTTCCTTTCCTTTCCTTTCCTTTCCTTTCCTTTCCTTGCCTTGCCTTGCCTTGCCTTGCCTTTCCTTGCCTTTCCTTGCCTTGCCTTGCCTTGCCTTGCCTTGCCTTGCCTTGCCTTGCCTTGCCTTGCCTTGCCTTGCCTTGCCTTGCCTTGCCTTGCCTTGCCTTGCCTTGCCTTGCCTTGCCTTGCCTTGCCTTGCCTTGCCTTGCCTTCCCTTCCCTTCCCTTCCCTTCCCTTCCCTTCCCTTCCCTTCCCTTCCCTTCCCTTCCCTTCCCTTCCCTTCCCTTCCCTTCCCTTCCCTTCCCTTCCCTTCCCTTCCCTTCCCTTCCCTTCCCCTTCCCCTTCCCCTTCCCCTTCCCCTTCCCCTTCCCCTTCCCCTTCCCCTTCCCTTCCCTTCCCTTCCCTTCCCTTCCCTTCCCTTCCCTTCCCTTCCCTTCCCTTCCCTTCCCTTCCCTTCCCTTCCCTTCCCTTCCCTTCCCTTCCCTTCCCTTCCCTTCCCTTCCCTTCCCTTCCCTTCCCTTCCCTTCCCTTCCCTTCCCTTCCCTTCCCTTCCCTTCCCTTCCCTTCCCTTCCCTTCCCTTCCCTTCCCTTCCCCTTCCCCTTCCCCTTCCCCTTCCCCTTCCCCTTCCCCTTCCCCTTCCCCTTCCCCTTCCCCTCTTTCTCCCTCTCTCTCATTCTCTCTTTCTCTCTCTCTCTTTTCTTTATCCTTCCTCCCTCCCTCCCTCCCTCCCTCCCTCCCTCCCTCCCTCCCTCCCTCCCTCCCTCCCTCCCTTCCTTCCTTCCTTCCTTCCTTCCTTCCTTCCTTCCTTCCTTCCTTCCTTCCTTCCTTCCTTCCTTCCTTCCTTCCTTCCTTCTTTCTCCTCAATACCCCAAATTAAAGCAGGAAAAAGCTAATTCCTCATAAATGCTCTTTCACCACAGTCAGGACTAAGCTGAATTTTCTCTGGTAAAGAGAAACTTAACTTTAATTTAACTTGGTTCTCTCTGACAAGTATTAAGAAGGAAAGGTGCTGATGCCTCTTGAAAAACATTGGCAAATATTTGACTTAATGGAAAGTATCGAGTAAGCTAGCTGAAGTTGTTATCAGCTGTTGTGTAATAATCACTGACATTAATAATTATTCTCTTGAGATCTAGTTGCTCAAGAAGAATGACCAAGACTGAAATGATGGATGCACAGTGAAACTCCTACGTCCAGATAAAGAGAAATGAGAGTGCACTATGTAAAAGAGGTAGGTGAAATACCAAAACAAAAAGCTTTGGAAAAAAAAAAAAAAAGTAATGTTTTCCTATGAGCTCATGAGCTCTGTGAAAATAAAGGAGTGAAAATAATTGTAATCTAGAAATAAGGAAGAAACTTTCTGAAGCTTACAGGCTTCCTTTGATGTCATGAGTTACAGGAAAACAATACAGCAGCTCCTGCATGAGAAGAGATGGTATTCCTGTTTACCCCACTGAACAGTTAGTATCTTTCCCACTCTCTGTTTATTATTATGAATATTCACTTTAGCACCAGTTATATGTTTGACCCTGCATACAGTGCAAGAACAAAAGATAAAGCCTGTAAAAAAAAGGCTTTTAAAGCCAGTGAAAATTATACGTTGGGAACCAGAGATGGAGAGACAGTATGGAATTATTTGAAGTTGTAACTAAATCTTGGGGGCTTTTTGTTGGAGACAAAACATGCTGCTGTATGTTTTTCAGGCAGGTCTGAACATAGGATAAGTCTGTTATAACCTCAGTTCTTGTTGTTACTTGATGTAGTTCACTTGCTGTTTCCAGAGTCTCACATGAAATGCAAAACAGAATAGCTGTATAGTGTAATTGCTCCAGAGTATAATACATTGTTCATAATAAAGTTCCAGACTCCTTCTTTTAAAAACAACACTCAGCTTAGGGGGTCTAACAAATCAGAAATTAATTTAGTGTCCTCTCAAAATTTAAACAACATCCATTGCCCTCAATGCTGGCTCCTCAGCTGGGTATGGTAGAACAAAGCTGGGTCTGCACTCTCCGGAGTAAGGCCTCCTCTTGTCACAGTGGAAGTTATAGTCACAGTGTGATTTTGCAGTGCTTATAAAGGCCCATGTGCTGGCCAAAACAAACCCTCTAAATGAGAACAAGAATTAGCCTTTCAATGCGTAAAAATTGTGATCCATTTTGTTTTAAGACACGATATGAAAAAGATGCTTGGCCAGAAACTGTGCAGTCAGGAATCTGTCAGCATTTCCATTGGGAAGTCCTATTATTGATCTTTAAATGAAAATTAAATACTTCAGTGAAAAAGTAGCTGGTGCATGTGTTCAATAGTTAGTTTTACAGCTGAGCATACAATATGAACCAGCCTTCATTTCAGGCAATTAGGACATGTTGTAGCATTGTTCTTTATTAAACAAACGCATCTCCTTGCTGCAGGAGCAGAGAAAACAAAAACAAAAACCTGAAAGCACATGAAATACATGAAACTTCATGAAAATGTATGAACCCCTGAAAAAAGAAAACATGAAAAAATACGGTGTGTTTTTCCATCTGCAATTAAACTATTTCCAATTATGTTAGTAATACTTGCCAAGGACAAGGGTAATGTTTTTAACCTGAAGATGGGTGGGTTTAGATTGGATATAAAGAAGAAGTTCTTTATCATGAGAGTGGTGAGGTACTGGAACAGGTTGCTCAGAGAAGCTGTCGATACCCCATTCTTGGAGTTGTTCAAGGCCAGGTTGGATGACGCTTTGAGCAACATGGTCTGGTGGGAGGTGTCCTTGCCTATGGTAGGGGGGTTAGAAATGGATGATATTTAAGGTCCTTTCCAACCCAAACCGTTCTATGATCTGTGATACTGTGGTTTTACATCAATTTGAAATAAATTGCTTCTATTTGAATCCCTGAATACCAAATCTTGCACAAAAGTTGTGATTTTTTTTTTATTATTATTTTAATAACAACACTAGAAATGGTGGCTGATTTTCTGTGAAATATTCTGTTCCAGAAGAAAGGAAAAAAAAAAAGGAACAAACATAAAACAAACAACAGAATAATAAATGTGAAAGTGAAGAAGACTGTTTCTGGTGAGATGGGGAACCTCTGTGGGATAAGGATGGAAGGCTGCTACACGACCTCTGTATGCTGTGTGGTGGAGTCCAGCTCTAGACATGGGCAGGGAGACACAAATGAAATGTTAATCGCGTGAAACACTGGAAGGGTGAAAGCTGCCAAATGAAAGCTGTCTTTGGGTCTTGTCCTAGCAGAGTGCTGCATATATGCCTGGGGAAAGCAACTGTGCCTAAGACTTGTGGCTACATTGTTCCTTGGGTAGTGGAAGTGGTGGGATCTCACTGCTCACACAGTGGAGGTGTGGGTCCTTCTGTAGAAGTCCCTGGGAAGGATGATGACTCCATCTTGCAGGCCTCCTCACCCATTCCCCACTCATGCACTATATCTTTAGTTATTATTTGGAAGAAGGGTAGATATACGTCATCGTATACCGATGCCTTAGAGCAGGATTTGAAAGCAAATAAGAATTACTTAAGAAAATGTATATCACCTTGGGTAGAATCAGCCCCTTCATTTACAGACAGGTTCAAAAATCTTTCAGCTAAAGACTGATTCACATTGGCATCAGAGGAATTGAAAATTAATTATGTCCACAGTAAGAAACTGTAGAACTAGTGGGTAGAAAACCAGTAAAATTGTTTTCCAAGTGGCCTTAGGGAAAACAGTGGGAAGTTGCTGGTGAGTAGAGCTTTTCAAGAATCAAAAGGACACTCCAAATCCCTAATTAACTTTAAAGTGAATATCCCTGCCAGTGCCACAGTTTCCTTCAAAAATAAAATAAAATAAAATGATCCAAACACTTTATCAGGTACTTGCCATTGATTGTGTTAGGACAGAGAAAATTTAAAGCAGGGACAGATGTTGTGCTTCAGGGAGTTTTTACATCAGACACACTTTTAATTTGTTGATGGGGATTATTATTTACTTCCTGGGAATAAGAAGTGTATATAGAGTCTGGTTTCTGCCTGTAATGAGTACAGTGGTCCTTTACACACTGGCCCATGGTCAGTTTTTTCATGCTTTTAGACTGAGGCTCAATCTCAGCTTAAAAAATTGCCACTGAAGACACCAGAAGCAAAGAATGCTGGAAATACATTCTCTTCTCTCCTTTCTTCACCTCCCAGCAAAGGAAGCGAGGATGTAGTGAAATATATCCAAAAGACACTGTATATAAGAATTTAAAGGTCACGAGCAATCTGCAGATCTCTGCAACCTCCTTAGGTATGTTAAGCAGTAATTTCCCATGCCATCCTAATTTTTTGGTTGGATGTGTTCATTGTATGCTAATCTCATTACAGCACAGGATATTTCTGTGCTACCAGTGGCTGAAGATGTTAACATGTGTCTTCTAATGTGTCTCACTGAAAGCAGGTCCAGTTTGTGCCCAGCTATGAAACCTAAGTTTCCTACATAACAGGACTTACTAGGAAAAAACAATAATACATGTGACTTTTGAAAATAAGAAACTCTTCTTGTGCTGCTATTTTTTTTTTAAACTATTTTTGCTGCATGCAGGCATTACAGTCATTCAGCTTTGAATGTGAGGGATAGACAAATTTTGAAAGGTTAAAACAGTGTAATTAGAGGCTGTTTCCTGGGCAGCAGGAAAAAAATATGAGATTTTGGAAAACATCTTATTTGGATGTGAAAAGATGAGATTTCTAATACTGTTTTGAAAAGTGTTATTGTCACAGCTATACAATTTCATTGCATCTGCCATTTTGGAAATCTTAGCTCAACTTTTCCAAAATATTCAAGTCAGAGTGGAAATTCCAGCCAAATTTAGCAGTAATACTCAAAAAATACCTGAATTCAGTCACAGTAAAATTGTGCACCTGAAATCAGAGTAAATCCTCAAAGTAGGCTATGGCTGCATGGACCTGTATGTGTTCACCTGGGGTCTAGATGAATGTGCTTGCTCTTAAATAGCTCTTGCCAATTACAGAAGCCCTGAACTGAAAGTACTAGACTCTAGGGCTATCAATTGCCCATGATACATTATCAGATTAATGACACACAATTAATGAGGATGGGAGAAAGCTGCTTCAAGTATCCCTAGTGAGAATTCTGGTAGACTGCAAGGATCTGACAGATATAAATTAACTTTAATAAGAGTCACAACAGGAGATCTGAGACCTTAATTACCAACATGTCAATACTCAGTGAGTTTGAAAGATTTGGGTCTGAATGCCAGTATTATTGGTGTTTCTATTTAAAAAAAAATAAAATAAAAAGAAAGTGAAAACCATTAAAACAAAGGCAGGGTTTATGGGAAAAGGAATAGGGGTGAAAATTAATTCTATCACATATGTTTTTGCATTTATGCACATTTTTTTTGAATAAATATCTGAAGAAAAACTTGACCTACTGTGACCACTTTTAAAAGACTTTATTAGCCTGTTTCTTCTAGTTGAGCCTCACTGTTATCCCTCACTAACCTATCATATTCTGTCAATTCTATCAGGTATGCCAAACAAACAGCTTCTTGCATGTGTATAGTTTATTCCAATATTTCTGAGCTTAGTTTTGAGTATGTCCAATTAACTTGTATTAAATAGTTTCACAGAATCATAGAACATTTTAAGTTGAAAGGAATCCATTAAACATCTCATTCTAACCTCCTTTCCAAGGGAAAGGATACCTTTCACAAGATCAGGTTCAAGATCCAACCTGGCCTTGAACACTCCAGGAATATTTTCATTTATTTTTCTCCTATTACCTGTTTGTCTGTTCTCAGATTGTGTCTCTGGCATAGTTAAGGCAGAATTCCTCAGGTGTCTGAGAAGTACCTGCTACAAATCCATTCCTAAAAACATGTTCTTCTTAAGTAGGGAAGTCAGGAATCTGTTATAAAAAAACACCACATGCAAGGGTTAAAGCAGTTGTTCTGTACTGCATCAGCAAGAACCCTTAATGCATCAAATGTGCATCCAACTTCCCAGGGAAGGGCTTTGACCAAAGATTCAGAAACCAACCTTCCTTCCTTCCTTCCTTCCTTCCTTCCTTCCTTCCTTCCTTCCTTCCTTCCTTCCTTCCTTCCTTCCTTCCTTCCTTCCTTCCTTCCTTTCTATTATTTTTAAAATTTCTGAATTGTAGAATCAGAATCTCCAAATTACTTTAACTCTGGTTTTACAGGATGCCATATTGCTATGAAATCTGTCTCTGTGGTTGGTTGTTTCCCAAAGCCTTAGCCCTGGAAGTATAAGAAATATTATCTTAGTGCAGATGTCTAGTATTGTGGGATCCTGGTTCTACAATAGATTATTATTATTTTTTTTCAGTTAACAAAACACATAGAAATAACACTGAGGTTTACATTTTATATTAAATTAATTTCTTTTAGAACAGATTACCTTCAAAAGTACTTACAGAACTGTATCATTTCCAGAGAGACTTGGGAAAATATGAAGGCACAAATGATGGTGGTGACAGTCATTCAGTGCTCTGACTTGCTCCTGCATCAATAGTCCCTGCAAAAAGACATAAAAGACAATCATGAATATAGGAACTATGATTTAACAACAAACTTCAGACACTTTTCTGTTTCTTTTTTTTCTTTTATTTTTTTTTTTTTTTTGCAATCTATACATGCAATTATGCAACTATTCCATAGTCAGTCAAAAGGTTTGTGTACACAATTCATATTAGTTATTTACCATAGGTATATGAACATGTTTGAAAGGGTACAAAGGTACTACTGAAGTAATCTGGATATAGAAAAGAGTGCAGACAAATATTAAAATTAGTACTCATTACAAAGTATGTTCATTGTTTAACAATCAACAGTGTGAAATCCTTTTGCATTCACTAAGCTCTCTCTGAACATCTTATAAAAGTTTCCATTCAAAAAGGCTTTAAATTGCCTGTTGCTCTTGTTGCAAAGCATGAGCTAATGAGGTTTTCTTTCTGGAGTTGTCTTTGTGCTATGAGTTCAGATTTTGGATAGGATTTTTCTTATCCTAGGTAGAATTTTGCATTACTACATCCATGCCACTTATTTAAAGGCTTAAACACATCTATGAGATATTGTATTAAAGAGACAGATTTTTTTCTTTTTTTCCTAGGCAGCTCCATGATTTTCTTGATGAAGAGAAAAGTAAATCTGTATGTCATCGACCCAGAATAGCAATTTAATGAATTGCTTTCCCCAGAGGCAAGGTGCACACGCTAAAAAATATACAAAGTACCAACCAACCTAGTTCAGGTCCCTCTGGGGCTTCACAAAGTGTAAAGTGTAAAAGCAAAGCAAGGACTCTGCTTGTATCAAAAAGGGTCTTGAAAAAAAATACCAATTTTTAAAAAGGCTTACAAGAGAGAAATTCATCTCTTCCTTTGTTTATACATGCCTCTTCCCCCCCAGCAGTTTTATTCTGAGAGCAGGTTATACTTGTTATTAACAATGAGATAGATACTTTTTAAGGCTTTTCTTCAGAGGAGCACTGAAAATCAGCCACTGAGATGTTTATTTGAGAGCTGAGTCTGGGGCAGAGAAAATAAACACTGTCAATATGTTTGGCGTTAAGGTGAATGGCATCAGGTCCTCCCAGTTTGACTTGTAAAGTCTCAGCCACTATGTTGCTGTGCGCTGATGTTTTAGTAGGCCATAGACTGGCCTCTAAAAGGAAGGGAAAAGTACATGATGTTTGTACAGCTGAAAACAAGATGAAAAACCACAGGCCCCCTCTCACACTCCATTAGACCCTAAAGTCCATGGAGTACTGCACTCAACACATAAACACTCAGTTTGTGGAAAACTTTCTCAATGTGTGAAAGCAGGGAACAAAGCCTGGAGTCAGAACAATGAACATCTATGTATGGAGAGAACCGTCGGTGCAAAATGCGATGGTGATACTCAGTTAAACAAATGGCCAATGCAGGAGGACATTAATCACATTAGTAACTCCCAGTAAGAACTCTTGGGAATGCGTTTTGATATTCAGAGAGGATTATGATGCACACACTCTGCAGATGATTCACTTTTTGTGAATGGAAATAAGAAATAATGCCTCTGTACATACTCTGGCAGAGACCTTGGCATAGAAAATGACAACAAAGCTTGGCTCTACATGCACTTTACTGGTAACTCTTCCACTGCAAGATTTTGTAGGAATATAGTGAGAAAATAAATAAGTATACAGTCTTGATATACAGTGGTGTATTTTGGAGCTCTGGTCTAGGCTTTCTTCACTCTACTACCAAGTGGAATAACAAGATAGCATTGTCCTGCATCATTACTTTTCAATAGGAAACACAGAATGTATGGAAAATGTCTAACAGGATGGTTAAATTCTGGTGTAAAACTCCTCCTGTTTTGTAAAGAGCATCCAGAATGTTTTCTATCTTGCTTACTGAACTCTCTGGGGATATCTAGTTACAAGTTTCCAGAACAGGTTGTGAGTCAGATGTGCAATCAAAATCACAACACTAAAAATTACACTGTACAAAGCCTTGACCTTAGGACTAAGAGGAAGGTGACAGATGCAGTGTTTTTAGTGTTTGCAGCTGGATGAACATTCTGAGCAAAATAACTTTTCCTCACAGATTTAAGAAAAGATTTAATATCTTATTGCGATTCAAGCATCAGCATTGTTTCAATACTGTAATGGCCAGATTTCCTGAGCAGCACATGGCTGCAAACAAGTAAGATCTTATTCTCCCAGCTAGCAAATTTATTTAGATAAGGAAGATCAGCTGTTTAACTTGAATAGTTAGACTGTGTCACCAGACAATTTCATAATGTATGGCCTCTTGTTCAATTACAGCACTTTGCCGCTACTCTCCCACCCTTTAATCTGGGTGTATGAGCTAGAGCTGCAGCAAAGGCAGGGTGAAAGGGGCATGAAAAAAAGGAGAAAATATGCCTAAGCCCCAGCAGCTGCTGTGAAGAAAGGGGCTGAAGGTTAACAGGAGTAGACAGGGCAGGAAGCAGCCACAGTTGGAAGGAATCTGAGAAAGAGATCCAAGGAAGAGATCACTTTGGGTTTCAGAATGCCTCTCTATTATCCCATGGGGCTCCATTAATAACAGCATGGCCTCTGTTTGATCAGTTGAACAGCATGATCAGTTTGATTAAAATTGATACAGAGATCAATAATTCATTTGCATAGTTTGTTGATTTCTTGAACCAGCTTTTCAATGCTGTATAGCCTTGATCCTGTTATTAAACAGTATGATTTCATGAATGGTTTAAGATTTGGTCTTGAAGAGTATGATATGATTCCCAAAGGCTATCTCCAAATGCTGGACCTCAAAATATATTTCCCAACCTCCAGAAGTACTGAAATACACCTCTTCCTTTAGTAAGCTTTGCAGGGTGCTACCATGACCTCTAAAAATGTAGCTGATTTTCATTGATGTGTGTGCAGGAAGGAAGACTTAAAGATCCTGACTGGAGAATATTATATATGCTTTTTGAACTTATTGCCATGATGGTCATGCAGCATTTTTCATTTCCTTCACAAAGGCTGAATTAATTTTGGTTTAGACTTAGAATCATAGAATCATAGGATATCTTGATTTCTGAGGTCAGCTTGTCTACAACTCTTTCTTCAGTTTCACACATTATGACAGCCAACATGGAAAAATGCAGATTTTATTTATTTATTTTTTTACTCTTTTCCGTTTCTGGAAACTTAACTCAGTTTCTTATTAATATCAGACAAATACAACATTATTATTGCTGTGCCCTAATGCATTACTTTATGATTGATGTTACTGTAGTTTGGTTAGGATATCCTTTTACAATCCAAAATGTGCAAGGGCCTTGTGCTAGCCACCACTTTCCTTTTCATTAACAGGCTCACTTATTTCAGAGTGGAGGCAAAGAAAGAGAATGACAGCTTTGCTAAGCCTCTCCCTTACTGGTTTGAATGCTCCTGGGTATGTCAAGGCTTTGAGAAAAGAGGAACAGAGAACAAACTCAGCTATTTGACTCTTGATTGTTCATGCTGAAAATTATTTGTTTCTTTTATGGTTTTATTTTGAGGTGCTCCAGTAAGCCATCCCCAAGAAAAATCATCAGTGTAATTCAGGAGATAGTTTACCTTAAAAATCCACCCCAGTCTGCAATATGGGCAAGACTGTATCAGAATTGATTTCCTACATCCTGCACAGGTTTTGACGCTGTGCCAGCAAGCTATGCACCCTAAACAGCCTTGCACATTGGGGCATATGGCACATACCTTCGGTTTTATGTCATACAAGCACCACGTTGGTGGGCTGCAGCACAACTCTCACGTTATTTCAGATGCACTGAAATAGGACCTTCTCTCCAATCCTGCCAAAAAATCAGGTAAATATATGTAGAGCCACAATGGCCCAGAAGCATCCAAGGGTGGCCAGTGAGCACTGGAGGGATCCTGCACTGGGCAGTGTGAGGATGGACCACTTGTGTCACCCAGCATGTGGGCAAAAAATTGCTCCCTAGATATTGAGATATGATGAGACAGAGATATTGCAGTGACCACTGCAAGTGGTGCTGGGACCGCCAGTGACAGAGACAGAGTTACAGTAGACAGAGACCGGTGTCCTCTCCCCCCAGACTAAGCTTGCTGTGGTGCAATGTTCTTCATGGTCTTACAGATCTGTTATTATTTCTGACTTTGCTGCAAGTCTAATGATATTGGTCATTTGGTTAATATTGCAGCAATTAGTACAGGGTTTCCAGCTCTCTGGTTTTCAGAGAAGTTTTGAAGTGTGATCATTTAATGCTTAAAGATGAAAACAATGAATGTGGAGCATATTTATTCTGACATTTAAATATTGTGATTTAAATCCTCACTTCCTTATCTGGAGATGATCCCAGAAAGAAAGCATGATAATTGTAGTAAAAGAAGAATATTCCAAAGATTTTAAATAGCCTTTTGTTCTTCCTTTTTCATTTAGTACTTCTAATTCATTATGTAAAACACAAATTAGCAGCAAACCTCTGAAAGTTTACCTTATTTTCCTAAGCTAATGAAAGTCTTAAAACAGAAAGAAATGTAAAGAAAATATTATCTGAGATAATATACAGGAATTCACATCTCAATCTACATTTTTACATTTTGCAATTTAAGATATATATTTTTGTTTAAGTTCTCTGCAGAAAAAAAATGTAAAGAAGTGAGTGGCATTTGCTGAATAATGTTTAAACATTTTTGTAACGTACGTCCCCTGCTGCCCCCCTCTTTCTTTCCCTGACAGTATTAAGTCTGTAGCACAGAAATCCTCACATTCTCCAGATGGTAGCATAAATTTTCAGGTCAAGTGATATTAAAAATAGATAATAGCCTAGACCTCATGAGTCTCTACAGAAAGACTAAACAGTCACAATAGGGAATATAATTGTTTTGGTTTTCTTTATGAGGTTTTATGTACTCAGCTGTTTCTTTGCTGTGCTCTCAGTGCAGAGAGACCCTGATCATTCTGAATTCCAGTTCCACCTCACTTCCTACCCTTTATACTTTGTAAGCCCCATGCCACACAAGTCAAGGGAAATATAACCACACAGCTGCACCATCAGCTCCTAATGTGCTCTCCACCACCAATACTCCCACTCTGCACTTCAGAGTATTTATAACAGGCAAATGAGTTCTTGAATAACCCGCTCTTGCAGCTTCTTTGGAGGAATACAGACCACTCCAGGG
This sequence comes from Anas acuta, assembly GCF_963932015.1. NCBI lineage: Eukaryota > Metazoa > Chordata > Aves > Anseriformes > Anatidae > Anas > Anas acuta. Next base: position 14,439,759 of record NC_088982.1, on the reverse strand, counting down.
CATTTTGCTGATCTGATTAATGGACAGGACCTCTCTAAAAATTCACTGATAATAAACTGTGTTAAGCGCAGGAAGTTTTCAAAGTGTGTCATAGTAAGATGTATCTTTGAGTAAACATATTTTGTAGGCAGACGGTAGCTGCTAGCTAAAGGCTTGAGCCTGTGTCAGATGGTCCCTCAGCAAGTCTGTGAAGTACTATTAAAAAATGACAGTAGCTTGAGGGGTGACCCAAAGCCCCACCAGCTATTTCTTCTTTTATGTCTGGTTCTACTTGGGCCTTGTCTTTAATAGATGTCTCTCATATGGCTGTGGCCATTTGCGGTTCAGAAAAATAGCTTTTCAACCATGAAGGCTGCTTTTCACACCCAAGTGGAACTGGCAAATGGCCAAACCATGTGCACGGTTCATATTTACACAGTAATAACGTTTTGGGAGAGAAAGAAGCTCTGTGGCTTATCAGTTTCCTTTGACCTGCATGCCTAGTACTTAGATTTTTTTTTTTTTTTTTTCAGGCCACATTTGGTGCTTTTTATTTTTTCTTCGAAAGACAGAAAGTAATGAAGATAATGATCATTCTTCCAAATTCAGTGGATTGGATTTGCCACTCGTAACTCTGCCTACAAATCTGGACCTGATATACATACTGTTCTCATTTCAGGGAGTTACTTCAGCTTCAATAGAGACCAAATGTCTGTGAGCATTTCGAGGCTTAATTTTGGTCTCAAGGTTTAATTTCATCTGAAAGGAATGCAGTTTGTTTGTTCTGAGGTTGCTCCACAAAGTGACCCACATGTGGTAAGTAGGAGCCATCAGATGGATAGCCACCATGTTACTGAGTGGAAGCAGAGTTCCCTCCTGAAATATTACTCCTTCAATACCAATATTGCACAATGACTTAAAAATATTTCACCTCCAACTTCCAAGAGGTGGGCAAGGTGGAGCACCTGAGCCTTTGGCGGAACAGGTGGAAGCTTTGAACAACAGAAAATTATCTTTAGTGCATCCACACTGGCTGGGTAAGTGCAGATCTGCTATGTGACAGTGCGGGACTACACCTCTGAGCAATGATACGTGCCCCAGTAGGCAACATGTACAATTTCATATCCATGAGCTGCGTTGCAATGCCACTCTCAATAAATTATGCTGTGCTTCCAGACATAGTAATAGCTGTAGCTCTGCAGAAATGCAGTCACAGTATTTGTCGGTGTATGTTCTATATATTATCACCGTACACACTGTCACCTCTGTTGCATTGCCTTGTGTCCTCTTGAATTTAGGGCTATTTGATTTAGTGTTTTTCCTCAAATCCTTTTTGCCAGACAGCTTTTCTTTACTCTTAGTTGTCCTGTATGGGAGTGAAGCTCCCAGTTGTAAGGGTCTGCTCCTAAGCTATTGTTTTTGTTCTCCTCCTTTGTACCTACACTTGAGTTCCTGTTAGATGATGCTCAAAGCAGCATGAAGTTCTCCAGGTGTGGCCAAATCAGCCCTTTGTAACAGGACACAGTTATCTGTTGAGATCTGTGCTCTGTTTCTCTCTATTTACACTTCCCCATGTTTTGTTTGCTTTCCTAACTACTACCAGACGTAAGGTTGCTGTTTTTAAGTGTCTGTCAACAGTCATCATCAAATCCTTTCCCTGATCAGTGTCTTGCAGGTTGTGACTGCAGAACATACTTTCTACTGTTTTTGTCAACATGCCTCTTGTTTTTTCTGTTTATTTAATAGCACAGTTAATCTCCTCTATCCATACCTCCCTTTTATTTTGCGTTTGATTCATCTGCTTCCCAGCAGCAGAAGCAGCCCTTCCAATTTGATAAATTTCTTACATGCCCACTAGCTTGTATGGTCATTGTTTAAGATGTACAAATAATCTCTGCCTTATCACTACTATTTTCAGCTTATTTTGAGTTTTCAGCACACCCCCATAGTTGCATATTTCTATGCCTGGTGTTTCTATTTTCACTAGCCAATAAAATGTATGAAATCACCTTTGGCATATATAGTGCTTTAAGTTATCCCTTGCTCTTAAGTAATGGGATTAGCAAAGGAAAATAGCTCCAGGTAAGATCTATATAGGGGTGGAGGAAAAGACATGAAAAAAGGTTTGAATTTGTGTGGTGCTCAGGAAGCACAAGGTTTGGTAAGACGCTCTGTAGCACTGGGAGGTTTTGAGCCCTACTTAAGGTTTCTCATTCCAGCTGCTCTTAAGATCTTTAATAAATAAATTTTACATAGATTCAAAGTTCAGGACCATTTTGAATCTTCCTCAGTAAACAGAATCATTTACAAGTGAACATCAGTGTTTTCTCCATAAGAGAAAACTGTATGCAAGAGGGATCTGGAAATAAAATGTGTATCAGGTGTTTATTATTAGCATGGCACATGTATCTCTTGATCATCGCATTCCTTGTTACACAGAGTTGAATAAATCAGAATTGATCACACAGTAAATGAACTACTTTAAATCTTGCTCTGCTGTATTTGTCCTTTAATGTATCAGAAGTTTAGTGTGTGTTGAAGAAGCTTTTGGATAAACAATTTAAATAATGAAGGAAGAAAAATGCAGATATCCAGTTCAGGATATCCTTTTGAATATTAGTAGGACCCAGTTTGGAAAATTAACTTCTTTATCAGTATTATGCTCAGCTTTTAGCAATGCGGTTCCTTTACTAACCAGGCCTCATGTTTTTGTAATCTCCAGTTACTTGATTTTGTTACAACTAAACAGATTTTTTTTTTTTTTTGCAAAGAGGTTTGACATTTAGCTGTGTATGAAACTGGCCAAAATAAATAAATAAATAATAATAATAATTTCCAGAAACCAAGCTTCCTAAGTATCTTCTTGTTTTGGATTGATGGCTCTTCAATTGACAAAATGGAAACATTTAATTTTCTTATGGTTTGTGTGGGCTGGAATTTGATCATATGTTATATGACTATGGGGTAAACTAAGAAAAAAGTAAATGAAAAATTACTGCAGAATAAAAAATGAAATTAAATCATGAAAATATCCTTAAGGCATGTTTTAAAATTGTTAGAAGTGCTGTCTTTTTTTCAGAATAAAATTCCAGTAAAATAAATCCTTGCAAAATGTTTCTGTCAAAACTGCATATTCTTACACAAAGGATTTGCATCAGAGCTTTATTAATAAGCTTTGTAAATTTTAACTAATATTTTTTTCATGCTTAGCTTCTGAGCTTTGTGCAAGAAGGGCAGGCTGGCTTTTGAGGCAGCCCCTAAACCCAGTGCCCCAGACTGCAGCCCCTGCAGAATTATTTCTTTTGATTTTGTCAGTATCCAAATGAAAAATGATGACAAGTTGCTTTTCTCTGTGCTTGACAACTCGGTAAAACAGACTGAGTATGATAATGAGAAAGACATGCAAACCAGAAATAAACTGGTAGGAAAGGCAGGAGAAACATTCTTATGCAAAAGTTTGTTTGCTTTTTTTTTTTTTTTTTTTTTCTGTTTGCGCCTTTCCCTTTTTGTTTATGTGTAGCTCATCTCTCATAATTGATGTCACCTGTTGCTTTCATGGCAACTCCAAGCTTCTTTTACTGCTCCTTAAACATCAGAAGAAAAAACCTGGCCACTTCATTAAGATCTACATGGTTGTAACATTCAGGTTGCTTAACTGGAAGTCTAAATGCAAACTTAAGGCTGAAAATTCATACTGTAATGAAGAGAAATACAGAAGGTATGTAGGCTATAGAAAATACTTGCTTACCCTGACAGGTACAGCCACACAGAGAATGTTTTATGGCATACTCACAGAAAAGTCAGATGATCCTCAAGAATGTTTTGAAAAATAGTAAAGGCAAAAATAGTTGTTTAAAGAGATCAACAAATATTTTAGTTGGTAAGCAATAAAATAAAATAAAATAAAATAAAATAAAATAAAATAAAACAAAAATTAATGCAAGAACTCAGCTAGAAAAATGCCAACAAACCTAGTGTCTTCAAAATAAAACCACCAAATCCCGGTGCCAAGGAATGACAGCAAAAACCATGAGCAAAAGACCAGGCAAAGTCTGTGACTTGGGCAAAGCGCAGCTTCACAGAGCCAGCTGTGACTGTGCTGGGCACAAAGTGCTCCTGGTCTCCTCTGGAGCGACCTTTGGATGTCAAATTGATTTGAAAATACGTATCTGAGGGTCTATGGTTTAACTTGGAGCTGTTTCCACTCGGAGCTTCATTTAGTCCAGTCTGCCCTGGGTCTTCAATGACTTTTGAGGATGGGGGGTCAAAGAGAGAGATTTAAGAGACTCCAGAGTGCAAACATAAGTTACAAAAGAGGACAGGACAAGATTTAACGCACTCACAACACCTGAAATATAACCATGCACTGGGGGGTGACCAATCATTTGAACAGTTACTGCCTATTAAATACATGTGCACGTTTCTTAGTCTGGATTAACTTTTAAAAGCCTTGGCTGCCATACCAAGGCTGCTGTGAAGCATGTACACCTTCCTTTAAAGACAGTGAACTACAGGCCATGTATTATTCCATATGCACATGATCTAAATACTTACATCTAGTTTAAAAAAAAAATAATAAGCTGTGGTACAAATACCACCTACAACATATACATGGAAAAAGTTTTCATCTGCTTTATGTTTTGATATGATAGTCTATATTTTGACTCCAGAGTGTGATGACTATAACTTTTCACATGAATTTCATTTTTCCTGTCAAGGTACATTATTTTAAGGGTGACAATAACTTGGCTTCAAATGAGGTGAAACCATCACAGTGATAAATGAGTTTCTTGAGGAGGGAGGTTATACCCTGGGAATACACTTTGAAAGACCACACACCTCTGCTTAACCAAGCTTGTTAGCTTTACAACACATTACAAATACTCATTCTAATGCACATGGCAGTGAAGAGACCCAAGCACTTGACTTTTGAAAATACAGTGTATGTTGCATGGGGAGATTAATCTTGGTTTTCACACTGGCCTTTTGTGCGAGTCTGCTGTTTAACAGCTAAAAGCTGCCTTCAGTCTTTGGTCCCTTCTTTGTTCTGCAGAGGGCTTATTTATTTATTTATTTATTTTTCATTGTCAGATTCAAAAAAGGCAGGTCAGGCTTTGACATGCAACTGCTAGCTGCAGCCATGAAGGACAACTTGACAACTTCACTTTATTGCTTTGAAATTCATATTGGAATACAGGAAAAAAAAAAAAAAAAAAAAAAAAGCAATACCAAATAGTATCAAATCTGCAGAAATATTGCAAGGCATCTTTTTAAAAGCTAATGAAACAAGCTGCCCATTCCCTGAGCATGTGATCCTCTCGCTACATCATGTTTATATTGTCACCCTGCTATTGTACATAATAGAACTGAGATGGAGGAAAAAGGCCTGGATGCACAAGAGCACAACTGCCATCACCACAGCACATGCACATTTTGCTGGCAATTTTATTTCTAATCAACTGTTTTGCACTTCTTGTAGTAACGGATCAATTAATCTTTGAGACCTACATTAAAGAATACTTACTGTACTTTGTTGTATGCTTAATACAATGACTTTAGATACGTTAATGGCACAGACAATAAAGAGATTTATTTTTTTTCCTTTTTCAACCTTCATTTTCTTCTTCAAGGAAAGAAAGGACTGAAGGACTAACAGGCTTGATTTTTTTGGAGATTAGGTGTTGAAAGGGTGGTAGAACTGGTATGTTTGGTAATGCATTTTCTGTCATGTTCTTCTTCACAGATTTGTAAGCTAAAAGACAGATTTGACTGAGATGCCCAAGTCCCTGTTGCCACAGTGCCACCTCTGATAACTATCTTTCTCCTTTTAAATATTCACTTAGCCTCCATCTATTTTCATGAATTGAGAGAGTGCTTTCAGGTCTGAAGAGACCTAAATATACCACAAATGGAACACAACTGTCAGGTGTGGTTTTTCAGTGAAACTTGGCCTCCTGATCTTCTCAACAAACTTTTTCAAATATTAACTACATTGGAGTCAGGCAGCCTCAACAGTACTTGCTTCTCTGTGGTAAATTAATAGGTTAACCCATGCAGGTGGGGCATCAGAGCTGTCTCTGCATGAGCCTAGTGGGACTTACCCACTTGGGCACATGGTGTGGGCAACACGGCGTGTGACAGGAGCTGCTGTGACATCCTGGCTTTCCTGTGGCAGAGCTGTGAAGGCTGGTCAGGAGCAGCAGGAGGCATTAGGGTCATCTAAGGTCTGTCTCGGTGGTGTCCCAAACCCACATTATCCTGGACGGCAGTGAGCTGGCCATTTTTAGAAGCAGAGGTCATGCTGCCAGGAAAATTTTGAAGATGAGGAGGAGCAGTTTTCTCAGCAGGACCTCTCACTTCCAGACTGGAGGATGTCACCATTTCAGCAGTGAATGCACACCCTCTCTGCCACACAGGTCACCCCAGTCACTTCTGTACGTTTTGACGGATATTTGCGAAACTGATGGCATTGTGAGAAGGGGAAGGAAAAAAGGTTTGACACAAAATTTGGGACGGAAAGAGATTACCGTCCCGTGGTTGTGCCTTCCCGTCCCCTCCTGCCCCCTCATCCCGCTCCCTAGCCTGGCGGTATCCCGGCCTGCCCTGCCCCCTTCTGGCCGCTTGGGCTCTCTTGCTTCATTACATTTTGTCCAGAAAACGTACTTTCAGATGGAAATCTCTGAAAGCTTCTGTCCTTGCTGACTCTCCAGCTCAGACTACTTTGCTGTGTGAAACGGCAGAGCTGAGTGCTGCTTGCAGGAGGGGAGACAGGAGACACTTTTGGGCAGGCAAGAGTAGGAAACAGAATTAGCCCAAACACATGCTTCTCCTTCTACTCAAGCTCTCTCTATATTTAAAAATATAAAAATCTATGTGAGTTTTCTTGCTCATGAAAGATGGGGCCTACCCATGGCGACACGTGCCAGATATAACACAGGCAGGTGCTGTGCAAACTTCCCACCGTGACTCAGTCAATGCCCCTCAGTCTGGGCCGGCTATAATCTGGGGGCTCTCATGATGGACAGAGTGGTGTTTTTATGAAGTGCATAAATGCCGACAGCCGCTCGCTCCCGCTCACTGCACGCCAGGAGGTGGGGGAGCAGAACACTGAGGCATTCTGCCCTGAGCGGCTGCACTAACCCCAATCAATTAGCACCTGCTTTTCAGGGCCCGGCCTCTCCTGCTGCCCAGAAGAACCTACGCAAGCACTTCTGGGCCACTCACACCTGCTAATGTGAGCCCTGTGTGCCACACACAGGCACTGGGTGAAGTTGGGTCGAGAGCTAATTGTAAATCAGGCCCTTATTTTACCTAGCTTCATCCCACTCTCTCTGAATAACAATTTCTGCTTTGGCACGAAGGCTGGGTTGATGGCCGCCAATATTTGGACTGAAAGTGGCATTCATAAGGATGGAGCTCCTGGCTGGGAAAGGCTGCTCCAGTGCAGCGGCTACAAGGGAAATGCCGCTGCCTCTGCCAGGATACGCTGGGCTTGCAGTGAAAGCTGAAATCTAGAGCTGCTCTGTGACTATTCGCTCTTGAAATGTGCTTATTATTATTATTATTATTATTATTATTATTATTATTATTATTATTATTATTATTATTATTATTAAAGATGTGGTGACAGGTATCTTTTTTAAAGGAAAACCTCCAGATGTTTTCAGGGTGAGGATTTTCCAGATATTAGCTCTCATCTTTGGTGTGACAACAAGTCTCTAGGTGCAAGTGTGTTGGGAGCGTTGATTTGTGACAATGGCAGGGAGGAAGACAGCTTCTGCAGGGCTTTCTGAGCCTGCAACAGCCTACTGAAAACCCTGTTTTCCTGGCATCCCTTCACTAAGATGCAGTCCAAGCTGGTTTAGCTCTTGCAGGATCAGACCCAGAGGCAGCTATGCCATTAACTTCAAAGCACTGCAGCATATGTTCATCCAAAAGAAATCCAGTTTGTATGCTCTGAGACCACTCCATAATATGCACCAAAGTGCAGTTAAGTAGGTACCAGCAAAAGATTCCCTTCAAAAAAGTGCATTCCTGACCTGAACTATCCCCCCCTCAAAATCTCTCTAAGGCTATTAGGAAGATTAGCTTCCTATATTTAGGCTATGTCGAGTACCCCATCTGTGCCTCTGTTTGGCTTGCTCTTGCTTTGAGCAACTTGAGCTTTCTAGTTTAGCATAACAATTTCTAAATGCATATAACTTGTCCATTATCCAACCTTCAGTGGCAGCACCATCACTCCTTCTTCCTTCATTGATTTTGCTGCTCAATCTGTCCTTCTCTTTTTCTCTGATCTGCATCCTTTCTTCCCCTCCCACACCTATATTATTTCTGTTCTTGCATTCTCTTCATCACTTTTTTGCTTGTCCTTTCATATCTTCAATCTAGTCTTTTGTTCGGGACTGACCTTTTAAGACACATAAAGGTTTCATACATGCCAGATATAAGTACACTTAATATTTATTTCATACTGTTCATTCAATTTTAGGAGTTTGTTTGTTTGTTTGTTTGTTTGTTTGTTTGTTTTTAAACCATACTTAAAACATTTGATTTTTGCACAGACTTTCATTTTATTTTACTTTTTGTATGTATTTGGACCAATGATAAAAGCAAAATACTCTGCTAGCAGTAATATGCCTAAAACTGTAAGCTAGCATTTGCAAGTCTAGTTCAAAAGCATATTTGGAAATACTAAATGAAGACACTTAGTTGCCTCTGGTCAGGACATACTTTTTCCTCTTTTAGGAGGTAACCAAAAATAATAAGGCTTTTTAATCATCTAAGTACTTCTTTGGTTATGCTGAAAAAATAAAATTAAATCCAGGCCTCCTCAAAACAAAATGTTAGCATTTACAGGTGTTGTTTTCATAGAGAACTTCCTCAATAATTCTGTCAAAATGGATGCTATTCATGGAGTTTTCCATTTCAGCAAAAAGCTCTTTTGCATTAAAACCTCTGATGGAAATTCTTGACCAGTTTAAGTCAAAAAGTTCAGTCTCTTAACACAGTTGCCAAAGTGCTTATTGGTCATTGTGATTTTATAATTTGGTCATTAGATGGTGCTCAAGAGATTAAATTCACTGTTTTGCTTGTCTTTCCAGCTTTTATTTTAAGAATCTGTAGACTAGAGACAGTTTCTATTTCTTTCTTGCAAAATACATGTATTATGAAGCTCTGTACTGACTAAAAGTTGTGGAAGATTTACTATTTGTTTTGATGGAAGATATGTCTCCCTTCTGTTAACTGCCTTGATGGAGAACTTAATGAGAATTATTATGCTGTTAGACACAAACTGAAAATGTAGCCACTGTTTTGGCAATAGTAATGAATCTGAAAACATTTAGTATTATAACAGTAGGCTTTTTGAATTAGCAAAAATGCTTTTGTAATAAAGTAGTTAAAAAGCTGTGAGACACACTTGAGCCTTACTCCTATTGGTTAAAAACATAAAAGTATTTAATGATAAGGAAGTTTTCCCTATGAATTTATCTCTCTCATTATTATTTTTATTGGAAATAAGACTGGAAAAAGGAAACAATTTTGAAAAGCTATCATATCGCTAATTAACACAAAAATGAATACAGCATAAAGATGATCCTTTGCATAATGTAACTGCATAGTGATACATGAGTTTCATTGTTACAAATATATGAGTGAATGGTTTTGCAGCCTTCTTTGTGGTTCTGCTTAGAGCTGTGTTGTGATGTATTACATGCAAATTTTTGATCTCGTTACAGTTCTGCCTAGAGCTGGAAACTCATGAGGTGGTAGTGAGCTGTCTGCCATGCACTCTGAAGTAACATGGATGGAGATACGTTGAGCTAGTTGATGCCAAACAGGAAAACAGATCCTGCTTATTTTCTTTTCCTTGCATCTTGATTAAGCCATTATTGAACAACAAAAAAAAATAGAAATAAATAATAATAACATTTTGTGTAGTTCTCATCAGTGTTTGTGAGGAGCACAGTCAAATTCATGCATTCATTATTTCTGCTCTTCTGTACCTATGAATCCCAAGCTCTCAGCAGCGCATTTCAGCAATACAATGCTGTAAGGCAGCCCTAAGCCCTATATATGTTCATTTGTCATGACATTTTTTATTTTTTAAAGATGTAATCATGTTTGCTGGTGGATCACAGAGTTAGCAGAGATTTAGCAGACAACACATATGTGAGAATCTTACACAGCAAATACTTTAGCAATTGCCCATTACCACTACTTTGCCACACATTTTCATTTAATTATTTTCACCTGTTTCTCATTATAGATCTAAAATGATGTTGGCATCAAAGTAGGTGCTAAACAAGGTAGTTATCTTTGCTGTTACCATGAAACACTGTTGAGGTAGATATTGACCATAGTCTAAATTCATGAAAGATCACAAAGTTATCTACTAAGGACCTTTCATTGAACTAAACAAAGATGAAGGAAAATGGGTTTGAGGATGTTTGCCTCATTTGACCATCTTAATTTGCTGGCAGAAAAGACTGATGAGTCTTGAACTGCTTTCATGCTGAAGTGTTGAATACAGAGATATCCAGATCAAACTTCAAAAATACTACTGAGGTAGAGTAGTAGGAATATGTTACTCATTCTGTGGAGGATTAAATCAAACATATCAATAAGCAGATATTACATTTTGAAGCTCATCCTGAAACCAAGTCTCAGGATTCTCAGTTATTGCCATCACTGCATTTTCTGTTCCCTGTACTGTTTGCAAATTTGATGTTGGAAGGATCAAAACCTACAGGGTTTGCATTTTTAATATGACACTTAAATCACCACTCTACCCAAGGAACTTCTAGGTAAAAATGAATGGGAAAAGGATGTGCCATGTTTCCTTAACTGGGAGCTAGAACCGTAGCCATGTTTGGGAATGGAGGATAGATGTCTGACAGACATGTTCTTATGTTCTTATCATATCTATTCATATTGTATAAATCAGTTTTGATGGAAAGAATTTCACAAAGAAGGTTTTGAATCAATTCCCAAAGATTTTTAGATTTTCACCTAACCGTATCTCCTTCTGGAGACTGATGAGCATGAATTTCATTATCTGCATTATTCTAGACTAACCTAATTGGTTGGGTCATTAATCAGTGTCAGTTCTTGCTTGTGGTTGTTAAAACTATGGCAAAATCTAGTTGTATTGCATGTTAGCAAGAACCTGCAGGCCCTCTCTTCATATTCAGCTTCAAACTATACTCTAGTCTGGCAATGATAAATGTTGGAGTTACATTGACTTGTCCTCACTTGGAAAGGAACATTTCTTAGCAGTCTAAAGGTGAAGTGTTTTTTCATCCTGATCAGCACTCATTTCCATGTGGTTCAGCTACTCTCAGTTTGTCATTCAGAAGTGTATGTAGAAGTAGCACCTGCATAAATTATGTAATTGAGTGCAGATGTATGCTTGGCAACTAAGCCCACACTTCTCATTTCCTTTACTGCCCTTACTGGATGTTAAAAGTGCAATGAGAATCTCCATGGGAGCTCTACAGATGAAGATACTTGTAGGGGAGGATTTCTAATTCATCTCTACTATCATTGCTTCTGAGGAAAGAGAGAATTCACTATGGGACCTATCCTGGTCCATCAGTCACTCCTGCTGTGTTACGTGAGCAAGTTCTCAAAACTGTATGGCTTGCTCACTGTGAAATGATACTGAGAGGGCAGAACTTCAGGACTTATGTTTGTAGTGTTCAGCTGTGTCTTTTATTCATTCTCTCCAAGCTTAGCCCCTTACCTGAAGTGTTGACTTCCTCAAGGCTGCCGGTATCATTCAAAGAAACAGTTACCTCCAAGTGGGAGTTCAAGGTACAGATATGTTGTTAGACAACTTAACCCAAAACAAATGAGTACTTATGTCTGTCCATGATGAAAGATGATTGTTGTTTAATAACATTGCTTAGTGCTAAAGATGGCTATGTCTACAGCTCATTATACCAAGAATGTGCTATTAAACTGAAGAGTTAGGAAAAGAACTGTGTTTGTACACATCTGAGTGAAACACCACAGTTTCAATATATACAAGAATAAGAAATCATGTGACCTTATGTTTCAAGGTTATTTACACAAGCAATTAGAATAACACAGACAGCAAGCAATTAGAATATAGAACTAAATTCCCTTCCCTTCCCTTCCCTTCCCTTCCCTTCCCTTCCCTTCCCTTCCCTTCCCTTCCCTTCCCTTCCCTTCCCTTCCCTTCCCTTCCCTTCCCTTCCCTTCCCTTCCCTTCCCTTCCCTTCCCTTCCCTTCCCTTCCCTTCCCTTCCCTTCCCTTCCCTTCCCTTCCCTTCCCTTCCCTTCCCTTCCCTTCCCTTCCCTTCCCTTCCCTTCCCTTCCCTTCCCTTCCCTTATTAATTAATGAGGAGATGAAAAGAATAGAATAACTTCATAGAATCATAGAATACTTGCAATATGTAATTAAAAATAGAAAGTTTGTCTGCAGTCTGGAAAGATAACAAGATGAACAAATTTAAAAATAACACAAAGGTGAAATCTGGAAGGTACAGGCTGAATGTCCTACTTCTGTATATACAGTATACAGATGTTACTGTAAATAAGGTCAAGGTAGTGTCAAGACAAATCCTGTCTTGAAACCTTTTAAAAAGGTTTTCATAAGAAAACAATATTAGGTTCCACTTCCAAAAAATAGGGCAGTTCTTATTTGCTGACAATCGCTGCACAAGCTCTCTTGTGGTTCATATTCTTCCATTCCTGTAAAAGTACTCACAGGCAGCCATGACCTTTCCTAGATGGAAATGTTACTAATATGGGTAGCTAGTGCTCAACAGCCAAAAAACCAACCAACCAAACCACAACAACCAGCCATCATTTCAAAAGACAGTACTGTCAAATCCACATTTATCTACAGTGTCTTCATGTTAAAATGCTTCCAGACTTAGATTATCTTTGTTAAATGATAACTCAGAAGGAGTAATTGACTTACATTATTTCACAGTAGACTATAACCAATTGTGTGATTAGAGTAACCCAACCCAAGTGAACTAACTTAAAAATGCAAGCCAAACTAACCTAAATACAGGGGTTTTGGAACAGATGAAACAGAGGCATGAAAATAGTATTCATTCAAAGGAAACAAGACAATCAAAACATACCCTGCCAATTAAAACACCCTGTCCTCATTCAAGACAAAATAAAGAAGAAAAGAAAACAAGCAAATATATATTGTATATTAAGCATTGTATTGCTGTATCAAGATGCATCATCTTTTGACTCCTGGTCTACATCCAATCAGAAAAAGGGTGGCAGTGGAGATTTCTGGATTAAGTTTGAAAGAATGAAAAATGAAAAATCCTTATTTTGAACTGCACTAAAGACTGGCCCAGAAAAATGTTTCTTTGTGGCACGTTGGAAAGGAGCACAAGAAAACAATAGTGTGGGAAAGGAGCTAAAGTATCACTTTCAGCTTTATTGTTTAATGGCAGTTGGCATTAAAATCAGCCCAGATGATATAACACTACACTGTGTTTTTCAGACGCGGAAGCTGGAGGCTGTTCCGTCCCTCCTCAGGCGCCTTTTGGGTTCTTGCTTCTTCAGTGGCTCCAGTTGCACTTTATTGTCCCTTATAAGCTTACTGTTACCCATTTCAGCTCACTGCTTCAGAGATCTTTTTTTCTGAAAGTCTGCCATTTATGATAATTAAATATTTCGCTTTTCCTTTCAAATTTTAAAATTCAGTATTGCCTGCAAAACTTAAAAAAATAAAATAAAATACTTTTGCTATTGCTTTGATACATCTCACTTGCCATTTTTATAAATGCTTCCAAAAAGACAACTGATTCAATGTACTTCTTTTTCTTTTTTTCTTTTTCTTTCTTTTTCTTTTTCTTTTTCTTTTTCTTTTTCTTTTTCTTTTTCTTTTTCTTTTTCTTTTTCTTTTTCTTTTTCTTTTTCTTTTTCTTTTTCTTTTTCTTTTTCTTTTTCTTTTTCTTTTTCTTTTTCTTCTTTTTCTTTTTCTTTTTCTTTTTCTTTTTCTTTTTCTTTTTTTTCTCTTTCCTTCTCCTTCTCCTTCTCCTTCTCCTTCTCCTTCTCCTTCTCCTTCTCCTTCTCCTTCTCCTTCTCCTTCTCTTTTCCTTCTCCTTCTCTTTCTCTCCTTTTTTATCTTTTTTTTTTTTATTATTATTTTTATAGAAACAAAGAAACAAAAGGACTACTGTTTATGTTTGAAACATTTTTATATTCCATGAAAGGTGCCCCAAACTGTATTTTTGAAGTCTTTCACTTATGAAAGAGAGTAATTTTTTTTTTTTTTCCTTTTCTTTTTTTTTTTTTTTCATTCTTTGGACTAAAGTCTGACCTTGCTTTTCAACCAACAAAGTACATAAAGTTAACTCTGCTTCTGTTGACTATACACTTCACACACTGTGCACTATTGATTTTTTCAAATGACAGTGGAATGTGTGTATTGATCTGGTATATCTGGCAAGATGTAAATGGTATGCTAGGACATGGACCTGCTAAAATTGTCAGGATTTCTCAGTGTTAGTGGCTGCAGAGGAGTCTAGAGATCTCTAATGAAATCTTGCTGGAATAGAAATAGGTGGAACAATTGAATTTAGTCTTTACTTTTCTGGTTTATTTTTTTCGGTATTATAAAGCAGCTTTCTTAAAGTGACAACAGCAGATCATTTTCTAGTTTCTCAAAATACTGCCCTCATACATGCAAGTCTGTTTAAAGAAGGGTAATTCAGAATAATATCAGCATAACCTGTGTTGGACGTTTGCTTGCTCCTTATTTTTGTTGCAGTTGCAAAATATTTACTGTTTTGGTAATTGGAAGACAGTTTTTAGGATGCTTAGAAGCTATGTCATGACTCTTAAAACTGATAGTTCAGAGTTTTTAAAAGAGAATGCCAGAAGAGTATTTTGAGAAGGGGCAACTTAGACCATTTCTTTTCTTTCCTGACTGTTTTTCCATACAGACTGCTGCCAAGTTGGCCATGTAGCTGCATCATCATCACAGCAGTTCATAAATTAAATAATATCATTCCAAACCCATCAAAGCACAATACCTCAGAATTATTTACTTTGACATTATAGATTTTGTATCAGGCCGTACTGTAGGAAAAAGCTTGCCAGTGTTCACAATAATTGACCCGTGTCAGGCAGGCTAAGTACAGATGAAGAAGAACCATGATAATCAAAACGACTGCAAAATTAAATGTATAAAAGTAGTTAAGGATAAAATCCAATGATTGTTCTCCTCACTAGAAAGGCATTTGTTGCAAATATTTAGCAAACATTCCTGCTTCGTCTTGGATTTAGGTCATTGTTTGCAATCACATAACCATTGCATGTTTAGGTAGGTTATTTTCTTCTTCTTGGGGCATTTTGAATTTATATATTATCATTAACTAATGAAAACAAAAGATATTAAAACAGTTCATTATAAATTTATTTTCCATTTTACAAATATGTAGGAAACTTCATGCCCCAAATTTCCTTTAGGAACATGACATAAAGTCAATACATTGTAATGTATATTATTCATTCAGTTATTTCTGTCTGGCGTGAATTATAAGAACTTATTTTTTTTTTTTTTAGGAAATTACATTCTTGTTTGTTTTTCTTTACACATAAGGAATAAAGAGAGTTGTGTGGCTGATGATCATTTAAAAGATCTATGCATATTCCAGACAGGAAAGTCTAGTAAATATTTCTATGAATAACAAGATTAAGTTTAAATCAAAATTCTAAAATTGCAAAACACATTAAAATCAATAATATCCTTAAAGTTACCTTTTTTTTTTTTTTTTTTTCTTATAAAGGTTTATTTTTAAAAATTATTATTTCGAATATGACATTATGGTAAACACTGGTAAATGGATTCCATTCATCCTTTGACTTTGTGGTAGGTTGCAAGACCCATGTATATGGAGAACATTGCTATTGAACAATGTATAGAAAATAACTGATCTCTGCTCACACCTAAAAGAAAGGGAAAGAAAGAATAATGGGGAGTTAGGGATTACAGTGTGGCTTTGGCCTTACTGTTTTACAGAGTGATGTACAGAACAAAAAAATTCTGTGGAGTTTGTGTGTCTGTGTGGTCCAGCTCCCAGCTGTGGTCTGAGGCAACTGGTTTCATGCTGGAATGAGCTGCCTGTCTCATGTTCATGGAAGAGGAAAAATGCCCAGCCCAGAAATATGGCACGTCGTTGTGTTGTGATGTCTCTCAGGTCACATAGGCTGTGTTTTAAGGCAAGTGAAGTTGCAGAAATTTCTTACAATGAGGGAATATTTAGACTTGTGGAAGAAAAAAAATAAAACAACAACAACAACAACAACAACAACAACAAAAAGGTTTGTATGTGAAATGAGCTGCAAAAACCTTCTTCAAACTGACTGAGTGTTTTAGTTCATCTATGTTATTCCTGAAACGGCTGACGTTGAAGAAATCTCTGAAGATTGCACCCACTGGGCTCTGACATACAGTGCTCCATATTCAGCTTTTTTTCCAGGAATTGTTTCAAATACATATGGAGTGTTTATGTCAAAGGTTTGACTTTGCACCCAGGACATGACTTTGCTATCATTAATATTAGCGTGACTTCCACTGAAGCAACTGTGGGGCAGAAACAATCACAGAGACATTGTTTTTTGCTAATGAAGTATTACTTTCCAGTTTCTCAGGTTCTACCCTTCTTTCTCGTCACTCCCCAGTCAAGGTTTACATGCTTGATTGGACATGTGAGAGACACCCAGCAGCATGGATTCCTCTCTCCAAGAACCCAAGGGCACTTGCAGTTTGTTGTCAGGGATGCCTCTTGTCTTGTCACCTCCTGCAAAGAGGTGTAAAGTACTATGCTCCTCTCTGAGAAATTTAAAGTGATAGAGCTTGACAAAAACTATGCTTGCTTCCCTTACCGTTTTCTGTGGTTTTGTCCCATTAAAATAATCTAGGAATGTAGTAATGCTCAGTATGGCTTGCAGTGAATATGATCCTGATGGCTGATGCAAAAAGCTGCCTGTGACTCCCTTAATTTTTATCCACCATTTACTTAGATAAAATATCCACCATTAGTCACTGATGTTTAATGGCCCCTGTTGCTCTGATTAACCTCCTGGATTTGAAGATATGCCTGGTTTGCCAGCAATAAGAAGCTGTGAAGTCGCCAGTCAGTCTGATTTTTCCTCCCTCTCTCTCAAATTTTCCTCTATAATAATAATAATAAAAAAAATTTGATAAAATGCTAGCACTGCATATAGCTTCTGTAATAGCTCTAGGGAATGCTGGGTATCCAGGAGTGCCATTTTTGTAGCTTGTCTCCAATATTATATTTCATATCAGTTTCACAGCCACAGAGCTGGAAATCCAGAGATAGTGGCTGAAAAAAAAAAAAAAGAAAAGCGATGAAAACATGGGCTTAAGATAAAAGACAAAAATTAAACAAAAGGAATGGCTCCTTACCACAAGTAGCTTTTCAGCTTAAAAATGAGGAGGTGCTGACCAGGGATATTGTTTGCCCAGCTCTCCGCATTGCTCAGGAATTAGGTGGTTTGTACTGTGTAATCCTTCTGTGTCTAATCTCCCTAGGATTCCTTACGGTACTCAATATTGCAATATTTGGGAATGAGCAGAGTTTGGTGGTTCATATTTCTGTGGCTAGATAAAAGCTGAATTAAACCTTTTTAGTGCTGTAAGCAAACAAGAATTTTCTTATTGCCAAGAGGAGGAAAAGTACCATGAAAAGAAAACTTAGAGCAGAGTGAGATCTCTGCAGAAGATGGTAGGGGCTATGGGGAGGGTTGATGGAGGTCTGGTCTGGGGAAAGTTAGCAGAGGTAGATTTGGAGGATAGTCCTGGGCTCCTGGGGCTGAAGGGGTAGCAACTTCTGTTGGAAGAATTTCCTTTTCATCCTTCCTTTTTGCCCATTCCTTCACCGCCAGCAGTGAATCCAACCTTCTCTTCTTCATCCTGTGGTGGGACAAGAGGGCACTAACATACCCTTACCAAGGTGACAAGGTATATCTACAGCTTAAGGGCCCTATGCCACTGTTTTCCTCACCATACTCTTCATAAAGGCATGGTTTCATTTCAATCAGTGGCTATGGATGAAGGCAGCAGTTTTTCTTTTTCTGCTTTCTCTTCTCCCCTCTTTAGCTTCTCAGTGGTGGCAGAGCCAGACAGAGCAGGTCTGGCCCCGAAATAAAGCCCAGGGACCACTCTGTCTCTGGCCAGAGCTGTTCATAAACAAGCAGCACAAATATGGCTGCACTGAAATGCAGTTTGGACTTAATTTCCTATTTGTTCAGTTCTAGTTGGTATTAACTAAAATATTAC
This sequence comes from Anas acuta, assembly GCF_963932015.1. NCBI lineage: Eukaryota > Metazoa > Chordata > Aves > Anseriformes > Anatidae > Anas > Anas acuta. The sequence goes on along the minus strand of NC_088982.1, from coordinate 14,421,474 downwards.
AGTAACAGAATCCAGTAAATATATATATATATATATATGGATTCAGTCCATTGCATTAAAATATTGTTTTGGTTTGTTTTTCAAGTAATGAAATCTACATTACTGATAAATGCTTATTTATTTATTTTTTTGTTTATTTGCTTATTTTCCCCTCTAGGAGTAAATCATACCTGTCCACAGATTTCCCTACCACAAATCCAATAATACAACCTTCCAAGCTTTTGATTTTTTCATGACTGCTCCTTAAGTCCTTGATTCCATATGGGTCTAGCCTCTGTAAACAAGTTCCGTGGCTTGAACAGTTCACAGCATAATCCCCTGCAGTTTCCAGTGGATTATTCCTGAGTTCTCTTGCTGCAACACTGTGCCCTGAAGAGCTTGACAAGATACATGTCACGTGCCAGGCTCTTGTTGATATTTAAAGGAGCTATTTGCAGAAGTCTGCTTACTACATTTTTGAAGGTAAATGCACACACTTATATGCAGTTTTTATTATCAAGGATTTTTCTTATTATTTCAATGCTCTCTCATAACCTGTTAACATCCAATTGAGAGCTGACTGAATTAAAAAAAAATAATAATATGTATATATATTTAAAAAAATAAAAATAAAATTGCAAGTTAAATATGATAAGGGAGGAGGGCATTTGACTAGCAAGAAAATCAACACTGGGAGAGATCGTGAAGGAAAAAAGCCAGGATGGTAAATCAGAATTACCGTGCAACCCACATTGTCTCAAAGGGGCTGGAAGGAGGTTCAAATGGGTTCCCACAAAAAGGAGAGGCAAAGGAAATTTTCAAATTTCCTGAAAAGACAGGAAATCATAGCAATTAAGAATAGAAAGAGTGCCCACATATAGGCACCCCAAAGCCAAAAATAAAAAGCTTGAATGTACTGAGGAATAGGAAGTGGTGGAGAAATCTAAGATCAGGCAAGTAATCTCATTGCTAAATCTTGTCAATTTGACAATGGTATCGCTCATTGCCTATTGTGAGATGCTGTCTGAGGCAATCTAAGGAAAAATACTTGTAAGGCAATAGTGCATCTGGTGTGTAAAATACTGCTTTTCTCAAGAAGCTTCTTTCCTGCACTGTTAAATAATGTATGGCTGTGAGCAGCGGGAGGAGCTGTGGAATTCTATCGAGTACAGCTGGGAAGATTCTATGCTTCTAAAATCCCAAACCTTCAGAATCTTTTAACTGTCACCCCCTATCTCCCCCCCCCCCCCCCGCCCCCCCCCCCCATGATATATATAGATATCTATATATATCTAGATATTTTTTTTTTTTTTTTTTTTTTTTTCAAAAATCATCCACAGCAGGCTATTTGCCCATTGCTGTCTCATGCTCTAGTTACACCCACCATGTAGCAACTGCTCTGGGAACTGCCAGATACAGTTGGTATTACTAGCTTTGTTTTTAAATGTAGAGGTGACTGAACTCAGGGAAAATGTGTTTTGCTTGCTGTGATGCAATTTTTTCACAAGCTAATTGTAGTGTTAAGGCACACATGCATGTGGTAGTGTCTTCAAACTATTTAATACTGATGGATTATATCTCAGACAAAGAGAAAACATTGCATGGTACTAAAATATGATTTTCTACTGTGCACATTTAAGGATGATCTGTAGGCATAGTCCCTACAGACAGCGGTAGTCTCAGAGGTAAACCAATGCCACATTTAGGAACTTTATGAAAATCCTGCTCTTTGTGTTTCTGTGGGTGAAATAATTGGTAAATGCATAGTTATTGAGATATCTGTGGCAGATTTTGTTGATATATTTAGTGGTGATTATTATTACTTTTTTTTTTTTTTTTTTTTTTTCCCATGTTGCTTTGTGTAGGAGGATGAGAGTGCAGAAAGATTAGACTTTGGATGTTATTGTCTGAAACAATCAGTATACGTCTTTTCTGTAGTCATTGCTTCTTTTGAGCTTGCCAACACTTATTATGCCTCAGGAAACATCATCTCACTAAAGAGTACTTGTGTCAGTGAATATAAAGCAGCAGAAAATATTCAAGAGAATATGCCTTTCAAGTCTGGATATCTTAGAATTAGTGGGACAGGTTAGAATTGGACCTTTATCTATACCCCCACTTTCTATTAAATCTTTTTCTGTTAAATCTTTTTTTTTTTTTTTTTCTTTTTTAAAAGTATGCCTAAGAATGTAGATTTATTTAAGATTTAATTGGTGAGATGAGAAAACTAATTTTACTGTGAGATAATATATTAGATAAAAGCTATGAACATTGAAATAGGGAGTTTATCTGTGGACCTTTCTTTATACTGAATTAAATTAGCATCCAATATTCATTGACAGTAAAATTATTGTAAGGTCTAATCCAAGCATAGCTATCTCAGATTTATCATGGAAAAGCTATTTTCTTACAGCAATTCATATATTCAGTCAAATATTTGGAAGGGTATCAGCTATCAAACAAACATAGGTTTAATCCCCAGTATTCAGTAGCCTCCCATAGCAAAAATTCTTTATTTGTGTATGAAATTTTGTCTGTAAATAAATTTAGCAATTACAGGCATGGAGGTTTGTCTGAAGGGACACATTTAGGCTGACAGACAAACAAATGCATGCACACTTCACAAATACTTTACAGTAAGACTGAAAGATGCTAACTGAGATTTTCACCCAATAATAAATGTTATCATGTTGATGTGGGAAAAACAGCTATGTGAAAAGATGAGACTGGAGTTTATGACCTATGAGATATTGTTATCTCTTGATTTTCTTAGAAATCATTTTAAAGAAGAGATTTTACAGAACCCTGTAAGCCCTAAAAATACAAATGCCTTTAATTACTTTGCTGGTTATTCAATAATTTTGCCCCAAGATGAAACTGCTATATAAAAAATATTTTAATGTATTACATTTATCATTTAAATATGACTATTATTATTTATTTTTTTTAGAGGACAGCAGCAGAAGTGCAAAACTATATTTGAAACAGGATTTGCTTGCCTCCCAGAAACTTTCCCTTTTTCTCATAATATTACTCGAAACCTCTTAAATAATGAACCAGTTCTAGAAATTAATAATTCCCTCAGGTAAATGAAAATGTAAATCATAGCTTGCTCAAAGTTCTGTGTTCTATAATTTGTCTCAGAGCTAAAGAATATTTCTTCTCTGTAAATATTTCAAAAGATTTAATGTTACAATAAAATCTACACTGTAGTGTTATTGGCCTTAGAGATCTCATTTTAATCCTCTTGGTATTCCTTACATTTACTTAAATTACTTTTTTTTACAGCTTCACACTTTTACCTGATGAATTCCAAGAGATCAATTACTAATCCATTTGGAAAATATAAATCCACAGAGCATTCTCTTTAATCATGCTAAATTACTTGTATGTGAAAGTTGTTAATGATAATTTAATTTAAATTAAATCAGAATATTTTAACATTGTGTTCATTTCCTATACGTGAAGAACAAGATACTATGAGATCAGATGCAAATTGATATTTTGGTCTGAATTTGTGTTTTAAAAACTGAATTTATTTTCCAATGAATGAGTTGATGCCTAGAAATGTTCTTTAAAAGACATTATATGTAGGAATTTATATAGAAAATATAATTGATAAATAAGTAAAATAATTTACGTAAAAATATGCTTAAATGAACCACAAGAATCTAGTCAGACAGCAGAGACTGGATGCACCAAAAATAACCAATTCATTAAATTTCATGTAATAAGTATTCTGAATAAACTTTTCATGAACAACCCATAAACTAATAAATATTTATGGGACTTATTTAACCATTGTAGAATAACAACTAAGAAAAAAATTACACATTGTGATGAATAGCATTCAAAGGGAAAAGAGTTCATGACACTGCATAAATTATTCATTATGAATTATTCTCCTGCTTGTAAAGGCTAAGAAAGAAAAAAAAAATTACCCTAATTTTGCATATTTTGTTCAGTGTTTTTTGAAGTGCTTTCCACATTTAACTACTGTTATCCCCATTTCATGGCTGGAAAAAGCTGAGGCACTTGAAATTTGATTTAGCTAACGCCATAGATTATATCAGTGGGAACAGGACTGGGAACAGTCGCTCATTCCTGCGTTTGCCAATGGCTCATATTGAGATTTCATTTGATAGTGATAAAGCCTATCTGCAGGTCATCTATCCCCTAATGAACAATATTCACAACCCATGTCAACACATTTAGGATTCTGACAGTATCCTAAACATGAGTGATGGGGTATGGTAGAGACCATTTTTAGTCTTTCTATTTAGGTTATACTCCTTCTGCCACCATTCTCATCTCTATCTTGAAGAAGTGTGTCTTCCCACGGGTTTCCATGGGAGAGCAGCCGCAGGTTTTTCCCTCACTGGTATCTTTGCTTGAGATGAGATAACTGTGCAGGAGAGCTCTCCTGGGAAGCATCCAGTCATCCCAGTCCTCAGTGCGCCAGAGTCAGGGAGGACACTGCTCTCCTTTGCTCCATGAAGAGAGGAAAGAGGAAAATGACTGTCACCCATGTGGTGCTGTAGCTGGTGGCATCCCCCACCTACAGCAGACACAAAAGGCATCCTTGCAAGGAACTGCAGGTATTCATGTCAGGGTCACCTCTTATTCTGTATGTGCAGTGTCTGGTAAAGCCACCTACTGGAGGAAGGGGAGAACTGCGTAATCTCCGTACAGCATCTATTACCTGTGGCTCCCAGCATCCAGTTAAAAGGTTTGCCCTTGAGCCTCCTGGACAATGAGGCTCCTGAACATGCTGTTTTAAATCTCATTAAAGCAAATCTCACTTGCTAACTGCTCTGTCTCTTTGCTTAAACACTTCACCTCCTCCTAGGCCAGGATGAGTATGAAATGCCTTGCTGCTTCCTTACTTGTGAAAGACTGTTAATACTTATATGAAAACTTTTTGATTTCGACCAACTGACCGGGCAAGCCATGGTCTTAGGCATGATCACAATGAAAGCTTTCTCCTTTGCCTCTGCAGGATTCCTACAGCTAACAAGAAACAGGTTTCTCTTGAAGTTCTTGAGCAATGATTAGACAGCCATGTTGGCAGTGGGATGAATTCAGAGTAGAATATGCCCACATTTGCATGTAGTTGTGGTCTTCTGTGTTCAGCTGTGGCTAGTGCAAGATTATAGCAAGATTTGCCTCTGTAATTCTCTCCTCATAAACTTTTTCTTCTGTATTTGGATGGGTACATTTGGGACTTGTGGAGCTCTGGTAGTATGACGGACAGGTTCGAAGCCTATGCACTACACAGTGATTTCCATAGACAAGTGCTTTAAATTTCAGGGCTTCTTGTAAAGCGGGGTGCAGTTCACTTCTGCTTGGCAGTGTTTTCTTTGAAACTGAATGGGATTTGTCACATTAAGATACACAGAACACACCTCACAGTGAATTAACAGCAGAACTTTCTCTGCTGCCAAGACTGGAGTGGTCCTATGCAGAAGCAGAAACAGATATAAAATCCCCCTATTCACTGCAAAGTTGCCATTTAAAGGACACTAAATGAGGTAAGATTTTAAGAATCAAAATAAAATAAAATCACTATCATTACTTTTCCTAAAGGCTTGCTCTCAAATTGTGGATAATTTGCTTGTCTCCGCTATTTGTTACTTATTCTTTTTTCTAAATGTTATGAATAAACATATAGCTTTTATTTTTCTGTGCTTGTATTCTGTTTAACTTTACAAATTGTATAGCCAAACCTAGTTTTCTAGGAATTTCATTTAAGGAAATTCAGGGGAAGCTATGCCTTCTTGCCTTAAAGACAGGTATTATTAACTTGAAATCATAGAAATTTTAAAGTGAAATACTTAGAAAACAGTATAGTATGGTATTCCTACCTTTTGCTAAGCTTGTTGGATCACACTTAATGTGCTTTCTCTCCTGCTTTGCTCTTGAAAGTTCCCCCCAGACATCAGGAAACACTGTCCAACTCAGAGTTGCTCCGGGTGAAAGTTTAGGAGAGCATACATTAAGAAGTGTTAAACCCCGAAAAGTAAATAGAGAAAGGAGTTCGCTTTCCTTCTGCCTGTATTCCAGAAAGATGTTTCTTCCAAGTAGCTGCTTCTGTTTATCACATATACTCCAGTCTGGTTAAAATGGACAAAAGAGAACAATCTCTGATTAGCTGAATCTGATCTTAAACTACTCTGTTTTCTCCAGTGTACATTCAGCTTCACTTCTTATATTTTGTCTATTGCTGTGGCATCTGAGTACATTTGTTAAGCCATTTAAATAAATAAATAACAGAAAACCCACAAAGCCCGGAGGAGTCATGGAGAAATTGCTTTTCATGGAGTACTTGTTTATACAATGATGTGGAGTTTTTGCTGCATAGTTGTGGGTGGTTTGGATACTAGTTATAGTGAGATGCCTAGAAAAATCAATGTATGCACAAACCCCATAGACTTCTGTTGTGGTAAGTATTTAGACACTTAAATACCTCTAAGTAATATATGAAGCTTATATATCCCTCAATAGCCCCAGGTGAACATGATTCAGAAGGGTACTTATAACTCAGTTTTCCCTGGTTTACAGTTAACAGTGATGCAGATTCTCATGTACATAAGAACTACAGAGAAAGAGCAGATGGCTAGAGAAAAAAAAAAAAAAAAAAAAAAGAGAGAATTGGGAATTGAAGAATGCAAAAGAAATGAAGGAAAATGGGAAAGCAAAACATCTGAAGACAAATGAGAAAATAAGAGGGTAATAATGCAAGGTATTTATTACAGCCCTGTCTGTGACTGCTTTAGCTTTCAGAAGGATACTTGCATTTGCAGAGAGGTCATTATACCACTCATCCCATGTGGGATCTTTGATTTTGAAACTTAGAAGAAGCTCAGGGTTGCTGAGAAAGGAGATGGTAGAGATAAGAATTGATGGTCTCAAAAATATTCTTGCCCTCAGTTTCAGAGTAAATAAAGATCACAGAATCACAAAATTGTAGGGGTTGGAAGGGACCTCAAGAGACCATCAGGTCCAACCCCCCTGCCAAAGCAGATTAAAGGTGGGATTGTAACTACAGGCTTTAAAGACTATAGGAATAGTAATGTCTACATTCTGTCTGTGTTCAGAACTCTTCAGGGTGTCCATGCCCTGTATCTGACTCCTACTAGCATGCAAAAGAGCCTAACGCTAAAGAGCTGGATCTGTTATTAAATGCAACTCTTAAGCACTTCACAGCACCAAACCTCATGGGGTTAATTTTCATCTCCCTTTACCCTCTTTATTTAAGTTTAAATATATAAATTATATATTTAAAAGTATAACTTTTGAAAATTTCCATTTTTTCCCCGCTCAGGCACAATAAAATATTCCTAATGATATGAGTTTTAATGGAATCATGGGTGCCTGTAGAGGCAAAGGTTTATGTAAATATATTTCCCATTTGTACGAGAACAGCATTTGTCTCTCTTTTTTTCTATTATCAACAATCGGAACCACAGGAGGAAACGCTTCAGCTTCCCCAGAAGAGCCACGGGCAACCTCAGTGCCAGCATCTCCCTGCCCGTTCCCACTGGGTGGCAGTGCTCGGCTGCGCTGCCAGGTGGGACATTGCTGCCACCGAACAGCATTTCATAGGAAATACTTGGTTTACTATACAGTACTTTTTGTTAGATTTTTAAGGATAGGAAGGATTTGGGTGACCTTTTGCATAGAACTGCCTCTATCATTTGCTGGGTGTCTGCTACTTCTCAACATAACCTGGGCCAGAAGACGTCAAGTTTCACATCAAGACTTTTCATGACAGAAAGTCAATAAGATCCCTATGTAAATGGTGTCTGTGTCTAACTACCGTTTTTTGTTGTTGTTGTTGTTTGTTTGTTTGTTTTTCTCAAAAATAAATAAATAAATATATATACACACATAACTCCTTGGGAGACAGGATATAAATGTATGCATTCACACTTCAACAGCGATGTATAGTATTTGGAAATTAAGAGAAATCTAGCTACCTTAAAACACCCTGTTGTATTAACAGCACTTTTCTCACTCAGAGAATTTTTATTTAAGAGACCTCAGAATATCTCAATGGCAAGTTTCCCAACAGAGGATGCTGTCAGCCTATAATTTTTACTTTATGGACCCATTAACAAAATCTGACAGCTAAATTATAGGTTCCAGCTCTGGTCACCCCAGCAGTATTTGTGACTGGGCATGAATGACTGCAGGCATTTTATTTGTGGATCCAGACGATCTCTTTGGCTTCAAATACATACTGAAATGAATATGCACAGCAAACAGAAATGTCTGTTTTTTTTTTTTTTTTTAGACATCCAGAAAACAGAGAGTCTGTGCAGCCACAACAGAAATTCAAAGAGCAGTGTCCCAGCACAAAAAAGCATATTTTGTGAATCAGTACAGTTTGGTTTCAATTCACTCGAATCCACAGAGCTATCCAGTTTACAGTGAGTGGTGGTCTGGCCTCTTTATTTTGCTATCTGTCCTTCATCAAGTTTTTTAGGAGCACCAAAAATATAAATGTATAAACCAGACAAGGAATTTACTAGTGTAAAGCAAGACAGCCAGGGACTGCTGCAGCCATAAACAAAAAAGCTGAGTGCCTGGAGCAGAACAGGGAGGGACAAAACAGCAAAGAGCCTGTTGAGAAGACAGAAGAATGAAATTGCATTGGTGCTGCTGCATCAAGAATTCATCCTATATCAGAGATGCCAAAGGGAGGGTCTCTGTCTTCACTGGGATAAATCTGTACATTAGTTTTTTTGGAGTACATGCAGAGTTCACTTGTACGTGAGAATGATGCTCTCAATAGCAGATAAAGCCTCAGTGTCTGGATTTCAGTGCCAAAGCAGATCTCTATTCAATTGCATAGATCCCCTAAATAAAATCTACTTTCAGAAATAATGGGCAGTTCTGCTTTCTGTTAGTTTTTGAAATGAGCTATGGAGCTTAGTATTTTTAAATAATCAACCGGGCTAGCACATGAATAAAGAAATATGGGTTTTGCTATCAGTTATCAGCAAGCTAAATTTTAGCATGTTTATTTTATTCTCAGGGTAGAATCAAAATTATTCAGAGTACAGTATTGTTACTTCTTCAAAATGCTAGGCAGAAAGATGCAACCTTTTATATATGTAGAGATTTGTCTTTAGTTATTTGCCATTAATCATAAGACCCATCTCTCTGATGTTGCAGTACAGTGTTTGCGTATAAAGCTATGGGTTTTGCTTTCAGTCTATCTTCAATGCACTAGAAATTTGATAAATCATTTGGTACAGATACTCGGTCGTCTAAACCAGATATAATTAATCATTTAAAGGGCATTCCTCTTTCTCTGTTTAACTCACAATCCTGAACTTAATGATAACTTCAGAACAGTAATTATATGACTTGCAAACAGATTATTCATCCTTAAGTTGTTTATCATGTTCCATTTTCCTAAGCAGTCTTCCCTGTCATAGGAAAAAATTACTGTCTTGTGATAACAAAAGACATTACAGCTAATTGAGTCCCCTTCATATTTATTTATTTATTTTTTTCCTCATGAGATGGCTTCTCCAAAGCAATTATCAATCCACTTTGAGCTGATAACATTACATTACGAAAGATTGTCTTTGGTAGGATTACTTATATTTTCCAGCAGCAGAACAGAGTTCAGCAACTAACCTCAGTGAAGAATTTATTTAAAACTTGGCTAGGGACTTTGCATCACTTCCATCGGTTCTGTGTTTGGCCTCACCAGTGCAGCAGACTGTGCTCTTCTGAAAGGTATGCACTGCCCAGGATGTGGCTGCTCTTTAAAACACAAGCCATTCAGTGGTATGTTATGAAGAAGACGCTCAATGCCTCCTAAACTGCACTCAAAACAAGTCTATTAGCAAAAATGCAGTATGCTGATATAATAAAAGTAGAAAATAGTTATTTCCACTCACTTCAATAAGTCATTGAGCACAACATTTTCATTTATAAGTACTGATGGTTTATCTTCTCTCTTAATAAAAGGAGGAAAAATGTCCCCTATCAGTCATCACATGGACTGTTCATATTTAAACTGAGAAATGAATTGCTATCCTAGCTGTACTTTTATGAGCAATATCAGTAATCATTAGTGTTCCTGTAGATGGTTTCCTTCTCATGCAGTTCTTCAGCCTTAAACAGTATTTTAATTATTTGCATTGGAAATTGGTTAGCCATTCCATTGTCTCTATTTCCATGAGGACTGATCAGGAAATGTCTTTGTGTAGGGTCTCCTTCCTCATGCCCAACAGGTAAGTTGCTCTTCCTTGCTATGGATAATAGAATGATCTGCTGGAAGAGCCACTGCTGAGCTGGCACACTGGCCTGAATTCTCCTACAGCAGATGTGCAGCTGTGTAGAGTCTGACCCAGTTAACATCATATTTAACACTGGGTAATATAATACCTCCATAGAGATTTGCTTTCCATCCTGCCACTCCAGCAAAGCTGCTTCATGCAAGGGGCACAGAATAAGCCTTTATCTCCCTCCACCATTTGGCCTCCTCAAATTCTCAGTCTTCCCTTTACACAGGACACTTTCATCTCGAGTAAAAGCTACAATGTTTGCTGTGAAAGAAGACTGAATGAAATCATTTCCATAAGAAAGGATGTAACCAGTGGTACATTATTTCACTTTATGCTGTTCCCCTCTATCAATTCTTTTACTTTCCAGTAAGAAAGAATAAAAGTTTTCATAGATTGACAGCAAAAATAACTAGTTGGTATTTTTGAAGTAGGACAAGACTGTGGTTGATGACTTTCTCTTTTAATATAACTTCTCAATATTCTATAGGCATCTATCTCCAAGTGGAGGCAGAGTATATAAAGAACAAAGTTCTTTATAGGCCTCAGGGCAAACCCAAAGCATTCAGGTTGGATTTGGCTTTGTATTTATCCTCTAAAGCTCAGTGCATACTAAAATCTCCCAAAGACACCAAGCTTTTTTTTTTTTTGCTTTTTTTTTTTTTCCTTCTGTATTTTCCTTGGCAGCTAAAATACATTTTACATAACCACATTATGTGCTTCACAGTAATATATGAGATTTCATAAATGATATAAATGGCCTCATACAAATTCAAAACAGCACAAGAGTCAATAAACTTATATTGCAAGAACTCCAGACCGCAGAAGGGAAATATCTGAGCCTTTCAAAATTAGTTCATTTTTTCCTTAAAACAACAACAACATCAACAAAAAACCTTCCTCTAGCTCCCCTAAACCATTGAAATTTGGATATAGTCAATTGCTTCACTGAATGAGTTTCCTAATTTTTTTTTTCTTCCTAATATCTTCATAATATTTTCTTCCCCTCGTTTAACATTATTACTTATCCACATACATATCCGAATAGATCTGAAATTGGTTTTATAGGGCAACAGATATGCTATAATACATATTATTTAGGAGAGTACAAGCTTTAGCTCTACTGGTCTGCAAATAATTTATGGGGAAATATTCAAGCCCAATTAATGTAATTCAAGTGGTGGTGAAAGAAAATCTTTGTCCTATAATCATATTTATTATAGGTGTACATTACTGAATTGTCTTGATGTTTATTTTGATGTCTCAATTGCCAATAAGGTGTTGAGTGGTCTGCTTGTTATGACATCTGTTTTAAAAATATAAATTCAGTTATTGTTTTTAATATATTTGAACTATGGTTGAAAAAAATTTACTGCTTTGTTTTTCTGATTTTTTTTTTTCATAACCTTCATGCAGAGGCTGGTTCATTTGAGATTTATTCTCCTTTGTGTTCATCTTGGCTATCCTGCTATTCATCGTGTTCCAAGTGACTGTGTTCTTAGAAAAGGCCTCTTGAATATGAGAAAACTAGATTTTTTCTTATTGACTCACTTTAAAACTGGATACGAAACACGTGACATATTGTGGCCTGATCCCATGCCCACAGTGGTAATGAAAAGACTCTTATTAGCTTCAACAAACATTGGATCCTGGTCTTCAGACTTGTTTTCAGACTTCATAAAGCAGCCCGGAGTCAAACTGTAATTTTGCTTAATTGAGCCATTTAAAAACTGATAAGCCCCACGGTCTTCCTTTTTTCCAGATCCCACATGTGTGTAATTTAATAATTTGTTTCTGTCTGAATAATTGAAAGTAATAAAAATTGTACTTATTCTTTAGTAAAATCATTCTGAAAAGATATCTATTCATAAATTTTTGTTTGGAAGGAAATGAAATTGAACAGTGGTGAGGAGCACTTACTGTATAAGCTACATATGAAAAAAGAAGGTAGACATTATTTATATCAGTTTCAGATTTTCAGATGTGATGACAATATCTGAAAATTCTTTGACAAATATTCTTCATGTGTGCATGTCCCAAGCTTGAAAAAGGAGAGGCAAATCAAATGTATGGAAGTGGTTGTCTAAACCATCCAGGTAGTAATTGGTTTATCTCTTGATTTATTATTCTGAGGCAAAAGGGTTGTAAAAGTCCCACCACTTCTGTTATTCTTTCTAAATTTTCCTTAAACAAAGCTGCTGTGTGAGGGGTAAAACAGACATTTCTTTGTCTGGAAGCAACAAATGTAATACGTGCCCCAATATCTTTCATTCATTTGAATTTATGCTTTTTAAAAAATCTTGATGGTTTTACTTTGCTCATCAGACTGCCCCAAATTCCACCTAGGCCTCTTCAATATTTATTTATTTATTTATTTTTTGAGGGGTGATATCTTTAAGCTATATTTTCTGAAGCAGTCAGAAAACAAAGGTTGCCCATGAGTTTACCAAAAGCAACCTTCAGATGCACATGAATACCATGAAAACTTTGGACAAAGTATTAAATAAAATCATTCTCAGGAGATTCTCTTTGGCACCACCTCTAGCTTCTCCTGTAGTTACTTTCTTATTTGTCCCCTTTTGCCTCTTTCACATACCTCTGCTAACATCCAGGTAGATAGTGTGACATTTCCTTTGATTTGGATAAGATGAATATTCACTGTCTAATATTTTTATGGGAAAATCTGTCTTTTAGGTAAGTTACTAAAGAATGAAATTTGCCTCAGAACTTGGGAAAAATGGAAGAATAGAGAAAATATATAAACTTGATATTCAAGCAAATTCAAAGCAAGATAATTCATTTTAAAAACCTTTTACTACAAGTTGCAATTTTGCTGAACTGGACAGAGAGAAAATTTTTTGCAAAATTATTTTGCTTCTCCTGAAGAGTGTGAACACGTGCTGTAATGCCTCATATTTTACTAGTACACCCGTTCTTCTTACAGCAGCAAAAATACAAAGACTTTTCAAAACAATTTTATTCCTGACAATTTATAAATATTTGTATGTTTATGCAGATATGTATTTAGTGCAGTATTGACATACTTCTAAGAGACTAGACTTCCAGCTAGACGGCTAATTGCCATACTGCTATGGAACTGAATGCATTAATATATAGGCATGCCCTTTAAACTTGACAGATGTAATTCAGCAGTATCATACAAATTTTGCATAGTGATAGCAATTATATGTTAACTTTAAAAAGTAAGTCTCTATTTTTTATTTCTTCAGCATATATGATTTTACCACTTAAAACATGCAGTTTTCTGACTGAATTTATTAGCCTTTCAACTCTAAGCAAGCCGTTTAGATATTTGTCATGATGTGCTTTATGCAGCTAGGGAACTTGAAGTTATTGGTTTGCAAACACTGCATAACATTTTGTGTGCAGGGTTCCTGTTGCTGCTCTGTGCATCTCTGCCACAAGCTCAAAGTTCTTCATCTGCTCTGCAGCCCCATGCTTCTCTTCACTCTCAGAATGGAAATAGAATAAAAATGTAATGAAAGGAAAACGCAAAAGGTTCTGGGAGGGGCTGTTCCTTTGAAAAAATACTTTAGGGTAAATAACTGCAATGCTATGTTTTGCTTCTTTGTTTGTTTTCCATCTGCATAACCTCAAGAATTGTGTCCTTTTTTTTTTTTTTTTTTTTTTGTAACACTGAGAATCTGTTACACTATTTTTGATTTGAAATGTAGTTTAAAAAAGCAAAAAGAGTGTTTATTGGAAAGTTGAATTGAACCAATTCCATTTTTTACTAGATGTAAAGTAAGAAAAGACTGATTTTTGTGTGCATTTAGATTTCCTAAAGTATAGACTAGGATATTTAGTAATGTCTGAAAAGCACTCAGTCTGCCAGTAATTTTATAATTCTCATCAGGTAGTGACATGGCTTTTTAGTTACAAACATACTTTATACACATATATATATATATTTTATATATGTATCTATCTATCTATCTATCTATCTATCTCTCTCTCTATATATAAATATATATATATATATGCACACACTCTACTTTTACTTTAAATATGTGATTTTTAAATCCCATGACAAATCAGGCTAGAAGCTTTGCAATTAAAGGAAACACAACACATACAACAGACAATTGTATAATCTAAGAACATGTTCCTGCAAGACAAGGCTTTTGAATAACTTCTGAAGTTAATTGGCTTATTCATATAATTAAAGTAACTTAGGTGGTTAAGCTTTGCAAGATTAGATTTGCCAGTGGAAATAACCATTATAGTAACAATTGGAGACAGCTCAGCTGAGAAGTGAAACAATAAAAAGTAAAATGACTCAGTAATGGTGTTTATTATGCAGTATATCAAATCCATGACCATTGCTGGGTTATATAAAAACAAATGTGTACTAAAGTAAATTCACAGGCTTACTAGAAGGAAAATTATATTGCTCTGTTATAGGTTAAAGTGTTAAGCTGTGCTAAGTTGTCTCCAGAATTCTTAGAAAAACTGGGAAAGAATGAGCACGTAAGAGGCATTTTTCTATTAATTTTTATATTATAGCCTGACCTTAGTGTTTTTGTTTTTGTTTTTGTTTTTGTTTTTTATGTGACAGATTTGATGACCAGTTTAACTCTTTTTCCTCTCGATATTATAGTCTGTCTATAGATGGCGCTAACTTCTTGCTGTTTCAGAAAATCTAGGCAGTGGCTTTAAATACCCAAAAGATTTTTCGGCAGTCTGTATCCCATAATCCAGCAGTGAGAAAATAAAATGTCTGGTTTGGAATCTGCTTTATAACAATTATAAACCTTTTTTTATATATATTTTTTTTATTCTTATTTTTTTTATTAACTGTGAAAGGAAAAGCAGCTCAGAATGTTAGCTGTGGATTTGCAACAAATGAATGTCTCACATATTTAAAGGCTCCACCTTTTGAAAAAAAGTGAAATCCACTTCAAAAATGAATGAAAATATTGTAAAATATAGTCTTGTTCTGGCAGTATGAAAATATTACTGGAAAATTCTGATCAAAAAACTTCATTTGAAAAATGTATATTGCATCATAACATATATCCTATTCTATTTCTTTATCTTCATTCATTAGATGAAAAATAAAACAAAACAAAACAAAACAAAAAGATGGTTTCTGCATTACACAGTCTGTAAAATGTTATTTAGATACTTAATTCAATCTAGTTCTACTGAAGTTAAGTGTGTATATTTGAACAAATATCTAAGAAACAAAGTATAACCTTTTTATTTTGTGCATGATAAATAACAAATATCATGCATTTTAAATACTTTTCACAATTATGAAGTGCTATGACTTTGTAATTCACATCATTAGCACAGTGCTTTCTATTGTTAATCCTAATTTAAATTAATCCTGTTCGTATGAATCAGAGAATGAGACACACAGCTCTCAGATTAACATATTTTTATTAGAAATTCAATTATTAAATCAGAAATAATCTATTTTATTTTGGAACATATTAATAATGATCAAAAATGCTATTTATTCATTAACATTTTATAAAAATCCTTGAATATCTTTCTTTTAATCTAATCTGAAAAGATCACCTAGCATACAATTTACGTGTGTGCTGTCCATGTCAGAGGTTGTTACTTTAAGTAAAATTTTCTTATAAAAAAAAAAGAAAATTATAAATAAAAATGTTTTCTTCATGTGTCCATAAGTATTCTAGCATTGACTTTTATTTGCAAAAAATACCATTTAATTTAGTACTTTCCCACCACATTTTGTGTGAGGTAGCTATACCAATCTTCCCTGAACTCTTGTAAAATAAAGTATAGGAAACTTTTTGTAGTTAATGTTCAATGAAAAAGACCTCACTACTCAAACGTTATTAACCTCTTGTGGTTCTGAATTGCATAAACCTCTGTGGCTAGGAATATAAGAGTCAGGCTTCTTCAAAAATACCCTGGGTTATAGGGTATTTTTGTCAGAGCAAAGCTTTTAAGAACTAACATGGAAGAAAATATATTGAATGTATTTATTTGTGTGCTGATGGAGAGATCTCCAAGACATATCATGAATGAAAAGAAAGTGCATGTCATACATATTTTTTCATAGTTTAGCCAACATGTCTGTGCACGCAACCTGACATTGCTAAAAAAAAAATGCAATAAATACAATAACAATAATACAAAATACAAAATACAAAAATACAATAACAACAAAACCAAAAAAGCCAAAAACAAAAGCCAGAAACCTTATATATGCCATACTGAAAGCCAGATTTAGGTTCAAAAATTTTAAGATTATATCCATTTTTTTCTTAGCTATGGTTAAAGACTCACACTGTGGTAGAATTTCTGCTGAAATCCCATTGATTCCTTCATAGACACATTTTTTTAGAACTCTTTCAAAAAGTTATTACATTATTTTATGCTTCATTTTCAGGGCAGAAACTTCAATAAAGCCATTTGCTTTAATATTCCATTAGGAAGAACAAAATGAACAATTTCTGAGCATGAAAATAACCCAAAGGATACTCAAAAGGGAGTAGAGCTGGTTAGCAAAGTCATGTCTTTGGGACCAGAAAGTGCTGGGCTGCCTCAGAAATTACTGAAAGCAAGCAAACAAACAAAAATTTCTTTAAGTTTTTCCAGGAAATGAAAATGAGTATACAGAAATCCTTAATACATGTACACTGAGTTTAAAAGAGAACAAGAAAAGAAGTGGACAACTCAACAATGAAGTTGGAGCCAAGGTTGAAAAGAATCTAATGCCATTCCCAGGAGTGGACTAATGATTTGTCTCACATTAAAGGTGATGACAGAAATGGTGTAAAGGCAGGGTGGCTGATGAAAGGAGAGGTATAGAAATAAAACGTTAAGATGGAACAAAAGCTCAAGACCTTAGGTACTTAAACAGGGAAGTGGTGAGCAGATATTTCTATCTTGGAAGACCGAAAGATTTAGCACATGAAACCACAAGTCAGACTGCAAAGGTTTTAAATAACCCTACCCATTTATTTAAATTGGTACCATATGATTGATATATTTAACACAAATAGAACATTTGTGTTAAAAGCAAGGTAAGAAAGCTATCAAAGCACTACATGCCCATTAATCTCAACTTAGTAAATACAGGCTACATTTTAAATGAAAGAATTGTTAAGGCTATTTATATAAGCGGAAAAAAGAAAAAAAGAAAAAAAAAAAAGAAAAAATGCATTATGGATATACCAGGTTAAGCTGATGAGTATCTTAGGTAAAAAATGCTTTTCTTCTCTAGAGAAATGTTGATCTGAACTTAAGCCCGAACTTATGCAGTAATAAGAAATAGATCATTAAAGTAAACACAAAGACACAAATTAGCTGAAAAACAAAGAGGACAATAAATTGTGCCAATGAGAAGCCATTAGAATCCTTTGAAGTTCATTTTTGGTGTTGATCTTATGGAATATTTTTAAAAGTGATGTTAGTACAAGAAGTAAGATGTCATACTACAAGATATCAAATAAAATATGTCTTATATTAAGTGTATGAGGCCTTGCAGATGACATCCGTAATACTATGTATTTTTATTTTCATCTATTGAGAAATATTCATTAAACTGAAGCAAATACTGAGAGGGATCACTAGCATACTTTGAGGAATGGAGTAACTATCATTAGTTACTTTCTGATTAGTTACTAACTATATTCACTAACTAGCTAAATTAATTTCTTCAGCAAAGGATAACACACATAGAGCTGTTCTTGGTAATATGTTTCAGAGGAAAAAAAAAAAAAGAAAGAGAATAAGAATTTAAAAAGATAATATAATTACACAAAACCAAACAGAATTTGATTTGACTTAGATTTCTTTCTAATTTCCTTCTAATTCATGCATTGAATTCCATCAGAACAGAGAAATTATAGAAAACATTTTAAATAGAGATACTGTGAACAAAAACGCTAGATCACTTTAGGATGGGACTTTGCAGGTTCATAACAGATATTATTACATGTAATTAACCATGGTGGAATCAATTTGATGAGCCAGGAAGTCACTTTTCTCTGTGTGTGTGACGATACTCTGAGTAATCACTATGTGCTGCTTTTGCTCCAAGTCCACCATATTTACTCACAGAATCACAGAATCATCTAGGTTGGAAGAAACTTGCAAGATCACCTAGTCCAACCTATGACCTAACACTAACAAGTCCTCCGCTAAACCATATCACTAAACTCTAAATCTAAATGTCTTTTAAAGACCTCCAGGGATGGTGACTCAATCGCTTCATTGGGCAGCCCATTCCAACGTCTAAAAACCCCTTCGATAAAGAAGTTTTTCCTAATATCCAACCTAAAACTCCCATGGTACAACTTCCATTCCCCCTTGTCCTATCACCAAGCATGTGGAAGAACAGACCAACCCCCACCTCACTACAGCCTCCTTTAAGATATCTGTAGAGAGCAATAAGGTCGCCCCTGAGCCTCCTCTTCTCCAGGCTGAACAACCTCAGCTCCCTCAGCTGCTGCTTGTAAGACTTGATCTCCAGACCCCTCACCAGCTTTATTGCCTTTCTCGGGACACGCTCGAGCACCTTGATGTCCTTCTTGTAGATAAGAGCCCAAAACTGAACACAGTACTTGAGGTACAGCCTCACCAGAGCTGAGTACAGGGGGACAATCAATTCCCTAGTCCTGCTGGCCACACTGCTTCTTATGCAAGACAGGATTCTGTTGGCCTTCTTGGCCACCAGAGCACACTGCTGGCTCATATTCAGCCACCTATTAACCAATACTCCCAGGTCCTTCTCTGCCTGGCAGCTTTCCAACCACTCATCTCCCAGCCTGTAGCTCTGCTTGGGGTTGTTTTGCCCCAGGTGCAGGACCCGGCACTTGGCCTTGTTGAACTTCATAGAGTTGGCCTCAGTCCATTGGTCTACTCATGTGTATGCATGGTTTTAGTCCCTTTCTGTTCAGCAAAGCACCTAATACTGTTAACTTCCAATGCTTTTTAACAGGTTTTAAATGTTTAAACATTTTTAAACGTTTTTAAATCCAGGTTTCACTGACAGCATCTCAGACATTGTGTCTGTATATACACACACTAAATGTACATAAATATCATTCCCATAAATTCTGAAAAATTAAGGATGATACTTCTAAAATAAAATACCAACTTATAGAAATGGTTGTGATATCTTTCAGTGACTATGATATTAAACATGTTATGTCAAAAAGGTCAATTTAAACTATTTTCAAAGCAGTGAGAAACAGCAGTGAGTGTGAGTCATATAAATTATATTAAAAGTATAAGATAATGTTCAAAACTTTTGCAGTACTGTAAACACAATTCAATTGAAATTGCTGTATTTTAATTTGCAAGAGTTAGGAACAGGGTGTTCAAAGCTACTTCCTTTTGTGTTTGAGTGTAATTGGATAGCTTTCTTTTTCAGAAGAAAGTAATGATTTGAAATAACATCCATGAAAGATGCAATGCTGCTAACGTGTTCTCAGAACCTGAAGCATGTATTGATAAAATGGAAATGCTCTGGGGGAAATTTATTTCAATTGCAATTCATTTGGTTCCTGCCATAATTGGACAAAGGAGTTGAGTAGCTGCCAGAGAAAATGAGAAGTTGAGCATTCAATCACCATCTCAGCAATTCCAGAATTTTAATTGCATCGCTCACTGTGAGACCTGGGAGGGAAAGCTGTGAAGACAGAACATGTCATAAGTATTGTATTGCTGACAGAGTCTTTTTTCTTATTCCAGACGTCTCAATCACTGCCAAACAACGCAGCCCTGCTTGGAAGAGTACATCTTGGGCACGGACAGCTCCTGCATCAGTTCCCCAGTGATTGGGGAACTGCACACAAATTATGCACACTATCATGTGGATCTTCAGGGAAAAAGTCTAACAATAACATTTCTCAGTTATGTTTAAGTATTTAAATGAAGCTGAACCTTTCATGTGCACAAATTGCAATAGCAGTGTACTACTGTCTCATTTGTAAGTGCTCGATTGAGATGTATAGAGAGGATTGACAGGGCAGCTAGTTAATTTTGTAGACACCACTGTCATGAAGAAAATTTGCACCTAACCCTGTAGGTGCCTAAAACTTCCCCTGCATCAGCTTTCCTCTAGGAAAGCTCTTGGTACATTGTTATAGCCAATGAAATCTTCGGAATACTGAGACATTTGGCAGGTGATTAAGGCCTAAGTCCTGCCAAAGTTCACAAAATATTCACTTACTTTACCTGAAGGTCCCTAGCCAAGGTTTGTGCTCAGACATGAAATAACAATTTGTTGGCCTAGAACAAGGGAGTGATCCTGCACATCAGGCTATTGCATTCTGTTCAGAATAATCACTTGGAGGAATGAGAGCTGGCTTCTCACCACTGATCCAATTAATATTCAGACCACTAAATGAGTATTTTCCAACCTGGGGGACTACATCTGGAGGGGCAGGGGCAGGAAGAGGAAAAGTGCAAATGAGGAAAGTGTATTGCTTCCATTTGCAGTAATGGAAGAGGAATAGCTGGCCTGCAATGTCAAGTGAAAAGGGTGTTGAGGTGCTGTACAGAGAGTTTAGTTTGTGGTCTGGGTGAAGTGAAACATCTCTGAGAAGCATATATGAGAATCTACCCGTGTCAGGATACTGCTCAGCTAGAGCATGCAACATCATATTCCCGTACTCCCGGGATGTACTGATGCAACATTTTTCACACAAGGAACTGATGCAGTTCCTTGTGTGAAAAAACTTCATAGTTTCCTGGCATTTGAATGAAAGCACATAGGGTTGTGAATCTCTGAGGACATGAAGTTAGTAACAAGAAATGCAGCTTAAATTGCCCCTTCTGTCAGCAATATCTTCCACCCCGGCAAATTAAATCCCCGCTAAAGGAATTTTTGAGCCCCCAGTTGTTGAGCGCTGTTCCTATATTGAGGTGGCTAACTTGAATGGTCTGCATTAGAAGATCACTCTTTGAAATCCCCCAGACCCTCTAAATCTTATGAATTTAGTCATTTGTGGTAGTTTAGGAACGGCTCTCAACACACTGAGAATATTTTTTAACAGATACAAAGTTTCACTCAGTATATTTTTGAAGCCAAATGAGTGTTCTTCAGAATAAATTTCAGCAAAAGTTGGATAAGTTCCACAGGAAATTGAGATGAAATTCAGTAAGTAATTGCATGACAGACACAGAAGTGTCCTAGAATTTTGCTAGCACCTGACAGGCATATTAAACCTTCTGCAGTCTGGGCTGTATTTGTAATAACTTAGCAAAGAATTGTTCTTATTAGTGTTATAAAACAGAACAAACCAAAAATACACATCTAAATTCTTGGTTCACATGTGATTTATACCCGTGACAAGTATTACATCAAACAGAGAGTCAGGGGCATTTGCTTCAGGTATCAGCACCCAATGATGCAATAGTGAGTTGGAAAACTGTTTTAACTTTAAAGATCATTAAAAATTAGCAATGGAATTGGGCACATTTACTTAAAAGAGAAGTTTTAAACAGGAATGTGTATTTTTCAAATAAATGACTCTTACCTCAAAATTTACCAGTGTGGATATATTAAAACTTTATTACCCATGCTGTCATTACATTATTTTCTCAAAGCACAGTTTTTCAAATAAACACAATGGCAGACCTGCTTGAAAATTTTGCTTATGTTATATAAAAAATAACATGTTTAAAGTAAATAGCAAAGAAACAAACTGGCCCATGAAGTAGAAGCTTCTAAATTTCTCATGAAATGTTTCCTCTGGTTTTCTGATAGCTCAGATTTGAAGGCATTTGGCAATAGACTCAACAGCTCATGGCTATGTTCTATTCTAGACACAATGTGTAACTTATATTTCCATTTTTCTCACTAAAATATAATGTACATTCAGTATGAGAACTCACCAGGAATTAATTTGTGTGAAGTCTGTCTTCTCTGATCATTCTTTGTTTAACTTCTCTCTGTCCCCCTCTCTCTCTCACTTTCCATAACAAATTTTTGAATTAAGACCTTAGATGAAGTATTTTGGTGTCAGTCTTCTACTTCAATTTGTCATGTAACTAAGACATCGTGTCTCTGTGGAAGGTAATAAAGAGGTAGTGCTTGAAGCAAACTGATAGAGCCCAGCACTTTATTTTTGTAGTTTCTGGCATACAACCATTTTTTTTTTTTTTTTTTTTTTAGCAGTTGTGGGTATTATAAATAGAGCATTTATTCTGCATCCTCCATACATGTAATTTGATAAAAGTGGGACTCTTGCTAAAATCTAATTGATAAGCTAAATGATGGGAGAGTTACCTCAGGATAATAAGCAAGTGCTTGGATTCATTTGAGCCTATTTCATAAGGGAAAATATTCACTCTGTAAAGTGTTTTATATGAAGAGCTGGGAAAAAGCTGGATTAACTGATAGACTGATTGACTGATTTGGGTGGAAGTGCTTAATGCATCCAAGACTAATTACCAAATGGAGGCAGCACTCACTTGAAGGTGTCTGTATGTAGTATTGCTGTATTTTATCCTGGGGCTTGCTACATTTGCCCTTCCCCTATTTGGCTACTGATAAGTAACAAAGGGTAGTGTTTATGTAATTAAACTTTAAATGGACTGTAAAGTATTATTTCCCGTTAGTCTGATTTTATCTACATTACATGTTTTGTAATTGGTTTGTTTCTAGTGATTTGTTACCATGCTTTGAAATGCTATGCAAAGTATATTCAGCCCTGTAGTCAATAGAGATATCATTTATAAGTATGCTTCACATTTAAAATATATGACCTGTCTATACTTCCTCAGAGAGCTGGAAAAACATTTTTTTTTTCCCCCATGCATATTCTCTGTAAATATAGCATATGAAACACACAGTGTATGAAAATTGCTAAAGTGATCAATGATTTTTCTCCAACAAGGATTGTTTTTTGTTTTGTTTTGTTTTGTTTTGTTTTCCCATTCTCTTGGGTGGACATAGCAAATGCAATTCTGTCAGCATGAATTCTTATTTGTCATAAAGTCACTTATTCTGTTAGTGTGTGTTTCACTTAAGAAATGTGACTGTGTCCTGCATTGCAAGTGTTTTCCCTCAAGCTCATTTCAAAGGTATTTTAGTACTAGAGATGGCTGATGTGTGATTCTTTCAGTCTTGCAGATATGCTTCTATTGGTAATGTCTTGTGTTGTTACAAATTTCTAATGAGTAAAGGAAGGGTAAGCTAACAAAATAAAAATGAACAAGACCTAAGTGAGGTCAATCAAATATATAAACATATATTTTTTGGCAGTTAGTCATTCTATCAGACTTTGTTGTGGGCAGCAATTGCACAAATAAACAGTAGAATTAACTGTTGATATGGATATAAAATTTGACTTCTGGGTATCAAAAATTAGGTTTCCTGATACATTTCTAACAGGATATTGAAAGATTTAGATATATAAAAATGTAGAGGAATAGAGGGAACCTTTGCTGTAGCATTTAAAATCGCTTGAAAAGGAGAATAAAGAAGTAAGGTTTCTTGTAGGTCCTTTATACTACACATTTGTTTGAGGATTGTCACTTCTGTGGTGGTTGCTCCCCCATCTGACCTGATTCTTTGAATGTCTTGTTGGACTCCTTTGTAGACAATCTGCATGGTGCAAAGGTAGAGAGACTTAAAAATACCTGTAACTGTTGGGTCAACCAATGAAGGGTTAAAAGTAAGACTGGGACAAGTGCCAAATGCCTATCATGGGCAGTCTTTGTCCAGGCAGATTCACCAGTGCTGGAAGCTGTGCCTTCCTGGGAGCACAGAAGTACCATGGTAGCCAGTAGTTTCCTGGTAGTACCTCCAATGAGCAGGTAAGACTTGGTGGCCCCCAAAGTCTAGTCCTAAGCCGTGTTTGTACAACCAGTGAGACACAAGTGATTCCAGCCACTACATGGAAGTAGCTGTTGGTATGCTGTTGCTCTTTGGCTAGCTGACAGTTCTTGGGGATCTGTCTTGTAGCAAAACAATTGAAGTTATTGTGAGTTTGCTGTATACTCTGAGAAACAGGTTGTGGCTATTCACTATTAAGAATATATTACTGTTTACTGCTGCACAGAAAAGTTCCCTGACTATTCTGAGCAGTAACAGAAGATCTTTGTTGTGAAATCACAAGGAATCTCTTTCTGGCACCCAAGAATCTTGCACTGCAACTGCTTTATATGCCAAATATGTCTCCTGTATGAACATATTATAAATCATCTGTGTTTTATTAGAAAAGCACTACCAAGCTCTGACAAAGGGTACTCTCAGTAGGTTCGGTTGTTTGTTCCTGTCTTAAAAGAAGAATGTTGAAATCAGTTGTGTGAGCAGGAATTCCTGGCAAAACAAACCCCCAGGAATGCTGGAGACAGGACTGTTTCTCTGGGCTAATAAACACTGCAGGGTCTTATTAAACTTGTCCAGCCAACACCACCACAACTGCCCCAAAGTTTGTGTAAAAGGCAAAAAAACAAACAAACAAACAAAAAACAACAACAACAACAAAACAAAACAAAACAAACAAACAAACAAACAAACAAAAACCAAACAAACAAAAAAAAAAAACAAGAATAGATGCAGCAGATGTAACAGGACTTTCTCTTCAAGGTGCACATATCTGTAGTGAGATGGGCTGTGCCCAGTACTCATGGAAGGCAGAAGAAAACCTCCACTTGGCTTCCACAGATGTGGACTGATGTTTCTACCTGCCCTCCCCCCCCCTCGCCTCCCACCCCCCGGCAAACAGATATTTACAGTATGGAAAATATTGCACTCCTGCAACACTGGCATTGCTCTGGACAAAGTCTCTAAAGTAGCACCTAATCCTGAGTTGTTTGGAAGTTAAGTGCTGCATGGAAATGGATACTTAGCACCTGGAGAGTGCAGGATGCTAGACTCTGCCCTAAATTTTTCTGGACTTACTTATATTGGTGTCTGTCTCCTCATTTTTTAAATCCCTCTGATGTTAACCTAAGCAATTTGTTCAGAGCCTAGATATGTGAAAACTACAGACCGATGCATGCAGCTGCCAAACAAAGCTAAGTCAATAGAAGAGGCAGAAGCAATCTACTTAAAAGTCACTGTAGCCTTTAATTACAATACAGAGAAAACAAACAAACAAACAAAAACAATCAAACAAGCAAACAAAAAGAAAACAGTACAGATCATGAGTATAGATCTAGGCCAATTCCCTAGAAAACAGGATAATCATGATGAATCCTTGAACTTGCTGGTTTTGCAAAGAATTTACAATGGAGGTATCAAGAATGAAACCCGTGCTTTCTTTTTAAAAGAACCTAATACGAGATAGTGGAATTTTTATTTATTTATTTATTTGCAGGAAAGTCTGTACAGTAAATTGCAATGGAGTTTTTCATAGTAAAAAAACTTTTGAAGGGCAGAATATATACAACATACTGTCTTGAAAACCACTTGTTACAAGTAGGAAACCTCATCTTTCATTGAGGAATGGGACTTTTTGGCTTTAATGAATTCAGTAACCATGATGAAAAAAATTTTCACACAGAATCACACACACAGAATCACACAGAATTTCTAGGTTGGAAGAGACCTCAAGATCATCGAGTTCAACCTCTAACACTAACAGTCCCCACTAAACCATATCCCTAAGCTCTACATCTAAACGTCTTTTAAAGACTTCCAGGAATGGTGACTCCACCACCTCCCTGGGCAGCCTGTTCCAGTGTCTAACAACCCTTTCGGTAAAGAAGTTCTTCCTAACATCTAACCTAAAACTCCCCTGGCACAACTTAAGCCCATTCCCCCTCGTCCTGTCACCAGTCACGTGGGAGAACAGGCCAACCCCCACCTCACTACAGCCTCCTTTGAGGTATCTGTAGAGAGCGATAAGGTCGCCCCTGAGCCTCCTCTTCTCCAGGCTGAACAAGCCCAGCTCCTTCAGCCGCTCCTCGTAGGACTTGTTCTCCAGGCCCCTCACCAGCTTCGTCGCCCTTCTCTGGACCCGCTCAAGCACCTTGATGTCCTTCTTGTAGCGAGGGGCCCAATTTTATTGCAAAACACAAGAAAAGGAAGGGGCTTTTGGTTTACTGCAAGGTACTGTAAGTACAGTCTGTTCTTGTTGATGCACAGCACTAGGTGTTACAAGGTCAGTTTATAGGGTTGCTATAATGGAGGTTTTTGTTTGTTTGTTTGTTTTTTACTGCAATTGTTCAGAGAGTAGTTATTCTTCCAACAACAACAACAAAGAAAAAAGCTTTTGGATACTTGTTTCCATTACAAGTCTTTCAAGGAGCGGCTGGGTTTGTTCAGCCTGGAGAAAAGGAAGCTCAGGGGTAACCGTCTCTCTTTATAAGTACATTAATGGAGGCTGTAGCAAGGTGGGGGTTGGTCTATTCTCCCGTGTGCCTGGTGACAGGACGACGGGGAATGGGCTAAAGTTGCACCAGGGGAGTTTTAGGTTGGATATTAGGAAGAACTTCTTTATTGAGAGGGTTGTTAAGCATTGGAATGGACTGCCCGTTCCAGGAATGACCATTCCTGGAGGTCTTTAAGAGACATTTAGATGTTGAACTTAGTGATATGGCTTAGTAAAGGACTTGTTAGTGTTAGGTCAGAGGTTGGACTCGATGATCTTGAGGTCTCTTCCAACTCAGACTATTCTGTGATTCTGTTATGCACGAAGATGGGACTAAAATAATTTTGGGATTTTTTTTCTGTAGGAAATATCAGAAGGTACTTCCTAGTTTAAAGCATAAGATTCTGAGGTGGGAAACTTGTCTCTCAGTCTTGTTCTGAACCAAAAACTGGGGTTTTGGATATAGTTTTCTACCTACTTCCATGTGATGTAAACATTTGGCTAAAGACTAACAGATTTTGATAAGAAATTTAATACTGGATCAATATCACTTTAGCAAATATTTGCTGATCAATAGTACAAATCAATTGACTTTAGCAAATATTTTCACAGAATCACAGAAGTGTAGGGATTGGAAGGAACCTCAAGAGATCATTGGGTCCAACCCCCCTGCCAAAGCAGGTTCCCTAGAGAAATTTTCTTGTCCTTGGTATGTTTGTGCCAATACAAAAAGTTTATTTTAAGAAATGACAATTTTCAGTGGAAAAATGTTTACAAAATATCTCAAGGAAGGTCACTACCTGAGTTAGCAAGTTATAACGAACAAAAGGTATCTAGCAGTTGAAGGTAAATTCTAGAGTTGAAAAATGGTAGTCTTATTTATTTATTTATTTATTTATTTATTTATTTATTGCCAAATGTTCTGTGCATGAAATCATACGTGAATAGAAAAACATAAAAACAACTACTTCACCGATGAGTGAAAGTGAGAAATCTAAAACTGCTTTGGGTATGTGGTGGTGCAGCATTTGGGGGGAGGAGGGGCCAGTATTTCAAGGCCGGGGGGGGGGGGGGGGGGGGGGAAACAAACACTTTTTCTTCAGAAATTATGAATAAGACCCTTTTAGATCTACTGAACTAAATCACTGCCCATGTCCTTATGCTCCATAGACCAGAGTTTACATCAGAACACCAAGAAATATAGAGATGTCAAATTTCATTTTTTTCCAGAGGAAAAGGATGTTTTTGTGGAGTGTTTGAATTTTCACAGTCTGTCACTCAAACGATGCTATTGGCAGGCTAGGCTTGCTTTTCCAGTGCTAACGGAATAGTGCCAGGTGGCAGCTAAGGATGGGAAAGAGCAAAGAAGAAACTTTAAAAAGTGGTAACTAGAGAAGCCTGTGGCAGAAATTCTTCCATCATGCACATTATTTTCCATAGCACTTAAAACCCTGATAGTTATTAGTGGATTGAAGAAAAAAATATTTCTGACAAATGCAATTTAATAGAGAAAACATACGTGCAACACATCTTTTAATTCATATTTAGTTTGCAGCTTGACATGGAATTTCTGCAGAAGTGTACCCTTTTTCTGTCACATTTAATTTTATATATATATATATTATTTTTTTTTCTGAAAATGTTTTTACACATGGTTTAAGTGCTTTCTGAAACTGGAAATCATGTTATTCTAAAATTCTAAGATACTTACTTGCAACATGATTCACAATTTCTTCTACTCGTTTCTAGGTTTTCACTATGGTAACTCTTGAAACACATCCTGCACAAGAAGAAATAAAAAGGTGTCAAGATGTTTCTTCACAAGCTAAAGACTCATCAAAACCAGCCGTGACATTCCCCCTTAGTAAGCACTCACAGGGAGTATCTTGCCTTCTCTTCTGCCTCCCACTGACAATATGCCTTCTGGCTGATCAAGGGAGGGATGCTCCTGGTAACAAGTGGCAGGACTGTCACATAATAACTCCTTTCAGAGCATTTTAGTGGCAGTATCGTCTTATGTCTGAGTTAGCTCTTTGGGCAACATGTCAACACTTTCTCATGGTCATGGCCAATCTACAGCTGTGCCAATGTGCCAATGAGAGCATATAATCATTCTGCAAAATATATACACACACAAATACTGCATATTATTTTGAAAGTGGCTATAGTGCCACTGTCCTTTTATTTGAAGCTCATCTAAGAACACTTTATTGACAAGAATGTTCATAAAGTGGTTGAACTACATCTGTGAACAGCCACCTGGTAAGGGTTACTTCAGGAATGTTTGCACAGGCATCTTAAGTGCTTCTTTCATGTTCTGAAGTTACTTATCCAGCAAGGATATGCAGGTTGGTGACAAGCAAGTAAACAAGAAGGCTTTTCTGAATCCGTTCTGAAAAACCTGTAGGTTGATATCTCCATGTACGAACCTTCTTTTCTTAAAGTACATTAACAGTTACATTCAAGAAATAATATAATAGGTAATTTGAAAAAAGGTAACACACAATATCTCCAAGACAGTGCTTATGGTCCAAGAGTTTGATATAATAATGGAAAAAAGAGATTAAGACTGATCATTGACACTGCACAAATTCAATTTAGAAATCATAGCATAATTTAGCAATGGGAAAGATTAAAAAGAGGAACACATATCAAGTTTTAGATCTTCTGTCTATCAATGCCTTGAGTTCTAGAAAGGACTTCCCCCTGAAAATATATATTAGCAAAGAACAAGCTATTGGCTTACTGGGGGAGCTACTAGATGAAGTTTTATAGCTGGCATAATACAAGCAGACAGGCTGGATGGTCAAATGGACCATAGTCTTAAAATATATTAGTGCAGAGATCTGAACTTACTGAATGCATTTATTGAATAAATAATTTTTAAAGAAACCTGTGAGAATTAAGCACCTAAAGACCCATAAAATGAAATCTCATTCAGTATATTTTCCTGTTACTTCTGTCCAACTCTTTTGCCTCTTCTTTCTATAAATGCAGAATAAAACTCCCCTGAGAAAAAGCAGAACATTTCACACTTTCTGAAACTCAGTGAATTCCTTTATGGACTCAAAACTAAATGTTTCTTAATAAAATATCAGCAGTCTGGTCATATTTCCTAACACATAATGTAAACATACTTCATTTCTAAATATTGCAGTATCTTTTAGCTCTCAAGCAAACCAATTTCTGACACTGTGTACAGAAAAAGGGGCTACTGATTTGCTTGTGTCTTTTCCTTTTCTTCAGACTTGGAAATTTGATGGTGATGCAGATATTGAATTCTGTCATTTCTCTGCAGCTAGATAATATTTCTCATTAATGTACGTGAAGCATGGGATATTTTTTTCTTGCCATCCCACCCAACAGCCTGGCTGTCCCCCTTTGTCCTTTTCCACCACCACTGGGAATTAGAGTTTCATGGGAGCAAGTGTGGGGTTAGACTGATGAGAGATCCTTCAGTAGAGTGTTCAAATTCTTTGATCCTCAAATAAAGTTCAATGCTGAAATTATCTTCCAGACTAGTACTTACTCCTGAAAGTTTTTGTCCTTTGACACCTCAGGTGCTTACATGCCTAGGAACACTTACATTGTAGTACTTAGCTACGATCAAAGCACTGTCACAATCCATACACTAAGGTCTATCCTTATCTTTCTGTCTAAACTCCAGGACTTAATTGTACTGGTCTCAAAAAAAAAAAAAAAAAAAAAAAAAAAAGTATTGAGGATACTACATTTTTGAAGGAGATAAAGTAGAAGTGCTTGCCTGTGAAGAGTATTCATATTCAGCAGCATCAAGACAGGAGAGTATCTACTACTGAGACTAAACTGACTGAAGGGACATTGTCATTGACATACAAGAGGAACACATGGGCTTAGACACACACTCTGTAAAGGCTTAACCCCTTATCACTGCCAGTTTGGGAAATTGTTTCTTAACTGCCCAGCTGCAAATCATGCACCTGCTGTTTAGTGGGGAACATTGCCATTTTAAAATCTAGTTCATTTACCTTCACATTTAAGTAAATGTAGATGGTTAGATAACAAAATTCTTAAAGCTTCTGGAAGAGTATGTGATCAGTTGTAAAGGGTTGTTGCCATGACACTCCACTCTAGACTTTAGTAGTGTTTTCCTAGATAAAGACTAAACAGGTTTCTTGGCACTCTTACATCACCTCTACTCTCCAGCACATTTATTTATTTATTTGTTTATTATTTGTTGATGGCTTTTGTTTGTTTGTTTGTTTGTTTTTGAGGGTTTTGCCTTCCCAGCTACAAGTCAGACAGATTAATCTTTCTCATAGCCAAGAGCCTATTTTTGAATACTACACATCCTGCTGCAGGCTGTAACCCCCTGAACTGAGTGTATTGTTCAGGTGTATTTTTCCCTCTTTTGCCAAGAATGAATTCTTGTGGCATTATGGTGAGACAAACTATATAGGGAGTGTATAAAATTAGCTGAGGAGGTTCCTGCATTCTAATCATGCCTGGAAGCTTGCATTTCTGAATGAGTATTTTTCAGATGAAGTAAAGGGCAGCGTGTTTCCTAAATCCAGTGTGGGTAACTGCCTTCTGCTTACCTAAACTTCCATATGCTTTCATTTAGATACAATGTTTGCCTTTTTTTTTTTTTTTTTTCCCTGTGCTACATGCTTCTGGAGTGTTTCTCTTCAATCAACGAGTTGGAAATATTTTCTCTTCCTATCTCTGTAAAGCCTTTACCTCAATTTCTAAGGCCAGTTTGTTAAAGTAAACTAAAATTATCATTACAGTAAAGAAAAATCATCATTACATTTATGTTAAAGATAACCAGTTAAAAATAAACATCTGAGAGACTCATTTTTTATTTTTTTTTCTTCTCCTGATTTTATTGGGGCAGACTTGAAACAAATTAAATGATTCATGAGTTCATCCTGGCTGGATGTCAGTATTTTTTTTTCTGATACAAAAAGGTTAATGAGCTGGAAAGTGGTGAAGAAAACATTCTAAATGCTAAGTCTGCTTCCAGCAGAAGTAACTTAATGTGCCAGTAATTTCCCTTCAGAGCTGCTGCACTCTATGGTGTCAACAATTAGGGACTGATTAGTACATGGATTATCAACACAACAGGCTGTATTGTAATGCTCTTTCAAACATATCATTAGGACTTTCCAGAACATAAATTTCCACATACTTTACCTAAGATTTTTGTGTGTTTCTTGTGTTCCTGGGGCATGATTCCTCTCTACAACTGAGCTGAGACAAGTACAGGGACTTAAAGGGTAAAAGTGTAATTTGGCCAAATAGGAATTACACAGTTGAGAAAGCCTGCTGCAGCAAACACAGCCTGCCTATCCCAACACCATCCGAATCCAAGATGATTCTTGCTACCAGAGTAGTTCCAGGTGAGTATTCAGAGATGCATTGTGGCTTTATCTTGTAAAAGGTTCTACTGAGAACTAAAATGCTTAGGTTGAGGTTGAAGGCTGCTTCATGCAGTCCTGAATTACCATTCAGTGTCTTGTTTCAACTACAAGGCCATAGCCATCTCCTAGTTTTTCTGTCAATATTAATTTTTGACAACATAGCTGTAAGAATAATATAGTAATATGTGGGTCTCTATAATAACTTCACCATCTTATGCCATGAGAATACAGAAGATAAGTAAATTACAGCTAGATGACATTTGGATATTTTTTTCCCTTCTTAAATTTAACAAAAGAGATGAGAACATTTCAATGATAAACAATGTCTTAAATCAGGTACAGTTTTGTACATAAGTATATGAAAATCAGTTATCGATGACCAAGTGTAAAGTTTGACTTTTGTACTATGTTACTCTTCTATTATTATTTCTTGGTCACTGAAGTGTATAAGGCACCTCTGAAAACAGAAGGACAGTCATATAATGAGTAATTATGTCATTTATGACTTCCACTGGGTATAATGGCTGAAAATAACTGTTATGAAATACCTTTGAAGATTGTACTGTAAATGTGAGTGCAAAGGCATGAGATTGAAACCCCTTGAAATGGAGGTGATTGTTGTCTAGGCAATAAGAAGGGCTTTTTCCATCTGCTTTAGATAGCTTTGCCAACAGAGTCTGTTTCTTCTCACAAAAGTTCAGCCATGCCAGGATGAGAAAATGGCAGTGAAAAATAGATGTTCTTTCAAGGCAGACTGACCAGATATGAGTTTAGCTTTCAGGCAAGAAACATTAGATATGAATCCAAAAGCAGCTCTCACAGACCCTGGCACACCGGAATCTACATGTAGAGGGAATACGAAGAGACTTGGCTGTAAGAGGAAAATGCACCTGCACAGACACCTTATAAAACAGTGGTGTCTGAGAAGCTGTCAGGAAAGGACTAAAAGTCCTTGATCAATACTTTAATTCTGTTAACTCAAGAGGAGCCATCAAATAGAATCTATCTCTGCATTTTTTTTATTTTTTTTTTCCCTTTTCACTGCCCCCCACCCCCATGCCCCAAGGAGAAAAGAGCAACCTAAACTATGTTTTCCTCTTATCCAGGCATTTCTGAGGCATGCTTAAAATTAGATCAGCACCTGCAATATTAGCATAAATTTGTACCCCTTGCAAAGGAATACCAACCATTTCTCACAGTAAGATCTGAGTGCATATAAATACTCTTCTTAGTTTCCTCAGAAGGAAAAACACCTGTACAGGCCAGAAATGATGTATGGTGTTTTCCAGCTGTGTTCCTCATCTGGACTCACAGCTCAGTTGCCCTTTAGCTTAAACACAGTTTTACAAAATTCGTCAGCATCTTACAGTTTCAAATAACCTCTCTTGCCTTTAGCATTGTTTTGCATTAATACTCTACATTCACAGAATCACAGAATTTCTAGGTTGGAAGAGACCTCAAGATCATCGAGTCCAACCTCTGACCTAACACTAACAGTCCCCACTAAACCATATCCCTAAGCTCTACATCTAAACGTCTTTTAAAGACTTCCAGGAATGGTGACTCCACCACCTCCCTGGGCAGCCTGTTCCAGTGTCTAACAACCCTTTCAGTAAAGAAGTTCTTCCTAACATCTAACCTAAAACTCCCCTGGCACAACTTAAGCCCATTCCCCCTCGTCCTGTCACCAGTCACGTGGGAGAACAGGCCAACCCCCACCTCACTACAGCCTCCTTTAAGGTATCTGTAAAGAGCGATAAGGTCGCCCCTGAGCCTCCTCTTCTCCAGGCTGAACAAGCCCAGCTCCTTCAGCCGCTCCTCGTAGGACTTGTTCTCCAGGCCCCTCACCAGCTTCGTCGCCCTTCTCTGGACCCGCTCAAGCACTCGATGTCCTTCTTGTAGCGAGGGGCCCAAAACTGAACACAGTACTCGAGGTGCAGCCTCACCAGAGCCGAGTACAGGGGGACGATCACCTCCCTAGCCCTGCTGGTCACACTGTTTCTGATACAAGCCAGGATGCCGTTGGCCTTCTTGGCCACCAGAGCACACTGCTGGCTCATATTCAGCCGACTGTCCACCATCACTCCCAGGTCCTTCTCTGCCTGGCAGCTCTCCAAACACTCATCTCCCAGCCTGTAGCTCTGCTTGGAGTTATTGCGCCCCAGGTGCAGGACCCGGCACTTGGCCTTGTTGAACTTCATACAGTTGACCTCAGCCCATCGGTGCAGCCTATCCAGATCCTCCTGCAGAGCCTTCCTACCCTCACGCAGATCGACACACACACCTAACTTGGTGTCATCTGCAATCTTACTGAGGGTGCACTCAATGCCCTTGTCCAGATCATTGATGAAGATATTAAAGAGGACCGGCACCAGCACTGAGCCCTGGGGGACACCACTAGTGACTGGCCTCCAACTGGACTTGGCTCCATTTACCACGACTTTTTGGGCCCGGCTATCCAGCCAGTTTCTAACCCAACGAAGCGTGCGCCAGTCCAAGCCAAGAGCAGCCAGTTTCTTGAGGAGAATGCTGTGGGAGACGGTGTCAAAAGCCTTGCTGAAGTCAAGGTAGACCACATCCACAGCCTTTCCCTCGTCCACCCAGCGCGTCACTTTGTCATAGAAGGAGATCAGGTTCATCAAGCAGGATCTGCCCTCCATAAACCCATGCTGACTGGGCCTGATCGCCTGCTTGCCCTTCAAGTGCCGCATGATGACTCTCAAGAGGATCTGCTCCATGAGCTTCCCTGGCACTGAGGTCAAACTGACAGGCCTGTAGTTCCCCGGGTCTGCCCTCTGGCCCTTCTTGTTGATGGGTGTCACATTTGCTAGCTGCCAGTCAGCTGGGACCTCCCCCGAGGTTTATTATTAAACATTGTTTATTGTTATATATTAACAATATTAATATTGTATATATTAAACATTGTTTATTGTTGTTCCAAGGTCCACCTCAGATTTTTATTTTTTTTTATGAATTATTTGCAAATATCATGAAATCTGGATGTAAAGCATGAGGCACACAGAGTGAACTCAGTCCTGCAAACATTTTCAGGCAAAACCTGAGAGCTGGCTCTAGCAATACTCATCATTAGCTGTTACTCTGCTTGGAGTCTTGCAGACATCTTCATTATTTAATGCTTATTATGGCACTTGGGAAAATATCTTTTGTTCATTTCAGGATGTTAATAATTCATCTCATATATCCTAACCCTTAAAGCATTTACCACCTTTGAGGATCAGTTTCAATATTCACATAGCAACACATGGGTTCATCATGGAGCCAGCTATTGAA
This sequence comes from Anas acuta, assembly GCF_963932015.1. Taxonomy (NCBI): domain Eukaryota; kingdom Metazoa; phylum Chordata; class Aves; order Anseriformes; family Anatidae; genus Anas; species Anas acuta. Next base: position 14,386,218 of record NC_088982.1, on the reverse strand, counting down.
TATTTAGTTCCAAGATGAAAAAAAAAAAAAAAAAAGAGAAAAAAAAAAGATAGAAAAAAAGCGTAGTGTGTCAACTTATTTTTCATCACTCACTATCATCCTTTACTAAAATCATCTGTTAGCACCACAGGTCTCTCCTTTGATAGACACACTGTATAACATAACAGCAATTAGACATTACCTGGAACAATAAATTGATTCTTCAGTTTTTGTATTTTAAGCAATAATACAGGCAGTGTGAACAAAATGCATAATTCAGTAATATATGTTGTCATTGAATGTAAAGAAAAAAAAAGTAAGAATCTGAGTTGTATATATCATTATTAGACAACTGGAAAGAATCCCAGTATACTGTCATCTGCACCTAGTTCATATACTCCACATTTATGGTATCTATGCATTGTGAGTTCTTATGATGTGGTCAACTTTCAGATAACTTAGCAGAATATATTTTCTTTACAATAATTGAAAAATGAAAGAAAATTTGCAGTAATTTTATTTTGAACTCTGTATCCAGCTCTCCCCAAGTGTCTGCATCTTGCGATTAATAGATGAAAATTATAAACCATATATCAATGTGTCTGTTAGTACAAAAGCTTAAAATTCTTAGGGGATAGAAATCCAAAATACTTTCTGATTGATTTAGAGGCAGCTGTGAAACAGAAAATATCTTAACCAACAACAAATGAAGAGCCCAATACTAAAAGTGGGTCTCAAGTGACAAAATTGTTTCTGCTGTGAAGTAGCACAATCTATGTAATGTGATGTAATTTAATCTGGTTTTATGCCTTTTTTCTTTTTCTCCCCTCTTACTAACACCATTAGCAACAGTAATACATTGACCTTATAATCATGTACTGACTTTTCCTTGTGCCAATATTTAGAATGAAAAGAAAAACAATAATCGAAAGCTCATTTCTGTAATGTACTAAGTGCTTTGGGCCAGCCTATGCAGAACACTGAAGGCTTGTGATTTAACATCAGGTCTGGGAGTTATCCCCTGACTTTCACGGTAAGATGACAAGACTATGAGCATGTTTTCAATTAAATATGTATTTTCCTATTTATCTGGATCATAGAAATCTCTTCTAGGAATCAAACCCTAACTACATAAATTGATAGGCTTCTAAACCTCTATTCTTTTATACCTTACCCGTTGTTAGTAATATCAATGTATTAATTTAATATATTAATATTTAAGTTTCCCTCACTGTGATTTTGTTGGCAGTGCCTTTCTTTCTCGATTACTTTCTTTCTTTCCAATTCATAAAGGAAATATGTTAACTGTGCAGTACCTGGTTACCTAGGCTTGCATATTGCCTGTATCATTCCTGGGGACTCCAGTGTACGTCTAATTTAGTTGGTTTCCTACTGCTATTCACTGTGAGACTTTAAGAGTATAAATTATGTCCTTAGAGAGATTAGACTGCTACTGTTTATGCCTCAAGGGTCTGGCTTGAATAGACACTCTAAAAAGGAAAAACACACCAAACAATAAACAAATTATGCAAATTAACAAGGAGCAATTGTGGTGGAGACTGTTGTCAATTTATATTACCTTTGTCCTTGACTTCAACACAAATTTCTAATTCGCCCATGACAGAGCTTTTAAAATAGAGATCGCATTTACAAATTTAGTGTTAATTGTGGAACATTGCCAGGATCCTACAGCAGGAGACTGTCTTGAAAAGCACCTGTTTCTTTTGATCAGTTGCACAACAACTCACAGTTGTAGGGAAGTAGGCCTGGTTGTGTGTTTTAGGAGGATGCTTAACATTTGTGCTTAATCCTCTATACTTGCAGTTAGGGTCAGACATCTTATTTAATTAGTGGAAGATGTGATGTGAAGTCAGCCTTTGCCTACTCTTTCATATGAACTGACTTTCTTCCTTTTACACTGTTTAACTCTTTACTTCACCATTATACATCTAATTAGAAAATAATATTATGGATTTTTCACATAAATAACTGATATTTTCTATGTTGCATACAGTCTTAGACTTTTGTGTAAATAATTAATAAACCTGTGAAAAATTTATTACATAGTGATTGTACTTTTTATAAGCTCCGATGCAAAGATAGATATTAATTGGTCCTTACTTAACATTTTGTATTTGCACATATCCCCTTTAAAATTAGGGGGACTGAGATGCTGAAAAATTAGAATAACAATTTCCATATCAGCAGAAGCCTTTTAAATGTGAATGTGTATGAGAGAGTTGATTAGAAGACCCTTTGATAATAACTGTCTTAATGTTCTGAGCTACTGTGAACTGTGCCACATTGTCATAAAATGCAGGAGCCTTTCTAAGTTGTTCCCCCCAAAAGCTCAGGCAGGACTTCAGGAACCCAGGAAGGGCATCTGAAGCACAGGAGATTCTTTCACAACACAGGGCCCAAGATTGTCTGCAGATGTCAAAGAGCTTGCATTTTTTTTTGTTGTTGTTGTTTGTTTGTTTTTAAAGCTCTTCCAGCAAAGGAAGTTAAAGGCAGTCTGATTTTTCTGTCTGGAAGAAGTAATGTTGAAGCTGAACTACTTTTTTGATTGTCTTCTCTGCATCTCCCAGGTGTCTCTTCTGGAGGAGCTCTCAAAGTCACAGAGGAAGGTGCCAAGGCAGATGATGGCTTTCTGAGGTGCTATTGCCCAACATCAGTTCTTTGATGCTATCCATATAAATTATTCTGGTCTTGTTATATCATATGGTTAAATAGCAGGGAAAATGTCCTTGATCTAAGAAGGCATCTTACAAGGAGAAATGATTTAGTCAAGGGGTTAGCAGGGAACAGAAATATGTGGCATGAGCTCCTGTGGATCTGTCAGTCTGTGGTGGATTACAGAAATTAAAAAGGAAATTTCCTGCCTAAAAATGTGTGCTGTTACTTTTCCCTCAGTGATGAGGTAGGTGCAACAGCATACAGTATTCACAGAAAAGTGAACTAGACTAATATCCTGCAACTCAAGCTTCTGTAGTAATGAAAATGTAATATAGATTTCAACAAACCTGAAGCAGATAATGCATGTGGAGTGCAACCCATGTATGAAGAACATGTTTCTGAATCAGTATTTTTCTCTACAGATGGTGCCATGGCAAAGAACTATTTTTTTTCTTTAAGCTCTATTCTTTCACTTAACACTCACTCCCAAAGGTATAGTTAGCAATATAGTTAGCTAATCACGTGAATGACATTTCTTGATGTGTGAGTAATAGTGCTCCTCATGAGATAATTCTTTGCAAACTATGGCTGCTACAACATGAAAATTTTATGATTGGTGTAGTGTTGGGCACATTCCCCACGTGTAGTCAAAAAGTGGGTAAAAGAGAGCTGTTAGCTGGTTCCCTGAGTGAGTGAATCAGCAGGTGGTGGAAACCCCACCCTCTTTGGGAGTTCACTCATTTTGATGACCATTGGAAATATGCTGGATTATCTGAAATTTAAGGTATCTTCCAATGAAAAGTAAAATTAAACAAACAAACAAAAAAAGTTTTAAGCAGCAAGAAGATCTGTTTCTGAAGACTTGCCTGGAATAGATTTAAAAGAGCTAGTGTTAATCTATATTATCTAACAAGCTAACTAATTGCTTCAAAATATAAAGACAAGTTTTCTGCGTAATGCATCTGCTAAGCTGTCCAAATTGGACCAGAAATCTCTCCTCTAGTAGATTTATCAAAATGTAATTAACACATATTTAAACTTAATTTAGACAAGACCAAAGTACGTGTAAGATATCTATATAAAATATGTCTTTTTTGTGTTTGTTCTTCAAAGTTCTTAAGTGTTTCTACTAGAAAATTGACTAAATTTTCAATCCTTAAATTAGTTCCTTTGGTGACAACCGACATCTTTCTCTGGAAAAGGAAAGAATAGCAATGTAAGGCAGATGAAGGAGTGGAGCAAACATGGCTGACAGTGTGTCATGATTTTGGCTGGGGACTCCAGTTAATTTTCTTTGTAGAGGCTTGTATGATGCTGTGTTTTGGATTTTTGAAGCAAACAGTGGTGACAGCCCAATGATGTTTTAGCTATTGCAGAGCAGTGCTTATACAGAGCCAAGGGCTGTTCAGCTGCTCGTGCTGCCGTGCCAACGAGGAGGCTGGGGGTGCACCAGGAGCTGGGAGGGGACAAAACTGGGGCAGATAACCCAGACTGACCAGAGGGACGTCCATACCACATATCATGCTCAGCAATAAAAGCTGAGGTAAAGAAGGCAGAAGGTGGGAATGTTTGGAACAATGGCATTTGTCTTCCCAAGAAACTGTTATGGGTGAAGAGCCCTGCTTTCAGGCTGAAACACTTTCCTACAGATGTAGCGAGTTAATTTATTATTTTGTTTTGATTGCACACATGAATTTTGCTTTGCTAGTAGACTGGCTTTACCTCAACCCACATGTTCTGACACTTTTACCTTTCTGATTCTCTCCCTCATCCCACCTGGGGAGAGTGAGCGAGTATCTGGGTAGTGTTGAGCTGTCTGCTGGGTTAAACCACAAGAGAGTGGCATGAACTTCTGCATTATATATGGAAAGTATAAAAGTGCTCTGCAAAGGCATTGACCTAAGTTTGTATCAAATTAAATCCCTTCCAGTCTGGGCTTGGGTGTAGTTGAACAAGGTTGCCACCACATGTGATATGCTGTGAGCTCCAGCAAGCTCTGGTAAAAAATGGGCATTTCTTACATGTATGTCAGCTCCTCTTCTCCTCTGTGCTGCAATTCTTTGCATAACTCAGATAAAGCTTTAGCTGAAAGCTATTTGTAACACCATGTCAATAGAAAATTTGGCAAACACGCTTTATAATAAATGCCCAAATATAAGCCAAGCAATGGCATCATGCTTTCTGCTGTCATCTCTCACCTAATTCTCCACTGGTCGAAAACAGTAGACTAAAGTAAAGCAATTGCCTCTGCAAAAAAAACTATCGCTTTGTTCAGGCTGATGTTGCCAGTCCTGTTGCAAGGCCATTATGAGATAATATTTTTGTATGAGAGGCAAGGGTGAGTCACAATTCGCAATAACTTCCACCTGCCCTCAGACACACAGCAACAATAAACAAACAAACAAATAAATAAATTTAACTCTAATTTTCTCTGGTATTTTGATATACCCCTCTCATACACATCCCACTAACAAGTTATTAGTTCCCACCGAACAAAGTGAACACTTCTATTGTTACATGTCTTTTCAAAAATAATAGTGAACTGTTATAATTATAGGTAAACCATTTTGTGTAAAACAAAAATCAAGGGATTCTTATTTGAAATCCTTTTATTTGATAAAATGTTTATTAGTTATACCTACTTTATGTCTTATTTTAATTTTATGTAAATATTTTTTTCCTCTGTGGCAATATTACACAGAGTCCATAGAGTAAGGTGACTGAAGACAGAAGGAAAATACTTGGGAGAATAATGAAATAGGAAAAACTTTCATACTTCTTCTCACCTCTTCACAGTCCAGTAAATATAGTAAGCTTCATGTCATGTTAGAAAGAAACGAGAGAGAATTAAAGACAAGGAAGGAAAAAAAAAAAAAAAAGAAAAAAAAAAGAGCAGTGTGCATTAGAAAAAGCTAGGCATATTTGTATGCCTTGTTATGTCAGTTCTACATCAAAAAAGCTACCCACTCATTTGAGATGAACATGATCTCTATCCCAGCACATGAGCAGGACATGTGGAATAATTGGAGTGGCTAAAAATCTTAGACTGTGTGAATGCAGTAGCTGACCCTCAGCAATGGTACAAACCATCGTGATATTCAAGTTTCAACATCACCAGCATAAATTAGCAGTTTATCTGAGTCCAAAAGGATGGAAACAGCCGCAGGGATAAAGGATGATGAATCACATGACACAGAGCAAATGTAACTGTGATTAATGGGACATCACAACTCAACAAAAAAGAGAACCAACTGTGGAAAGAGATAACTACCATTACAAAGGGCAAATTATTGTCTAAGGTGATGTAATTAACTCCAAGCCTCCCCATGGTTTGGTTGGCTGTTTCCCTGTGAGGCTCACTATTGTACCCACAATAATGACAAGCTTGTGGATCCTTAGTTTAAATACTGGGCTATTAAGTTTCATTTTTACCTGTTGCAGTGAACTGATACGGTGTCATAGCTGAAGATAGGGCAATTTGTAATAGTACAATTACAATATTCTGTTGTGATTCATTCAACTAGCATTCTCTGTGAAAAGACTATTGGAAGAAAAGCTTCTATAACACACTGCACTGTGATATATGGGGTCCTTTAAATATTTAAATTCAAGACTTACCCATTGATTATACTTTTTGTCACTGTATGAAGCTTCCCAAAAGTGTTTTGTTACAGCAGGTGTGATTAAAAGTGGTTTTTGTTTTTTATCCTTATTAGTTATATCTCTGATGGACAAGTGGTATTTTTCTCATTCTTTCCAAAGAACTGTTTTAGTCCTGGGAATATTTAGCTGGATAGCTTGCTCAAAGATATGTTGATTCATAGTATATCATCTTCATCTATTTAGCACGACAAAAGCTTTATTCAGATCATTTGCTAGCAATTCTTACTGCTTCCTTTCTTCAACATAGAAATGAAGATTTATATGCCCCTGAAGGGATTCTGCTGACAACTTAAAAAATTGGAACATTTCTAAAAATTCAATACCTGAAAACTGGAAGTGGAGCCAGAATTTTAATTTTCTCCACTGGCTGTGACACTTCAATGGTTATTCTAAGCTGTCCTAAAGATGAATAAGTTATATAAGACAATCCCTATTTGCCATCCTAGTTTAGAAAGCAGAAGTTTTAAACTGCGTGTAATTTTACCATGAAATCTAAGTTGGGACTTCAGTGATTCACAGGAATCTCATATCAGGGTAACTTTTACTGTGGCAACAGATTAACTTCACACCGACATCTGTCTGTTCATATCTGAAAACTATAGAACGATCACTGAACTGTAGATCAAAACTGCCAAAATTTGAAAGACTTCTGGATCAAAACCAATAAAGTTCAAACTGCTTGATGCTTGCATACTTTCTGGATAAACTGGTTTCTTCACTCTATCTTCCTTTTGACTTATTTTTACTTTGTGCCTTTTTAGGCATAGGTATTTGTCTATTGTTGTGGTGTCACTGATGGAATGCCTTGCTGTGTCCTGCCCAAAAGCCTCTTGAAAGTTTCTTGACCTCTTATGAAAACATACTTTTGAGTAGTCTTAATAAACTTTCTGATTTCAAAATATCTTTTCAAATTGTTTTACAGTTCTTACAAATCTGAGATGCATTTGGGATAGGCTAAAAGCTGCCTCGATGGTCTTTGTGGAGATGGCTTTGATATAACACCATGGCTGCTGGTTACATACAGATTTTTTGACTATTAGAGTCAACACTTTATTTTCTGCTATTAAGGTTTGAGATTGTGAGATTCTTGGGACAGATCTGTCATGGTTCCATTTGTTTACCAGATACAGTCCACAAAACAGCCTAATCATTTGACCTGTACATATTATAGCTGTATAAACAGAAGGTGAAGAGTAACAGCTTTGTGTAATCAAACCTGTGAAATGATATAGCTTTTAAAATAACTGTTAGGGAAGGCTTTGTTCTTTATTCCCTTATACACTTAATCCTATATACACAGTAGTAATATACTGTTTAAAAAAATGTATACACATGAAAATATTTTATTGTTAAAGAATCTAAGAAAAAATAACAATACTGGTTTTGGAGTCATTGCCACATGATTATTTCATATGTATTTTGTAATCTATTACCTGTTTTATTGAGAAAGAAATTGATAAAAATCAAGTTGAGATTTCACTGGTACTCAGACATATTAATGCAAGCCAGGATCAGGAATGTTCCAATATTTGTTTTGTGGAAGTAGAAAAACAATAGCTCAATGCTATTCACGGTTTTAAAATTATGTAAAAATTATGCCAGAATAAGAAATCATTAAATAATATTTGAGTGAAACTTTTACACTGCAAAATGAAATGCAGAATGATGAAGCAAAATATTTCTGATCCACAGGTTTAAACAATTTTTTGAACAAGCTAAACTTATAAAAGACCCATTTCAAATAGCTGTCAGGATTGTATAAATGAAACTGCAGTCATCCATGGTAAGCTTGAATTTGGTATCCAATGCCGAACAAGAAGGGAGTGCTTCCACAGACTGTTGTTAATTTTGCCTATAGCTGTAGGATTCTCAATAGGAGAAAAATGTATTACCAGTAACAGTTTACTTGCACTGGTCCTTCGCTTTAGTTTTCTTCATTATTAATAAGCAGTAGATAGCGAATGTGATCTATGAAGGAGTAACACTGAAAGTCTATAGCAGAATGGTGTAGGCAAGATGTCAGTTAGCCATCATGTTTCAAATATGAAAGTGTCATAGGTATTTTATTTTAAGCAAAAGTGAAATATCCTTTCCCATTACAGAATTAACACAGTATAGATAATCTGTTCATAAATATTAAAAGCAAATGATGCTAGCTGGAAATCCAGTACACTAGCGGCTGGTGAAAACCCAGAAAGCTCTATGATTCATCATGGAAAAAGAATATGAACTCTTTAGTTTTCAAATGATGGATTGGGTGTTTTAGTAAATGCCTGTGTTTCATACAGCATGTACCTAACAGAAAGATAGGTCAATAGAAGAAACAGGCAGAAAGAGAGAGAAAATACACAGATATACAGACTGCAGTCCCTATTAAAAGCTGAGAACAGAATCATACTCGGAGTAAAATCTATACCCTACTGAAAGCAAAGCCGAAAACATTCATTACCTCTAACGTGGTGAGCATTAAACCTCCTGCATTTTGCAGGATTCATGGACGGTTGTTTCACATTCTTTGGACTTATTAGTGTCCTTGACTAGCTACACTGAGAAGACCAGCATGTGACTCTATTGCAGATGGACAGGACAGATGATGGTTATTTCCTATACATGATGCCATAAATAAGCTTTTAAATGTCTTTAAAAATAGGGTCCAGACACCAGTCATTCTTAAAAGCTTTCCTAGTGTTATGTCCCCAAACTAAAACCTTGATGCAGTGGTAATTACTATTTAGCATCCATTCTGTGTTTTGCAAGCAATACTGACAACCTGCTAATAGCGCTACTAATTTTCTCCTCTGGAGGAAACACACAGTGTAAATTCATCTCTAAGAATGACCTCTGAACAAACCCAGCCTTCATGACCACAGCAGTACTAAGCTGCAAATTTATATCTGATCAGGTTCAAAACAAAGTGGAATAGGGAAAAACTACCAATCTACCAAAAACTACCAATCTACCACAACTACCAATTTTCTACTCCATAGAAAATGTTGTTTGTTTCCTTGGGATTCACTCAAGAAATGGAAGCTGTGCATGTATCTGCCATGGTCCTTGTGAGGCCAATATCCTGACATTTTCTTTCCCAACATGATGGTCTGTACAGTCTAGGCTTTATTTGTATGGACACTACAGAAAAGGAAGAAAACTCCTTGAGGACCACACGCAGCCACAGATTCAGGATCCTAGGAATTCTGCATGGGTTACTGAAGTTTTGAAGAGGGAGCTTAATCTTGAGTCTGTCAGTATGTGTAACTGACACATGCTTTCTAAGTAATTAGATGTGGATCTCACTTGTGAAACTTCATCATGTTCTCTGAAGATAGTGTAAAGACACTGCAGCCAGGGAGATTATGCAGACGAGTGATAGAACCTAATTTATATATCTAGATATATAGATATAGATATAATTAACATTAGGAAAACAAGAAAGCAATAAGAACAGAACTTTTCATGTTTCCTTCCCTTCCCTTCCCTTCCCTTCCCTTCCCTTCCCTTCCCTTCCCTTCCCTTCCCTTCCCTTCCCTTCCCTTCCCTTCCCTTCCCTTCCCTTCCCTTCCCTTCCCTTCCCTTCCCTTCCCTTCCCTTCCCTTCCCTTCCCTTCCCTTCCCTTCCCTTCCCTTCCCTTCCCTTCCCTTCCCTTCCTTTTTTTAACAGCAAGTAACAAAACAAAAAAATTAGTAGTTATCTTCACATGAAAGGCACTACTCATCTGGACACCAGTTGTGTCTCAAAGTGTTGTTTTTTTCTTTCTCACCCATAAAAAGAGTACTAACTCTTTTAGTCTTATTTAATCTAAACCTTTTCAAAACCTTCTTAATTTTAGCATCAGTGTCAACTATAGATTTACATATGACTCTTTGGCTTTCATATACCACGAGAATTTCTGTTTAAAAGATAGTCTTTTGAGATAGTCTTGCCTTTTTTTTTTTTTAATTTTATATTTTTTTATTTTTTTATTTTTTATTTTTTTTAAGTAGACAGTAATGTTGACTGTCTCTTCACAACAGCATGTAAGGCTTGTATGTCAAGTCTAATGAATAGTGTTGTTAATCCTTAATTGTGTATTTATAGTTTCACTTATGGTTAAATGGGAAGAAAATCATTTAAAAGTACTTACAGGAATGACAATAGCTTCCCTCAGGGACCAGAAGTTGCCAAGATCAATGACTTTTACAGTAATGGATTGCTGGAAAAAAGCTACTAGATCAAGGCTTAGTCTATATATATCAAGTTGTTCTTGGTTTAGTTATTTCTGAATAAGTTTGCCAACCTCATTGTCTGACCAGTCTTACTCAGTATGAAAAGTGATTTGTTCCTGTTTAGTTTAAAACATTTTGGAAACTCATTTCACTTGCTCCAAAATAAGAACATGAACAACAAGGTTATTCATCTCTTATTATTCAGATTAATTCAGGGTGTTACATTAAATTGTCCTTTAAATATAGAAATATATAGACTGTATTTCCTCTTTTCTCCACAAGTGCACTGAAGATCATCTGCCAGCTTCTACTTTTGTCAGAGAATGATTAAAGATATAAGTACTGTAAGATCTAGTAATTTAATGTCTTAGAGAGGACATGTGAATTGTTCTACTAATAAACAGAGAAATCCAAATTGTTATAGCCTGCCCTTCTTCAGTGCCTTGTTTCCTGTTAGGACAGTACCATTTTACAGCAACCCTTAGGTCTTTCCCTAGTATATCACACTCTGTTTAGAACTCAGCAACATGAATGGGTATTTCATTTTTTGATTCCTGTACGCATTGGTCCATGGTTATCCATCACTGATTAAATTTAAGGTGAGAACTGTATAATTAGAGCTGGAGTTACGTATTTTATAAATAGAGCAATATGGTTATTGGATTTAAGAAGTGTGGAATGAGAGGTACATAACTTGTAACATTCACATTTTTCCAGTGTCATTGCATTTATAACCCATTGCAGGACAAATAGTAAATAATTTTAATTAAAAAATAAAAGACCTTTATCTCTCTCTCTTTCATCCTGGCTATAGAAATCACTGTGGAGATGGCATTCCTTCATCCAAGTGCCTTTTGCAGGTCATGCCTTGTGCCTTAGCACATTACATGCTTTAGGATTTCCATTTGAAATTGATTTATCTCTTTATTTTCAGTTTTTCACATGTTTTCCTGCAGGCAGAGTTTCTAAGTTTCTAACTGAATGAAGGTAAAAATTATCATTTGAAGTGGGGCTACATATCACAGGGCTCAAGTTCAAAGTCTCTGTGTTGGGTGAAAATCACTTTTCTCCATTCCTGTTTTAAAAATATTTTTTTCAGGGATTTTAGAAGAATGTGCCACAGAGAGGGGGAGCTAACAGTGTACAGTTCTAATGTAATTTAATGTCTCTGAAACTGTTGTGATATGTTACAACTGGCGAACAGTGTGTTTAGGTTTTCATCCACTGGCTGTATTCAAGACCCTTTCTAGAATGCAGAGGTTTGATTTGATGGAAAATATATATATATATATGTATATGTATACTAATTTCTATTTCAATTCTAGTTCTCACAGATTCACTTCTCAATGGAGAATGTCCTTAACAGGCATCACATAGGCATTTTTACCAAGCTACGGCTACTCAAGACCTTCTTTGATAATTGGATTTAAATGTGTCTAATTATATTGAAGTACAAACTACCCATGTCATGTTTCCACTGGGATTTTACACTCAGTTTATGCACTCTGGTGTATAAACACACATTTCTGCAGCTTAAACCAAGCCCATAGTGTATATATTTTTTATACAGTCATAGTTCATCCTCTCTCTGGTTTTTCAAGAGTGGTGATTGTATCTCAATAACATGCAGGGTGTTTAACAAGTAAGAGGAGTACTGGATCTGGAAAGTTAAAGGACCACTATCTGTTTCTGAGACTGGCTTAGTAGATGCTGTTGGACAAGGTATTCCCTTTCTTTTATACACCTCAGACACTTTATCTTTTTGCTGGGACTATCAATGCTGTCTTCTGCTCTTAGGAGCATGCTATAAGAGCAGCTCCTTAGAACTGCTATAACAAAGAAGGCTATTATTACTTCCTAGAGGAGACACAGACTTTGAAGCTTAAGTTCAAAGCCTCTGCACTGAAGTGAAAAAACACTTTCTAGGCATTGCTTCCCCTCTTCTGAAAAGGCAGTCTTAACACTGGGATAGAAAATACTGAAGAGGGTGAAGCAGGTATTTCCTTGACCAGCAACATATACTTAAATCATTTAAGTAGAATTCAACCTATCTTCTAATTAAGTAGTTTTATGAACAAGCAGCAGATTATTAAAATTAAACATTAAAAATAGTTACAAGCTTGTAATTCAACCATTTGGTACTTGAGGTAAGCATATCATAAATATTTTCAACAATCAGTGGTAAAAACAAGTTATCAAGCAAGTTCTCGAAAACCAGAAAAATAGTGGAAGAGAAAGAGGGAGTAATTTATCAGAAACTTTAAAGGACGAGGTTTGGACCTGCTCTTATGCTGAGACTATTTTCATTAATTGCTTCCACTGACATACTGTAGCTATAGTTAGGTTGTGTCGGGATATTCCCACCTTTACCTGCTCAAACATACTGTTAAATTCTCATGACTCATGTATTGTATGGTGTTTTTTTTTTCTTTCTTTTTTTTTTTTTTTCCATGTACCAAATTAGTGAAGATTATCTAGCCTGAAGAAAACAGGATGTTTGACTTCTGTTGGACAGAATTTACAAGAAATTTCAGCTCCCTAAAATAAAACACAGTAAATCATTATGAGCTAAAACAGGAATCTGTGAGTGACATTAGTTCCATTTATCAACAAGATTTCTCTTGCACAGATTGTTCCCCTTTCCTCTACTACTATCCACATGAGAACAAATTATATTATTTTAATATTTTGTTCTAATGTTTGTTAATGTTTCCTTAAATTGATGGTGGCGACTTTCATTTCAGAACAATGTAAGGAAAGAATGAATGACTTTCCCTGACGTATTAGGTGTGGGACTTATGTTAAGGGTCAGGGTTTCAGCAGTAAAGAGAACAGTGAAAGTTTTTAAGGTGGACACAAATAGCTATATTTTAGAACACAATTGAAACTATGCTTTAAAAATCACAGTGTGTTCCTCCACACAGGTACCATATGTTAGTTTTTTTTCTCCTATTAAAAAAAAAAATAAAAAAATACACAGAAATAATGGTATTTTAAATCACTTTTTGTTTCTTATATGTGTTCTTATCATTTTTTATGTCCACCTGGGCATGGGGTGCCTCAAAATCAGTTTTGTTTCAGTGCTCATAGGGATATTTACCCCTGGCCATTTGGAGAAAATTAAATATTTTAGTTTATTTCAGATGACAGGTGCATCTAGGAGCTGATATTCCTACCATGTGAAAATAACCAGGGAACATTTCCTACCATGTGAAAATAGCCAGGGAATATTTTAGGTACTAGAAGCTTAGGACTGCAAAATGTATTTTGTTTTTTCCAAGTGTTGCTGTGTCAGCACTCTGTTGCCTGTTTGACAAATCTCTTGTGTAAGGGCATTCTTAAAAGGCTGGTTAAGCTACTTTACAGCTGTGTTGAGGCACTAGAGAGGGTTTAAAGATTTCTGAGATTGGTTCCAAGTGGACTTGAATGTAAGTCCATGCAATGCTCTTTTTTCTGCACCAGTTTCTAAGTATGTTAATGTAAGTTGCATGTCTTTTTAAATACAAAACAATATTTAAGTAATATATAAATACATAATACCATGATGACTGGATTTATCTGTTTTATTTTATTTTATTTTATTTTATTTTATTTTATTTTATTTTATTTTATTTTATTTTATTTTTGAACAGGTGAAATGGAGAAAATAAACACCACATCCATTCCAAAAGTTTAAATTATCAATAAGGTGTTATAACGAACTGCATCACAAAGCACCACTTACTTTGTCCACTGACTTCAAACATTTGATTTTATAGATAAAAATGTGCTATTACTATGCTTAAGTAAAGTTGAAAGCGCATCAGGATGGATTTAGTTTTTCTCCTTCCAGTAAATATGGGAATAAAAACACCACAAAATTTGCCCTTCATAGCTGCCATTCTTGACTGATTATTTCTTGACCTTCTTCCCTATTTTTCTCCACCTTAGCTGTTACCTTTTATCCCTATATTTAGGCTAAATCCTCTTTCTGTGAATTAAGATGACATCTTGTCTTCTACACAGTGAATAAGGCAAAACAATTTTTCACCAGTGCTCACCATGCAGAATCCCTCTTTTGTCACTTACAGCCTGATTTTGAAAGTGACTTTTTGCGCTGGTGAATGGTCTTCAAAATCTGTCTCATAGTCACTGGGTGATGCAACTATTGATTGAAAATGTAAATGTGAGTGAAGGAAAGTAATAGAAAAGAAATGTTTGCTGACATAACTGTGTACTAGAAAGAAAGAAGAACTGGCAAAAACTTTCACTCCTTGCACCAATCGTGAGACTATTACAGATGGCTGAAATAGCTTTCTCAAAGGTGTGGTTTGTGCATTTCATTGCAGGAATAGTTGTTATCTCAGGCAGTGTTTTAATAAGGAACAATGTTCTGTTTCATTCTTTTTTTGGAACTAATTGATATTATTGGTAGTCCTTCAGCTCATTAAAATAAATTAAGGAATATAACTCAATGTATAGACACAGGACTGAAAAAGTTAACACATTATTATTGTAATAGATTATAAAAACTGGGAATAATTAAATTTTTATTAGGAATCCACATGTAAAATTTAAATCCTCAGAATCTTCAATAGGTGTTTAGACCTGGGAAGGCACATGTGTTCCCTGTGGGACAAGCATATAAACACCAAAGTCTTGACCACACGTGGCTGGGGTCCAACTTTTGTTAATGACATTGTTCCTTGAGGTACCCTTCTGTATCACCTGCCACAGTGAGAAATATAATGGCGGCCGTGGTTGCCATGCCCACATGGGATGTGAGAAGCCTTCAGTCACCTTCTGGCACCTTCTGGGATATGGATTGTTTTGGGGTGGATATGTCTGTCTCATAAAGCCTGCAGAGGCTTGTGAGCATAACATAACAGCACAAGCTAATTGATTTTGGGGAACCATCCCCCTTTATACATGGAAAGCACTTTGTATTTCTTGATGTACTCCAGGAGGTGAAACATTTCACAGGGTTTCTACTTCAGCAGGGGTAGTTCAATATGAGCCACTCATCCTGGCAAGGTCTTATCCTACCTAGGTCCAGGCAGAAAAATGGGTTGCTCCAATCACTGTATACCCTACCAGTTTGTACACCAGAGAAAGAGGAACTGCACAGGGATATTTAACTGAAGCTATGGAGAGTTGTAAAGGAGTAGGATGGACAACTGAGGTATGCCATGTCTTAAATGCCCTAACTAAATTTTTCGGAGCTTCTGTCAGGATTTTTAGCAATCTGAGTTATTCACCTTGCAAATCTAGTCTGAGATCTCCAGCTTCTAGTCTGCTCCAGAGCAGAAAAACTGGCGAGGTTGGTTTGTCATGCATCAGCCAGTTCTGTCCCACTATTAACTTCCCTGATTTGAGGGGAATTACTTCAGGTTAGGATTGGAATAGACTGCAGTGAGAGAGGCCTAGAGAGGGGGCCACAGACTGAAAGAAGCAGACTACTATTTTTGATTTTTGTAGGCATTGCATTTATGACAGTTAGCTGCAGTTTGAATTAGATATAGAATCACACTAAGAAGTTTACACTTGTTTCCTTGTTAAATCTTAAAAGAAAATTGTGGGCTGCAGAAACACAGCAGGGAGTCTCAGATTCTGATAACTTTATTAACTATAGCTTTAGAAAACATGCCTATTTTAAGTTTTCCTATTATTCTTATTATTATTTTATTTTTATTTTTATCTTAAATGATAACTGAAGAGGTAATGGTGTTTTGTACATGGACAAAACATTCTTCTAGCGAGGTGCAACTCGGTCACCTAATCTCATACAAGTGCAACCTTCTCTGTTTATATTATCACATGCTCTCTAGACACTCAGAGACACATATAGACAAATATTCTATTTACTTGCTTATTGCATAAACAAGTCTTTTTATTTATCATGCATATCAATGTGTTTAGTCTTCCAAACAGTTCTTTAAAAACATTTCCTCAAAAAAATACCTTAAATTTCTTTTCTTTTCTTTTCTTTTCTTTTCTTTTCTTTTCTTTTCTTTTCTTTTCTTTTCTTTTCTTTTCTTTTCTTTTCTTTTCTTTTCTTTTCTTTTCTTTTCTTTTCTTTTCTTTTCTTTTCTTTTCTTTTCCTGCACATTCTGCTCTTAGATATGGACCTTTTGTGTTTGAAACAGAGAGGTTTGCACACTAGCTATACCAAGAAACTTGTCAGGCCTATAGATACAGAGTGGATGTGGAGTGAAAAGCTTGCCAACACATCTTGCATTTACTTGCTTTTTTTTTTTTTTATATATATATTATAAAGTGTTTTCATGGCTTCTCATACAACATTGAAGAGGAAGACTGAGAATAAGTTAATTTTGTCCTTAGAATAGTCACTTTAAAAGAGTTTCATTATTGTTACATTTGTGTGAAGTAGATATCCCACAGCACTAGCTCATACACCCATTTCATAGGTATATTTATTTGAATCTTGACCTCTGGGAAAGGGAGACTTTGTTGTAAAAGACTAGCTAATAATCACAAAATTTCAAGTAGCTGAAATATCTGTAAAATTCATAAATAATCATTTAACAGTGCAATGGACATTTAACCGAGTAGTGGTTTCCCTTGAAGAAAGGGTAAACCAAAAGTCCAAAACCAAAAATGCTTTGTTTGGGTAATAAGTCTTAGACTCGGTGCTGTGAGTAATTGAACTGTGTAGGACTATATTGGCTTATAACAACTGAGACTTTGATGAAAATTTTGGAAGTCATTATTCAAAAATTGTAGAATACACTCATAAACAGCTGCAGAAACAATATTCCTTCTTTTGTACAAAGACTTACTAAACATACTAAGCAATGTTTTATTTTGTTTTGTTTTGTGTTTTTTTTTTTTTTTCCATTTGTTAACTTAAAGGTCAACTCGCACGTGCCATTGATCTATTTTATTTTATTTTTTTCAGATACTGTAGTTAAATGCTTCCACAAACAAATTTATTACAGGTGATTCATTAAATGCTTGCAGCAGCACTGCAGAGTTTAGTTTTGAATTCAGTCAATAGGCCTCCATGTTTACAAAACAATGCACAGTTAAAATAACTGTGATACATTCAGAGTGGGACTCATGGTCACTGACATTTTCGGTCAATAATATTTCTGAGAAACATCAAACAATATGTTAAAAATCAGCTACAAATTCATTGTTCTTGTGGTACATAGGTACTTCTGAAATAATACTATTAAAAAAAAACCTGCATGAAAACATGCATTCCTCCTTCACCCCCATAACAAAAAGAGTTTTTACAATAATGTGTATTTCTTGTAGAGGAAGTAAATAATCAGCAGTAAAATGCAGTGAATTATGGTGGCCAAGGTTTCTTATGGTGACAGCTTGAAAACACTCTGCTAATTTCCTTCCTGGTTTTCTTCAGTTACAGAGGATTTCTTTCCCCAGAAACCACAGTTACTCAAGAGTCAATCAAGTAAGTAAATTTTAAAAAAGTGTTCCCTGGGAAATAATATATTGATATGAGTATTTTATCTTTTGCTTAAAGGTAGTTGATATAATATGGGTACTTTAGCTTCTACTTTGATCTTCTCCTGCAAGACATTCTTGTTTCAGTAAATATCTTTAAATGTGAAGGGTGAGCAACTCCTGAATATACCAATGAAAACATTTAGAGATTTTTTGAAGTTGAATCTAACTTCAAAGTTGGCACTGATTCAGATAGGATGTTGGACCAGAGCATCCTTTCAACCGAAATGATATTATGTTTCCGAATTACGCTCTTCAGTTGAAGGTCTCAGAAACTCCAAAGCAAAGGTAATATCAAAGAGAAACCAATAGTCCAATGCTTAAAAGTTAATCCAATTTCTCCAGCTATTCTTTAAAAGATGGTAGCTGCATCCTTATTTGCTGTCATGTGTATATATATATAAATAAAGACAGACCCAAATCACTCTGCCTCTCTCACAATGGAGGTAAGAAAATTTTGTTTCAATTTAATAAACTATTGGAAAACTGCAGTTCTTCATTTTTGCTTTAATACTATGGACTGTCCTTGATTTATAACTTTTTATATAGGAAATTCCAATAATTTTGACTGTTTGTTAATCCCATGGGGAACACTACTGAGGACTTTCTTCCAGATCTCATCACCTACTGTGGGCTTTGTGACTTCAAATATAAAATGTTTTTTGTCATAAATTGACAGCTCTTATTCCATCCTCACCCCATGAGGCTCTTCTAAAAAAACAATGAAGTGTAACAATCAAATTGCATAATAGGAAATGACAGGTTGATTTGTAGCATTTAAAAGATGGCTGATATTATTATTAGACAATTTGATGTAGTGGAAAAAAAATTAATTCTCTATTTTACAAATACTTTAGTGTGGTTTCAGTAACTGAATTGCATGTTATTTATATTTTATTCATTGGGAATTTTATCCCTACTTCCAAGAAGATGACAAATATCTTATGTCAGGATATTTTTTATAGCTCTTTTTTATAACTCTCCAAATTTTCACACTATGTTGCCATTGAAGCAAATATGTGGGGAAACCCTGTTTTAGATTAAATGGTATATAATTAGGTGTATTGAATTTTAGATTAAATGTCCTATTCTTACTGTCTTTAAAATTGTACTGGTTTTGGCTGAGATAGAGTTAATTTTCTTCCTAGTAGCTGGTATGATGCTGTTTTGGATTTAGGATTAGAATAATGCTGATAACACACTGGTATTTTAGTTGTTGCTGAGCAGTGCTTGCACTAAGTCAAGGACTTTTCAGCTTTTCATACTGCTTTGCCAGTGAGGAGGCTGAAGTAGCTGGGACAGGACAGAACTCGGACAGCTTACCCAAGCTGGCCAAAGGGATGTCCCATACTGTATGATGTCATGCTGAACAATAAAGCTTGGGCAAATTGAGTGAGAGGGCTGCTGCTGTTTGGGGAGTGGCTGTGATGAGCAACTGTGTTCTGCATCATTTACTTGGTATATTCTTTTATTTATTGTTTATATTATCAAGCCTTTCTTTTCTGTCCTACTAAACTGTCCTTATCTCTAATGATGAGTTTTCACATTTTTGTTCAGATTGTCTTCCCCATCAGGAAGGGACGAGCTAGTGAATGGCTGTGTGCTGCTTAGCTGCCTGTCAGGTTAAACCACCACACAAATGCATGTGCTTGTGTCACAGTTTATTCAGATCCATTTATCAGAATCTAACATCTTTGCAAATTTTGTACCCTGGACTTGAAAAATATGTTTCCTTGGCATATTCTGCAGATTACTGTGTGAAGAATTTCAGGGCTAAATTACTTAACCTCTTGATTTTTTTTTTATTTATTCTATTTTTCCAAATTTCATACAAAACACCCCTTCAGTTTTGAGCACTTACTGACAGCAGATGACATAGGAACAACTCGAATAACCATGATTTGAGGAACTGACCTGGTATCAGCTATAGGATAAGACCCAGCCAAAAAGAAGATATGGGCTCTTCAGCACTCGCAACAGCCTCCTAAATGTCTTCCCTAAAAATATTAAACTGAATCTGTTTAAAATCTGACATGAGTTATATGTGATGTATGAGTCAGCCCAAGCCATCCACAACATTGATGGATGCCACCTCCACTTCACTGAAGTCAATAAAGAAAACAAATCAGAAAGAAAGAACCACCTGTTTTTGTTTGCTGCGCGTCTCTTTCCTCATAAACTATGGACATTAACTGTGAACATTACTTTTCCTGCAATTGATATACGAAAATTTTTACAGTTTACTTGTATTTAATTTCATTAAAAATATGTAGGGTTACACCTGAATGCAATTTCCATAAAAATATATCAGGGTTGCTCTTACTACTGTGAAGTACAGAAAACCCAATGGTGAGCAATGGGTAGTGACTGGTGGCTGTGTGTGTGTGTGTGGCTGGTCCTCCAATTTCTCTACTGTTCTGGTTCTGCCTTAATTTGACTCTTTGGAAATAAACTATACCAGAGTAACATGGTCAGTCAGTTCTCAGTCTTCTATTTCACTTTACCAAAAAAAAAAAAAGAAGTCAACAAATGCCACAAGATGCCAAAAGAGCTGACAAATAGAGGGAACAACCTTTTAGACATTTTTAATCCAATAGAGGATTTTGGATCACTGCATAACTAAAACAATGAAGGATGACTGAAGATTCATTTTCCAAATCAATCATTTTCCTTTATAGGTTAAAAAAGACAATTTCTTGTCTCACTGATAAATGGCCAAATATTGCCCAGACTTATAACATTTCCCAATGTTCAATTAATCTTCTTGTATTGAATATATTTACTCTAATAGACAGTAAAAGAGAAAGAGGAAGACCTGGAAACAGAAAAACAGAAAAAGCTATTTTCTGAAGAAAGGGCACACTCCTGCAAAATGCAACATCTACCAAAAGTAATACACTGCCACATTTTCTTGACATGAAAAGCAGCAATCAAAAGGGCTTATAGCCAAGCAGATTTTTCCACATTTCTTCAAATTAATGAAACTCTTATTACATTTGTATGTAATCATCCAAATGTAAATTATTAATCTGTAGAAAAATTGTTATCAATTATTGCACAACATAACTGAGAGCAGAGCCCCCAAAACCATATGCAATGTATGCACATACACATTGTCTTTTGGTTTTGGAAATACAGAACACCTAGAGGAAGAAGCTGCCTAAGAAGGAGATCTATTTTCATCAGACCAGCAGGCTAGTGGGTTAGATACCATAGCTTCCTTTCTTTGACTCTACAGCCCATCTGAGAACCCTGGGGAGTAGGTGGCTTGAATTTCTCATTAATCTGTTGAAGCCAGAACAACAGTAAGAGGTATGCCACAGCTAACTGAGTATAGTTCTTCATCTCCTCCTGCAAGCCACAGGCAGTATGCAGCAGAGCTGAGAACTTTAGTTCTCCTAAGTGCTAAGTACATTTCTCAGTGGCAAGACAAATGTCTTGCAAACCTTTATATAAACCTATATATAACCTATATAAATCTATGTGACATACTTACCAAATGTATTGTATAAATGTCTAATAAATCATAGAAATTTTAGGTATATTTGTAGAATTTTGATTACTGTGAAAAAAATGCTTCATTATTCAACAGCTGTGGCTGTAAACCCTGCAGTCATTTTATTCTAATGTGTAGTCCTCTAAGTCCTTAATATGAGTCATGCAATAGAGTAAATGGTTAGACATAAGACAAGAGAGGAATAATGACAGTAGTTCCAGTTCCAAGATGTTCACAGAGATATTAATTTATTTTTTCTATTATTATTTTTTTTTGGCTGTTTGTTTTGTTTTCAATTAGATTAACGACACAGGTCTCATGAAAGTAGTCCTTGTTTTAAATGAATAAAATTCAAACTATTTATTTATTTATTTATTTACTTTTATTCCTTGCCAATCAGATACATGCACATATCACTTTCACATTTGACCTATATGATCGCCAGACATTTTCATCTGATCTCAAGAGCTCATACCTGAGAAGTGCCACGTATATGTTGTCTGTGAACTAAAAGGCTTTCAAAGATATTTTTTTTTTTTTTTGGAAGGAAAATGACAAATACTATCATGGGTGAACATTAGTAAAGGATGAGCAAAAGGCTTGGTATAAGAATTCCTTTTACTTTTTTCATACTCTGAGCCACAATCTTAGTGTCATATGTTATTCTCCTCTTCTCAGATTTCTGATTTTCCACTGCAGCAGCACAATCCAATTATATTTAGCTGTATATGCTGCAGAAGATGTTGTGAAAGCTGAAGTTTTAAGAACACAGATAATAAGATTTTCATGAAGGCTCCTTGTAATTCGCATGGTCTAGAAATAATAAGTCTGTTTTAAACTCTGTAAATCCCTACCAGCTCTGTGACAGGCATGTGTTGTGAGAAGGAACTCTTAAATGAGTAAAACCCTGTATTTTCCCCTTATCTCTGACCCTCTATTGATAAGTCCTTTGGGCTAAAATGCACTACCCACTGAAGTGGAGGAAGAGAATTCCCTGTACTTCATACTGTAATATGTAAAAGCAGAAATCAGATTAGATGATCAACTTTACCTCTAGCCCTCCTGGACCTGAATTTTGTTTCACTTCAAGATGGTAAAATACTGCTTCAGATCTTCAGGGGAAGAGCATATAGCCAAAGCATTTAAACACACAAAATGGGACTGTTCTGTATCCACGTATAAAAACTTCTAAGTCTAGGAAGTCATAAGACAAAATTAACTGTAATTTCGAAACAGTCCATAGAGTCAGTAAAAGCTGAAGGATTGAAGATCATACAAGCAACACTACAATTTTGGCTAATATTTCCACCCCTAAGTGCCATTTTCTCAGCTAAAACACCAGCCACCTGAGAAACATGAAATTGTTCTTGCACAAGAATATTCTCTGACTCAGAATAAAAAAAAAAAACTCATAATAAAAAACTCCTGCCTAATCACATTCAGATCAGTCACTCTCAACAGATGTTACACATAGGATCAATATCAAAGTATATAGTTACCATGATACCCCACAACTGTAATTATGATCTAAATAAGCAAAGAATGAAATAAAACAAGGTACCAGATGGATGGTTCTATACAAAAGCAATTTCAGGTGCTGTAACATGACAATGATAATGAGCACTGCACTCAAACAGGTATTGCCAAATAGTTGGGCACCCACATCGTATGTTTGAAAAAAGAACCAGGATTCATAATTATTGTATAGAAGGCATAACACCATGACACATAGTGTTCTTCATAAGTACTTCAAAACCAAGAAGCTAGAGGACTACAGATATGATTTTTTTTTTCCTGTTGTCATATTAATCTTCTGCTACCACATGTTATCTGTGGCAGATATTTGATGACAAAAAATATCCTCTGCAATCTATTTTTCAAAAAAGCTTCTAAAATTCATAGGAGACATTTATTTGGTTTTAGTAGCAATCGTACAGAGTGAAGACAAAGGTATAAAGAGACAGAGAAAGGTATCAAATGGTACATATTAGACAAAAAATTAGGATAAGGGTAATCCAATTGCTTATTAAAAATATATTTTTCTATTTTCTAGTGAAAATTAATTTTATGAATTGAAAAGTATGTCACAAGCTCATGCTCAGAATGGCTTTTTTTTTTTTTTTAATACAATCTGGCACGATGATCTTCTGAGCATGAACTATAGGGCACCTTAGCATGCCTAGCTATGAAATCTGAACATTGAGAAAGGAGTTGCCTATTTCTAGAATATTTCAGAGTGCTCCAGAGAAGGATGTCTTTCCTCTCTTTTTTTGAAAGCAATTGTTCACAGTATTATTAACCCAATATGACTTTTCTTAATATATGTTATTTACTTTACAGATTGTTTACAAAGTGTATACTTTGGCTGTTTTCTGTTGCCAGCTCACTGTTTATATTATGAAATACTACTCTAAACCACCTGTTATGTAATTATAAGAAAATAACACATTGCAAATGGCAACAGTAACAAAATGGCTATATCTACCATTATTTTGTGTGGGATATAGAAATGTGCTCTGAATTCAAAGTGGAATAAGAGCCTGTTCAGTTCTCTTCTGGCTCTCTTATGCAAACAGGGAGAGCCAGGCATAGCCAACGCCCTGATTTTGATAGAGCAGGCAACTCAAAGTGCTCCATAATACATACCTAAAATCTCACCATCTTTTCAAGGTCAGCCAGGGACTTAAATTCCATTCCCACCTTTCTTAATTTCATATAACAATCTGGAAGTGTGCATATCCAGAACATAAACCAACTTTCCAAAGATGAAAGGAGGTAGTTCAAGCTAGGAAACAGCAAGCAAGCAAACAAACAAACAAACAAAAAATAGGACACAAACATGTAAATCTATTTAGAGGTACGCTTGAGGACACTAGTTTTCAGTAATTGCTCTTGATGTAAGTATGCTGCAATCCGCAGTGTTATGTAGAGAAACCCAAGCTAGCTGTAAACAAGCTCCTCTACCACAAGCAGTCTGGTCAAAACAGCATGGAGTTCTTGACAGTTTAAGTTATCCTGCCTTTTGCAACCAGAAAATGATTTTGCTGGAATGTGGAATTGGTCTTTCAAGGTTTTTCTTTCTGAAAGCCTGACAAGAAAACTGCTAAAGCCTTGTGTTTGATTTAGCTCTGGCACAAGGAAATCTAAAATCAAGAGAAATGCAGTTCATGGCACTAGTATGGGGTCTACAAGGCAAGGAGGTGTCAGTCCTGCCCTGGATGTTCATAAGTCACAGAGAAATAGGCAAAATGCTGTGGTCCTGTTCAGAAACAAGCAGGTAGGAGCAGCAGGTAGGAAAACCTCATGTTAATGTTCCTGCTTAAACTCTTATGGTATGACAACCTCCAAAAAGTTAAGCAGTTAAGCAAAGAAATCACACTTTTTTTGGACCCTTTCAGAATGAAGCACTGTGGCTTCAAGCTCACAAATTAAACTGCAGGGAATTGGAGCCTCTTGGTTTTTAAGAGAGCAACACAGGGGTTTACTGTATAACTTAAATTTCCTGAGTGTCCTGATGCCAGCAACCTCTCAGCTAAACATGAGACTTCATACAGAGAGAAATTACGCCTGGCCAGACGAGGAAGGCCATGCCTAGCACAATGCAGAGCAAGTCTGCTGACACTACACCAGCAAGGTGCACTCCACATCTGATTACATTGCAGCATTCCTGCT
Organism: Anas acuta; assembly: GCF_963932015.1. Classification (NCBI taxonomy): domain Eukaryota; kingdom Metazoa; phylum Chordata; class Aves; order Anseriformes; family Anatidae; genus Anas; species Anas acuta. Next base: position 14,361,060 of record NC_088982.1, on the reverse strand, counting down.
GTTTTAATAAGATTTTTCCTCTTGGAAGAAATAACTAACAATACCACATCGTGGGGTGGCTTTTTCACAGCTTTCAATAGTTGACACTTGTAAATGATTTCCACCAGTGACCGAAATTAAACTCAATGAGAACCCAATGGCCACAGTTTCAGAGTGCCTTCTGTGCATGTGCAGCTTCCTCTGCATTGTCTGGGGCAAGTCATTTGACTCGCCTAAACGTAGAAATGCCAACACTGAATTCATTCCCACAAATGCATATGTATACGGATACCATTCTTCCAATGCTGGGCTTTGGCCAAACTCACTGCTTCTTTTCTGCCCTTATCCCCAAACATCACATGGGATGGAAGCACAAATCCATGATGTCAAAACCATTTATTGTCAGCACTGTGTTTATTTAAAGGCAAAATAACCACTTTCAATAAGATCAAGGTAGAAGATTTATATATTACACTTAGAGCATAATTGACCTGGAAAATCTCATGAAAGCATACAGGAATTACTATGTTATAGTCAGAGAAAATGAAGAAAACTGAAATTCAGATTTTGCTTTCACCTGTTCCTGTTCTATAATTTTTGTGCCATTCTAGAGTCCTCTAAAATTCCCCCCCCACCCTTTTTTTTAGTTTAACCTCTCTCACCTACCCTTTTTTCTTTTCATTTAACTTGTGTCTTGTTTGCATGCCCCTTCCCCTTCCCCTTCCCCTTCCCCTTTCCCTTCCCCTTCCCCTTCCCCTTCCCCTTCCCCTTCCCCTTCCCCTTCCCCTTCCCCTTCCCCTTCCCCTTCCCCTTCCCCTTCCCCTTCCCCTTCCCCTTCCCCTTCCCCTTCCCCTTCCCCTTCCCCTTCCCCTTCCCCTTCCCCTTCCCCTTTCTTTCTTCCATCTTTTCACTTCTTTTTTTCTACTATGCTCTCAAAAGCCTTTTACTTGAAGTCACTACCAATCTGTCTCCTAAGGCACTAAATCAGTGCTTGTGGAAGCTGATCCTCGCCTGACTGACTGCTGCAGCTGCTGTAAGTGCCAATTTGGCTCAGCAGGAGGCTGGCGGCCAGATGGCAGCAGTAGGACACTTTTAAAGTCTGTGATTCTTCAGTGTCCCCGTAGAAAGGGTGGGTTTGCAAGATCCAGAGTAGGTGGTTCTGTTTATATTCTTGTATTAAAAATTAATGTTGTGGAGATTTGTTTATTTTTACTGTTATCAGTTCAGTTTGCCCAAGCCCTGGATATGTTGATTCATAATAAGAGCTAAGAGTAATACTTTCAGATGAAACTGATACCCTGTGAAATATTCTCAGCTTTGTGTTTTGTCAGAAGTCCTGATCTCAGACTGTGGTGAAACAGTGTGAATCTGTGAATAATCCTGGAGAGAAACTCAGGCTCACCTGTGCTTTGATGTTAGCAAGTCACAGATTTGCCAGGGTTTGCCTGGGGATGGAATGCAATCGTGGCAAGCTGCAACAGCAAACCGGAACATGTTCAGGCCTGGGACACTGAGGTAAAGGCTACAGGCAGGATGCAGGTAAATCCCAATGGAAATATCTGCTCCAATACCAGGGATATTGTAAAGAAACCCTCATGGAACTGGAATCTGGGGGATCTGTGCATATGCTGCAAAGTGAAAATACAATTCAATGTTGTTCTTCTGGGAAAGATTTTTTTGAACTGTGTCTGTGGAGGAAATCTGCCCTACTCTTAACATTATTAAGTCATGTTAAAATAGATAATGTGATTCTGCAAACTCATTAGTTTATTCATCGGGATATTGCAAAAAATGTCATCAACTTAATAGGAAGTTCGTGGTCCTCTGGTTAGTTCTTTCCAGGATATAAAAAATGAAAACAGGAAATATTTTCTCACTGTGAGATTGACTGAGTGCTGACACAGGTTGCCCTGACATATTGTAGGGTTGCATTCCTTGACGATCCTCAAAAGCCATCTGGATGTGGTCCTTAGTAAGTGGCTTTTAGGTGACCTTGCTTGAGCAGGGATGTTGAACAAGATGATCTCCAGAGGTCCATTGTAACTTCAACCATTTTGCGATTCTGTGACTCTATGAAAATATATGCTCTGAGAAGTCTACAGTGGTAGTAACATGAGAAGGCAATTTCTGATCTCAGGTGTACCAGTATAAAACCTTACATATGACTTTTGCAGTGGTACAGTGATATCAGTCTGTTTTATTTCTTGCAAGAAACTGGAAGGGCTTACAGAATAAAAATGAATTATTGGATTATTTTAGACTGCAATAATGTATTAACTTAATCTGCCTTTATATTTTTTTTTCAATTTTTTATTGTTACAGCATTCAACAAAGGTGAAGATTTAATATTCAGAACAATATACTGTACTCCAGGCACATTTCAGCCAAAAGCTTATGCATGTGGATACTTAAAATTTCTCTTTATTCTATTTCCTGCACACATAGTTTCCTTGAAACATTGCTCAATCTGCCTTTGCTGTCTTTTGTTCACAATCCGTTTAGTTTTGCAAAAAAACTCCCTGTGACTAAGACATAACCTCCATTGTCCCAGGGCCTTCTTTGGATACTAAATGCACTTTGGCTCAATTTTCAGATGACCAGGTATGATACTTCTTGACTCTTTGAGTTCTTGTAATCTCTTTTCAGCACCAAAGAACATGAAATTTTTCATCTGAGGTAAATATCAGATACTTTGTAGTTAGAAAAAGGAGTGAAAATGTGTTGCAAGGTGGTGACTCATTAAGGTAGCACTTCACCCTTTCCTAATCTGTTGTAGAAAAAACAAAGTATCTTTTCTCACACACAGGGCAACTCATATTCTAGCCAAAAAGGAGAAAGAAAAAACATACAGCTTTAGGTGAAGACAAGATCTAAGGTGTTTTGCCTAACCCTTCTAATGTTTAAATTGTTTTGACACTAAAGAAGGAACAGTTTAAAGGCAAGAAATCAAGTACATTTTGACTTTTGTTTGAAATTTCAAGATGTTATTACCTCTGACTAGCCATCAACTTCTAATTAAAATGAACTTACAATTTCAACTATCAACTGGACCTACTGAGTCCCATCATGTCCACACATTTCTTGAATACCTCCAGGGATGGGGACTTCACCCCTTTGCTGGGCAGCCTGTTTCAACACTTGACCACTCTCTCAAGTACAGTGAAGAAATTCTTTATAATGTCCCATCTAACTGAATGAATCTTTTTTTTTTTTTTCTTTTTTTTTTTTTTTCTGATTCTTTTCAACCAAAAGTAGAATTCCTATTTTCTACAACTTGATCTTTGCAAAATGGCTTCTAGCTGAGACAAACTTACCACAGCTTTCCTGGCTTGGAAGTTCTTTAGTAACATTAGCCTGTGCCCATAAAAAGTGTCTTTAAAGTCTTCCATAGGATGGATTGAGGAAGTTAACAATATATACATGTATAATGAGTCATATCCTAGGCTGCTGAAGTCAATGGAAATTACTCCTGTTAAATTTATGTGAAAGAAGTCAGTATTTCACTCCATACAAACACCTAAGGTTATAAAATTTTATTTAAATATAGAAAAGCCATGCCAACTAATAACATCTACATTAACATAAGACTAACCAATAGAAGAATAGAAACTTTATCATATACAGCAACAAAATAAATATGTTATCAGAAAATACCATCAGGAGAAGAAAACAGCAAAACACCACTTTTGACCCAGCCCTAAATCTTCTTAAGTAGTTGGCTTTTGCCAATGGACAAAAATACCCTCTAAAAGGCAGGACTGTAGGACTTATTAGATGTTGTACAAAAGCCAGGGTAACTTAAATTGAAATGATATTCATTTCTGTTTTCATCGAAGTTTCACCTGAAAGTTTCAACTTGTCATCAACAAAATAAGCTTTTCAACAGAAACATTTTATTAGAAAAAAAAAAAAAAAGAATCTATGGAAAGAATCCAACCTTTCCAGACAAATAAAAATGTTCTTTCAAAAAGCTAGTATTATACAGAAAAATAATTTTGAGTACATTTTGGGAAGAATGCGTAATTACATACAATCTATGGTCAGAAGTTTCCTTAGCCACCTACATCATGTGAACATCCATGCCTGAACACACTAATGCCTCACATGTCCCGGGGCTGCAGCTGAGTTTTATCTCTGCTGGGCACATATACCCGTGGAAAACTGAGCTACCACCTATAAAGCAGACTGCAGTACAAAACACTGCAGTCAACATCCATTCATTCAAAAAACAAAGGCTGCCTCTGGAGAAGAAACCAGTAGTGATTTCTACAGCAAACAGTAGAGAGGGCTTTCATATAGGCAACGAGACCTTTGGTCATACATTCACCTTGAAATTCACCAGGGACAGAGGGGGAGCCCTGGGGAATGTGTAAGCTGGGGAAGCTCCAGGATTACATATATGTCTTACTGTGATCTTCAAGATCAAGCTTGACTTGCACACACCAGGAAAAACAGCAGGTGAAAGAGGAGCAATGCCCTCTTTTGTAATCAACCCTCCTCCAAGACAAAGCAAAACAAAGAAGCAAACAAACAAATAGCAAAAACAAAAACTAAAACAAACAATAAAAACAGAAAAAAACACAATCTCCCAGAAAGGAAGACTGTGTGTGTGTGTATGTGTATTTTATTTATTTATTTTATTTTATTTTATTTTATTTTATTTTATTTTATTTTATTTTATTTTATTTTATTATTTTATTTTATTTTATTTTATTTTATTTTATTTTGTTTTATTTTATTTTAATTTTATTTTATTTTTGTGAGGAACAGAATAGATGATGAACTTCTTTTTTTTTTTTTTTTTTTTTTGTGTGACTAGATACCAGGTGTACATGACTCTTCTCCCTTGCTCAGAGCTCCTGTGGGAGCTCTTGCTGCTTTGAGTTCCCCAGAGCTGTACTGGAGGCGAGCTCCACCCTCAAAGGAAATTCACAGGCACTTGTTGTTCTATGCTTAACTGCCTATTTTCAGGATGCTACTAGGAATTAAGGTCTTCAAAATCTTCACCTCTGTCAGGTCTGATTAAAAGCTGTAAACAAATTATTTGCTGTTAAACAGACATAAAAATGTGCACACACATGCAGGAAGAAAGGGACCGTGATTTCCTAAATCTTGTTTCACTCTAAATCATGCTGTGGATATCTACTATGTAATAAATATGTTTATTTTCTGTGATGACTTATAAGGATTATTTTTATTTAAAATAGGACTATGTGTTCTAAGGCTGCAAGTTTCTATTGATGCAAGGGATGGATGGGATAATGTCTTTGCTTTAAGTTTTACTGTTTCTCTCTTAGATTGATAGAATGTCAAAAACCTTGTCAATCCCTCTTAAATGTAAGTGCCAAGACCCCTGTTTTCAGTGGAGGCTGACTTCTTTAAGAATTTGTGAGAAAAATGGCACAGAAATCTTAAAAAAAAATGCTTTGATGTTTATTGACAGATGTTTATTAGAATGTTTTTGTTCTTTTCTTAAAAAACAATCATAAATAAAATTCACTATCTTCAGTGTTTTAAGCCAGAATAGTAACCAACCTTCCTTCCTCTCCTCTCCTCTCCTCTCCTCTCCTCTCCTCTCCTCTCCTCTCCTCTCCTCTCCTCTCCTCTCCTCTCCTCTCCTCTCCTCTCCTCTCCTCTCCTCTCCTCTCCTCTCCTCTCCTCTCCTCTCCTCTCCTCTCCTCTCCTCTCCTCTCCTCTCCTCTCCTCTCCTCTCCTCTCCTCTCCTCTCCTCTCCTCTCCTCTCCTCTCCTCTCCTCTCCTCTCCTCTCCTCTCCTCTCCTCTCCTCTCCTCTCCTCTCCTCTCCTCTCCTCTCCTCTCCTCTCCTCTCCTCTCCTCTCCTCTCCTCTCCTCTCCTCTCCTCTCCTCTCCTCTCCTCTCCTCTCCTCTCCTCTCCTCTCCTCTCCTCTCCTCTCCTCTCCTCTCCTCTCCTCTCCTCTCCTCTCCTCTCCTCTCCTCTCCTCTCCTCTCCTCTCCTCTCCTCTCCTCTCCTCTCCTCTCCTCTCCTCTCCTCTCCTCTCCTCTCCTCTACCTCTCCTCTCCTCTCCTCTCCTCTACCTCTCCTCTCCTCTCCTCTCCTCTCCTCTCCTCTCCTCTCCTCTCCTCTCCTCTCCTCTCCTCTCCTCTCCTCTCCTCTCCTCTCCTCTCCTCTCCTCTCCTCTCCTCTCCTCTCCTCTCCTCTCCTCTCCTCTCCTCTCCTCTCCTCTCCTCTCCTCTCCTCTCCTCTCCTCTCCTCTCCTCTCTCTTTTATTTCTTTTCTTTTTCTTTCAAATACCATGTTACAATTAATTCAAGTTTGAGGTTTTGTACCTATGTGGGATTTGATAAGATAACGGTAGTACAGATAGACATAGTTGGGATGAATCAGTCTGCGGATCATTTTTATAAATATTAAAAAGAATCCCCTCCAGACTAACAAAGCAGTGACACATACAGTGCTTGTCATTTACACTGCCTGCCAGTGAAATGTTTTGGTTGCTTAGGCACAACCGGGCACAAATTAATCAAGTTTGACTGAGCTACGTCCTAGCTAAATCTTTATCTTCTGCAACACTGATTTCAAAGCCTACAGTAGTTATTTCATGTATCTTATCATTATTCAAGGCCCTTTGGGGGAGTACCCTAATTTCATAAACATATTATGCTTTTTTGAAAGGAAAATTGAAACATATGCTTCAGGGGGAACCTTTGTAATTTGTTTTGCTTACAGATATGCTGAGCTACTTGTACCTCATAGGCTAAAAAAGAAAAAATTCCCAATGTGCACAATTATTTCCTGGCAAGCCACTGTTATTTTTATTTAAGTAGATAGCCCAGATCTAGATCCAATTCTCCAAAACTGCTGGCCATGTTCCCCAAGTTAACTTACTGTATGTTAGAGACCTGGAATGACACTTACCCTCTACCTGAATTCCACCTATGATGCTTGGGACAAAAGGAAAAGTTGATGATGGAGAATTACAGTTTTCATTGAAAATGGCAAGGTCATTCTTTGAGCACTGACGAGTGTAACAAACTGTGATGCTTCATGGATTTATGTGTCAGGATTGATTGACCTGGCCACTTAAGAAAACACCAGTTCTGGTGAGATAAGCTTCTCTACATTTTAGCCATTGATTAAAACACCTTCATTGCAGATTCTCCAGTGTACAACAAGAGAGGTTACACTGGAGGATTTCCTTTAGTTTAGGTATCTGTAAGATACTCTTTGCAGGGCAAATTCCTACTGTCATGAAACTTGGGAAAACTTGATTATCTTCAATATATCTACTCTGTGTCAGATTTGATTGAAATAGGCATATTGATTCAAAGGTTGGGGGAAGGGATTACTCTGATAGATGCAGACAACATAATAACATAAGCCTTGTTCCCTTAGGAAGAAGAGTCTAATAAAGAAACCCTGTTCTTTCCCAAACCAAGAAGAGAGCTGTCAGTTCTTCTATTGAGGTCAGAAACTGCCAGCCCAGGATGAGCTGCCAGACAAACACAAGTGCAAGAGGGATGGACCCAAGAAGAGTATCTTATCCTTTGACTGGGAAAATATTTCCAAAAAAAAAAAAACCACAAAACACAGAAGGAGAAGAAAGATCCAGGGAACTAGGAACTAGAAAATCACTTTAAAGTTCCAAAATTAAGAGAGATAGGACATAGGAATTCGGGTAAGTTGGATATTAAAAAGAAAACAAACTTTGGACAGGGCAATAATTTTCTGTGTGAAAGTGGAATAAACTGGAGATCACAGCAATATTTGGAAATAATTATACTGAATTTATATGTTACAGAAATCTTGTTATAGCACACAAGGTGTAACAACAGATTAAAAATAGACAACAAGAATATGGCTAGGTGGAGTAGGCAGATGAATGAGAACACTGCTGAAATGCTGTCTACATCAGAGAAAGCTATCTGTTTGAAATTTAGATTAGTTTTGTCAATTCACGCTAGAGCACTTGTGGGGATTTTTGTATGATATAGAGAAAAAGTGATGGTTTTCCTGCTGTGTCCTCTGCATTACCTTATAGTAACTATTTCTTTTTATTTCATTTCATATTTATTGATTTTTACTCCTTGCCTTTTCAATCACTTTTCTTTTTTCTTGTTCTGTTGTTTTTCAATACCTACTGCAGTCTGTTACCCAACTTTCCTGTTCATTTCATGCAAAATCAAAAAAAAAAAAAGTCACTGAAAATGGAAAAATGATATTATTTGATATTATCTTGACATTTCAGATGCATTTTTCCTTGCATTCTGAATATTATTTCATTGATTAACATTTACTGTCTTGCCTGTATCCCCTGATGTGAATTTGATCATTGCTGTGTATGTGATTATTATTTAGACTAAATTAGGTAAAACTAGGAATTTACCTGTGTTTTAAAAAGTTAATTAACCATATAACTCACAGGAAGTGCCACATGGATGGCCTTGAAAATCAGCCATCTCTTTTTGCCCAGGCCAGGCACTCAACAGGCAGAAGTACAATCCTCTCAAGGTGTGTTAATGCTGATTTAAGAAATAGGCAAAAGCACTAAGATAGGATCACAAGAAAGAAGAAAAAGAAAGAAAGAAAGAAAGAAACAAACAACAACAAGAAAAAGATAACAAAACCAAAACAGTAAAATTCCCACAAAAATCCTCTCCTCAGCTTTCCTTACAAAATGCTCACCATCATTATTTGACTCTCTATGAAACATACAAAAATTTGGTTCAATTGATCTTTTTAAATCAAGATCATGGTGGATCCCTGGGCTTGGTTTGATCTCTTATCTCTCTCTCTTTTTATTTACTGATCACTTGATTAAGAAATCTGTATGTTTTTACAGTGGTCTCCTGGGTGGCAGGTGTTTGAACTGCTCATTGAACCTAAACACCACCAAAACCTCAAATTAAAGGCTGGTTGCAGATGCTTGTACTAAGGCAAACTCCCACTTTCATAATGGGATGATTTGCTTGGAAGAGGAAGAAGACAGCAAGCTTTAAAAGGAATGATGGCTGATAGTGGGAAAGGGACAAAGAAATGTCCTGAGAAGTCACAGTTCAGCAAAAACAGAAGAGCCAAGGAAAGTACAGAGATTTTATGTTATTTTTTATTATTTTTTTTAACCCAGATGTTTAACTGGAGAAAAATGCACTGTCCATTGTTGTAAATTGATCATCTGTTCTTCTGAACAGAGTAATTTGATAGGCCGATGAAAGCTGAGTTTTAAGCTGCCCAGCAAATTCACATAGGTCATAACTCATTATCCATGTCTCCCTGAGAAATTATTCATCTTACCTCTGCAGGAAAAATATAAAGAAGGTACCCTGATTTTTCAAAATGACATAACATAACATAACATAACAACATAACATAACATAACATAACATAACATAACATAACATAACATAACATAACATAACATAACATAACATAACATAGCATAACATAGCATAACATAGCATAACATAGCATAACATATGGAAAGGATCTTAAAATATTAATTGCTAAATCCTTTCCCCTTGTTATATTTTTATAGATCAAACTCTGTTTCTGAAGAAACAGGAGAAGAAAGGCAGCAGGTAGCCAGAAGTGGAGTCAGTGCTCTCACTTGTCTCTGTCAGTGCCTGCTGTGTAGGGAAAATGCCAGCCTGCCAAGACTCAGCAAAAGCCTCAAGGTGGCAAACTTCTCCTAAAGGCTGTGAAGCTTTGAAAGCAATCAAAAATATGAAAGGGCAAAAGCCCTCCACTGGTGTGCTTTTGCACATATAAGAACTTTTCTAAAAAGAAAAAAAAATAAAAATAATAATAATAAAAAGCTTGTCTCATTTGTTTCAAAAGAATGTCCAAAACATTTTGTAAAATACTAATGTTAACAGTGAAGGATGCAGAGTATACTTAACTCTTGCTTGGATTTTGCAAAACAGTAAGGTATTCATAAAAGACTGATTCGGCTCATAATAATAACAGTGGCTGACACCCATTGCATGTGAAAACTTTGGCTTGGAGAGTAATTGCAGAATTTTAAGAGGTCTCAGTTAGGTATTGGGTTGTTTGGTGCAATTAAAGCACTGAATTTTGGTCTGGTACTTTGTTCAAGGAAGATCCAACATGGGTGCTTAGGACAGCAGAAGTTTATTAAATCTCATCTAATATCCCGAATGTGACAGTAATCCACACCATAATGTTCATTGCTGCAAGGAACCCTCCAGCAGACAGATACTTTAAAACCCATCCATTCCATCAGTCTCCTACTAGTTTTCTGTCATTAGAAACGTGATCAAACCATTGAAGAATCTTATGTAATTTTTAGTCCTTTCCAATTTTTTACTGGTTAAATAGGCTGGAAGATAAAAAATTAAACATCAAAAATTAAACAAATTTCTAGACATGGTCTCTTGTTCTAGGGTATTTTCCTCCTTGGTATTCAAAGAGCTTGTGCATAAAATTCTGGGGACTCCCTTTACAATATACTGTTGTCTCTCAACATGTCTCCAGCATCTAGACATTTTTAAGAGAATGTGAAAGTACATGCAGGCAGATCTTCTTCTAACAGAGACTCTGAAGGGCTGTATGTGAGAAATCCTTCTGCATGAGTATCGTATGAGGAAAATATTAGCATCTCTTACTACATATTAGGGATATAGTGGATAGGTATGTTTTATTATAATATACATAAGTATTAAGTATTAATTATATTAATTAATAAGTATAATAAGTATTATATTAATACTTATGTATATTATAATATACATAAGTATATATAAGTATTGTACATAAGTGATTGTGTGGTGGGAGGCCTTTGGAAAAAAAATTAAAAAGTGACAATGAGTTGCAACAGATCAACTGCTCTGGAAGACTATGATGTTTCACCAAACCTTAATTAGATTGGATTTTTTTTTTCCTTCTTACAGTTCTATGGAACAGTTTAACTCCACTCATATAGAACCACAATTTACCCAAGCATGGGAGCAGAATCCATGCTTCATCACTACAAACAAATGAGAAAGTAGTGGGCAGAAAAATGTTTCTGAAGCACTGATGTTTAACTAAGTTGAGGCATGCTGATCTTACTTGGGTGCACTGGGACTTGAGTCATTTCCTCATTTTCCTAACACTATGGCTCACATCTCTCAGTTACACAGACACATCCTGTCCTCTTAGTTCCAATATATGCTTTTATTCCTCATGCTTTATATGTGGTTTCCTTAGAAGAGTGATCAACTGCTTTCTTCTTTAGCAGAGCAAGCACTGCAACTTTCTAGCACATTCAGGAAATAGTAGATCCACCTTTACCTCATTTTTTTTTTTTCTTAAAGAACCATTCATAGAATCATAGAATCATAGAATCATAGAATATCCTGAGTTGGAAGGGACCCATAAGGATCATCAAGTCCAACTCCTGACACTGCACAGGTCTGTCCAAAAGTTTAGACCATGTGACTAAGTTCACAGTCCAATCACTTTTTAAATTCAAACAGGCTTGGTGCAGTGACTACGTCCCTGGGGAGCCTGTTCCAGTGTGCAACCACCGGTTCTTCGGTGAAGAACCTCTTCCTGATGTCCAGACTAAACTTCCCCTGCCTCAGTTTAACACCATCCCTGCAGGTCTTATCACTGGTGTTTACAGAGAATAGGTCACCGCCTCCCCAGTCCCCCTCGCAAGGAAGTTATAGACCACGATGAGGTCCCCCCTCAGCCTCCTCTTCTCCAGGCTGAACAGGCCCAGTGCCCTCAGCTGCTCCACATTCACCCAGTCTGTACGTATAGCCAGGGTTGCGCTGTCCCCGGAGCAGGACCCAGCACTTGCCTTTTTTAAACTTCACATGGTTGGTGATTGCCCAGCTCTCCAATCTGTCCAGATCTCTCTGCAAGGCCTTTCTACCCTCGTCAGAGTCTACAGTTCCTCCAAGTTTGGTGTCATTGGCAAATTTTCTCAAAACACCTTCTAGTCATACATCCAAATAATTTATAAAGACATTGAAGAGGACTGGGCCTAAAATGGACCCTTGGGGAACCCCGCTAGTGACCATCCACCAGCCAGATGAGGCCCTATTAACCACAACTCTTTGAGCCCTGCCCATCAGCCAATTGCTCACCTATTGTATGATGTTTTTGTTAAGTTGTATGCTGGACATTTTGTCCAGTAAGATCCTATGGGAAACCATGTCAAAAGCCTTGCTGAAGTACAAAAAGATCACATCAGCTGGTTTCCCTTGGTCAACTAGATGGGTGATCTTATCATAAAAGGAAATCAAATTTGTTAGGCAGGACCTACCTCTCAGGAACCCATGTTGGCTAGGACCAATGACTGCATTGTCCCTCAGCTGTGCCTCAGTAACTTCAAGAATCATCTTCTCCATAATTTTACCAGGCACTGACATGAGACTGACAGGCCTGTAATTGCTAGGGTCTTCTTTCTTACCCTTCTTGAAAACTGGGACAACATTTGCCAGCTTCCAGTCTTGGGACCTCTCCAGATTCCCAAGATCATTGAAAAATTGAGAGAGATCCCACAGTGATATCAGCCAGCTCTTTAAGCACCCTGGGATGGATCCCATCCAGACCCATGGACTTGTATGGATCCAGGTGGAGCAGCAAATCCCACCCATGTTCAGGGTCGGTTGGGAGTCTGTCATTCCCACCATCATGGTCCTCCCGCATCCAGGGTCCCAAAGCCCATCATCAGCATTGAAGACAGAGGTGAAGAAGGCATTAAACGTCTCTGCTTTGCCTATGTCATTGTCTGTGAGGAGACCTTCCCCGCCAAGTAGCGGACCTATGCTTTCTTTGGTTCTTCTTTTTCTGTTAAAATATCTAAAAAAAAACTTTTTTATTGTCTCTCAGAGACATGGCCAGCTTCAACTCTATTTGGGCTTTGGCCCCACGAATTTTCTCCCTACAAACATGAACAACATCCCTGTATTCCTTCCTTGTTGCCTAACCCTCCTTTCAGTAGCCGTAAACTTTCTTTTTCCATCTAAGCTCCAGTAGAAGATCCCTGGTCAGCCAGGCCAGCCTTCTGCCCTGCCTGCCTGCCTTCCAATATTTTGGAATCACCTGATCTTGTGCTTTTAGGAGGCGGTGCTTAAAGATTGACCAGCACTGATGGACGCCAATGTCTTCAAAAGCAGCTTCCCAGGGGACCTTGCTGACTAGTTCCTTGAGCAGCCTGAAGTCTGCTTTCCCCATATCCAAGGCTGAAGTTTTGGTGGCAGTTTTCCTTCTGTCACCATAAATTCTAAACTCAACCACTTCATGGTCACTATGACCGAGACGGCCGCCAATTGCCTCTGAGTTCATTTTTTTTTTTTTAAGTGGATGAGACATGCCTGCAAGACACCTTCCTTCCAGCTCACTTGTATCATAAATTTCATTCTTATCTTCACTGTCTATCAGGAGTTTATTCAGCTCCTCTGATAGAACTGGAAGGTCTAATTCTAACTTCAGTATCTATGAAAAACTTTAAGTAGCTGCATTTTGCAGCACAGTTGCAGATTGGAAAGATCCCTAAGTGCAGATTTGACACAGTATTACAAGTTTTGGAAATTTTCAGTTTGATGATTTGATAAGACATAAGAAATGGCTAGAGTAATAAGAAAAGAGGGGAAAGTGTTGTGGGACTGTGAAGAAGAATCTAAATGAGACGGCAGTCTCATGCCTCAAAGTGGGATGCTTGCTAGAGTATTTTTGGTGTACGTTACTCTCTGTAAGGAGTGATAACAACAAATATATAGATTACAGAAAACAGAACTCTGAAAATTGAAAGAACATTTTCACTAAAATATTAATAAAAATGTGTTTTTTGGTCTTCTGCATTAAAAGTTTATTTCAATAAAAATTTTCCAACCATCTCTAATAACAGGCAATAAAGCCAAGTGTATTGAACTAGAACATTGTTTTTATGACACATGTTATCTAAGAATGATGGAGAAGTATTGGAGTTCACCTGAAGACTGACAATGACTTCAGAACAAATAATGTGACTGAAAAATATTTAGATAGGTTGGAGATGAGACACAGCTGGACAGGATAATGCAAAGTAGCCAAAATAAGTGCTATAGCAGAGACAGGTACAGAACATACAATGTGATTCACTGTTTTCAAGACAATAACATAATTCTTAACTTCCTTATAGTTTTTAAGGCTATTTCTCCCAGGTATACTCAGGAATTTTCTTAAAGTGACAGCTGCCTATAACATGTAACAAATTCTTCCACTAGGAGGACTTCAAGGTCATGTTGTGGCAGCCACTTGAAGCATTTTTGTTGATGGTTAAGAATACATAATTAATACATAATTAATCTTTTTTTGTTGTTGTTGTTGTGTTTTGTTTTGTTTAGTTACCTCAGAGGAAACCCACTATTTTGTCACATTCCCATCAGCCAGAGCAATCTTCAAATTTCTAAACAGGTTGTGGGAGAGTGCCAGAATAAAATTAAAAATAGAGTAACTAGAATGTGTGAAGTACACCACGCAAAGCCCACTCTTCATCTTAAAAGTGATTACATGCCAATTATCTAAATTCTTTCACATCTCTGGGATATTTCAAGTGTAATCAATGGACACATTTTTGACTAAAAAATGAAGAGTAATATGCAGATTTATTTGGTCTTAAGTAATAGGAAGGGTAGATTAGAGCAGAAGGTAGATTAGAGCAAAGGTAGGATTAGGAAGGTAGATGAGAGCAAAATTATAGTTAGATTTAGTTTGTATTTTTAAACAATTAATTATAGCATTCAGAATGCTCGGATTATAGATTATGAGAAAAAAAAAATTAAAAATGATAGGCTGAATGATTGAGAGATTTATAGGATTGATTTTCAAAAAATGACTGCTGCAGTTTAGCCACCAAAATAGCTAAATAATTTTCAAAACTAGAATTTAAGTAACTCAATTTCTTTTAGGAAATTTCCATTCTAGCAACTCAGTCAAAGTCATAATAAAAAAAATAAATAAATAAAAATAAACACAAAGAATGGTTCACATTTACTCTCTTCTACAGTTATTGGTATGGCAACTGAGATTATAAGTAATGCCATGCATCCAATAGAATATTTATATTCTTTTCAAATGTTGATATGTTATATTGACGTTGTCAGTAACCCGTATACTTATTTATTGGGCTTGATATCTGATCTTGATTACATATGAAAGAACAGGAAAATAAATCTGAGTTGTTAACAATTCTGTTTTGAAGCAAAGATAATGAGGATTCAGTGCTGGATAAATGGCTGATCAGCACTTATTAGAATTAATAACAATCACAAGAAATGTTGATTTTCCTTTTCATTGAAAATGTCAGTGAAAACCAAATGCTGGTTATTTTTGTACTAACATATCTAAATCCAAATGCATTTTAGACTGTAAAAGAAACAAAAATAAATTTAGCAAAAAGATATTAACCATCTCTAGATACAAAAGATTAATAAGTATTTTTATGAGATTGACTCAATATGAGAAGGCCCTTCCCTTCCCTTCCCTTCCCTTCCCTTCCCTTCCCTTCCCTTCCCTTCCCTTCCCTTCCCTTCCCTTCCCTTCCCTTCCCTTCCCTTCCCTTCCCTTCCCTTCCCTTCCCTTCCCTTCCCTTCCCTTCCCTTCCCTTCCCTTCCCTTCCCTTCCCTTCCCTTCCCTTCCCTTCCCTTCCCTTCCCTTCCCTTCCCTTCCCTTCCCTTCCCTTCCCTTCCCTTCCCTTCCCTTCCCTTCCCTTCCCTTCCCTTCCCTTCCCTTCCCTTCCCTTCCCTTCCCTTCCCTTCCCTTCCCTTCCCTTCCCTTCCCTTCCCTTCCCTTCCCTCTTCAACTGTGGTGTGAAAGAAGCATTTAAGGAGTATGGTTTCAAGAATAAGTGAGCTCGTTTTATCCTCATATTCTGACTTTGCCATTTCAGGGGTTTGTTTTTGTTTTTGTTTTTTTTCCTGACAATTCAACCTTGATAACATTACATACCATTTGGGAACAAGGTTCACACGTGTTTGAAAGTAGTTTGTACTATTTCTGAAAACAGCAAATGCTTTCTCTAGTATAACAATAGTATTTTGGTTGATTTTTTTTTTTTTTCAGCTAAAAGAGGTTTTCAGCAAAACTAGTTTTTTTTCAACAACCTAGTTCTAACACAAGTTCAACTTGTGTTTTCTCTAAGTAGCTTTCAGACACTTTTCTGTTCTACTTAGATTTTGTATTTGTCAAGCAAAGTGTTATGACTTCCACATCTTCTTACAAGCAGACTATGAAATTTCTTAGCAATTTTGTTTTCTCATTATTTAACCTTCCCTCCCTCCCTCCCTCCCTTCCTTCCTTCCTTCCTTCCTTCCTTCCTTCCTTCCTTCCTTCCTTCCTTCCTTCCTTCCTTCCTTCCTTCCTTCCTTCCTTCCTTCCTTCCTATGTTCTATGCTTAACTGCCTATTTTCAGGATGCTACTAGGAATTAAGGTCTTCAAAATCTTCACCTCTGTCAGGTCTGATTAAAAGCTGTAAACAAATTATTTGCTGTTAAACAGACATAAAAATGTGCACACACATGCAGGAAGAAAGGGACCGTGATTTCCTAAATCTTGTTTCACTCTAAATCATGCTGTGGATATCTACTATGTAATAAATATGTTTATTTTCTGTGATGACTTATAAGGATTATTTTTATTTAAAATAGGACTATGTGTTCTAAGGCTGCAAGTTTCTATTGATGCAAGGGATGGATAGGATAATGTCTTTGCTTTAAGTTTTACTGTTTCTCTCTTAGATTGATAGAATGTCAAAAACCTTGTCAATCCCTCTTAAATGTAAGTGCCAAGACCCCTGTTTCCAGTGGAGGCTGACTTCTTTAAGTATTTGTGAGAAAAATGGCACAGAAATCTTAAAAAAAATGCTTTGATGTTTATTGACAGATGTTTATTAGAATGTTTTTGTTCTTTTCTTAAAAAACAATCATAAATAAAATTCACTATCTTCAGTGTTTTAAGCCAGAATAGTAACCATCCTTCCTTCCTTCCTTCCTTCCTTCCTTCCTTCCTTCCTTCCTTCCTTCCTTCCTTCCTTCCTTCCTTCCTTCCTTCCTTCCTTCCTTCCTTCCTTCCTTCCTTCCTTCCTTCTCAACTTGATCATTATTGTTGGGAAGGACAATATCTGGCTTTCTCGATTTTCTTTCCATCTTTCACTAACTGCCTAAGAAAATCAGAATGGGATAGGAACTAAACGATACCTATTTGAGATGCCCCAAAAAGAACTGAACACAGAAGTCTGTAAATTTTGTACAAATGAACAAAAGGTCTCTTATTTCAAAATATGTCACATGCACATGCCACATGCCCCTTAATGATGATCAGAATATTTTCCATCTCTCAGTTTGGATCCATATTTTGAAGTTATTTTAGAAGGTCATATACAGTACATAGTGGTGAATAGAATTTCATGTACTTGCTATGCTATATAGTACATTATGAGCTTCAAAAGTAACTCTGAAATTCTCAGAGAGAAGTCAGTTTTCTCTGAAACCCACAGCAAAAGTTAAGCCTCATGTAGAAGATGCATTAAATAAATCCATGAATGAGCTAACAATTCTTTTTCAGTATTCACAAACTTGGAATTAAATTGCTTTCTTAAGTACCTTGTATATCATATTTATAGGGGAAAATAGTAATTAGAAAATGTATCTGTATCAAGGGAAAAGTAAGCTTGAATGGGATTTTAGACAGACATGTTATTAACATCCTGGTATACAACAAAACTATCAACATAGTGGAAACACTGGTTCACATTGGGAGACCAATGTTCTCATAACTGCTTCATTCTTTTCAACAGCGAGAGTAGTATATATAGAAAGTGAATGGAGAACAACTCTCTTCTCATTATTTACTTCCCAGCTGCAGTATAGTGAGAACTTGTTTCTGCCTAGGTCATTGTTTAGTTCAGTCAGCATGGGCACTCAGGTTGACAAGTGCACACTGACAACCCAGTGGAACCACAGTGTGCTTTGTCACACTTTCACAGAATCATGGAATCATAGAATGATTTGGGTTGGAAGGAATCTTAAGATCACCTCATTTCAAACTCCCTGCCATGGGCAGGGACACCTTCTTCCAGACCATGTTATTTGAAATCCTGTTCAACCTGGCCTTAAATGCCTCCAGGGTTGGGTCATCCACAGCTTCTCTGGGCAACCTGTTCCACTGCCTCACCACCCTCGTAGGAATTAATTTATCACAAATATGTAATTTAAATCTATCCTCTTTTAGTGTAAAGCTACTACCCCTTGTAGTACTACACTGTCTGACAAAGAGTCTCTCCACAGCTTTCTTGTAGGTCCCTGTTAAGTAATGGTACGTTCCTTCAATGATACCCTGCTGTGTCCACATAAACACCATGTTTTTTGGTGTTTTGTGGCTCTTTCTACAGAAACATTTGAGATGTCCTTTCAAAAAAAAAAAAAAAGTATGAAGAGGTGTGTGGGGACCTTACCTCTGCCATCTCTCATGTTCTCTCTTCTTCTGAAACATTTTCATCATGTTCAATTACAGGAAACTCCACCTAGTCCATGGTAAACCAGAGTCACAAGGGACTGTGATGCAGGGCTTTGTTGGTGGGTGTCAAACCAGAGCACAGTTTTCCCAGAAGCAACTGTGGTCCCTCTCCCACAGCTTCCCCTACTGAACTGGAACATCACTGCCACCGGACGCTGTACCTGAGGATATACCTTGGGCCACCCAGTTTTGCAGCTTATCTACAGACAAAAGGTTACTGACTGTGTTATTCTGGGGAGAATGACAGAATTTACAGAAGCTGAACAGACTCTAAAAAGCATCAAATTTAGTTAAATAACAATTAGAAAACTTTGCAAGCTATCATGTTATAAGGGAAAAATGGTATGGGTTATAGTTCACATTAGTTTTGAATCCCTTCTCACCTTAGTTAAGCTTACCTGTATTGCTTTGATAAAGGTTATGGATCAGACAGTAGGCATCAAGAAACACATTTATAGTATATTTTTATGGATGTAGGAATAGAAGGTATTTTGAGCAAGTTTGCTGATGACACCAAACTTGGAGGAGTTGTGGACTCGAATGAGGGTGGAAAGGCCTTGCAGAGGGATCTGGATAGGTTGGAGAGCTGGGCGATCACCAACCGCATGAAGTTCAATAAGAGCAAGTGCCGGGTCCTGCACCTGGGACGGGGAAACCCTGGCTGCACGTACAGACTGGGCGATGAGACGCTGGAGAGCAGCCTAGAAGAGAGGGATCTGGGGGTCGTGGTAGACAGCAAGCTGAATATGAGCCAGCAGTGTGCCCTGGCAGCCAGGAGGGCCAACCGTGTCCTGGGGTGCATCAAGCACGGCATCGCTAGTAGGTCAAGGGAGGTGATTGTCCTGCTCTACTCAGCGCTGGTGCGGCCTCACCTCGAGTACTGTGTGCAGTTCTGGGCACCACAGTATAAAAAGGACATGAAACTGTTGGAGAGTGTCCAGAGGAGGGCTACGAAGATGGTGAAAGGCCTGGAGGGGAAGATGTACGAGGAACGGCTGAGGGCACTGGGCCTGTTCAGCCTGGAGAAGAGGAGGCTGAGGGGAGACCTCATCGTGGTCTACAACTTCCTCGTAAGGGGGCGTCACAGAATTTCACAGAATTTTCTAGGTTGGAAGAGACCTCAAGATCATCGAGTCCAACCTCTGACCTAAAACTAACAGTCCCCACTAAACCATATCCCTAAGCTCTACATCTAAACGTCTTTTGAAGACTTCCAGGGATGGTGACTCCACCACCTCCCTGGGCAGCCCGTTCCAATGCCTCACAACCCTTTCAGTAAAGAAATTCTTCCTAACATCTAACCTAAAACTCCCCTGGCGTAACTTTAGCCCATTCCCCCTCGTCCTGTCACCAGGCACATGGGAGAACAGGCCAACCCCCACCTCGCTACAGCCTCCTTTAATGTACTTATACAGAGCAATAAGGTCACCCCTGAGCCTCCTCTTCTCTAGGCTGAACAAGCCCAGCTCCTTCAGCCGCTCCTCGTAGGACTTGCTCTCCAGGCCCCTCACCAGCTTCGTCGCCCTTCTTTGGACCCGCTCAAGCACCTCGATGTCCTTCTTGTAGCAAGGGGCCCAAAACTGAACACAGTACTCGAGGTGCAGCCTCACCAGAGCCGAGTACAGGGGGACGATCACCTCCCTAGCCCTGCTGGTCACAGTGTTTCTGATACAAGCCAGGATGCCGTTGGCCTTCTTGGCCACCAGAGCACACTGCTGGCTCATATTCAGCCGACTGTCCACCATCACTCCCAGGTCCTTCTCTGCCTGGCAGCTCTCCAACCATTCCTCTCCCAGCCTGTAGTTCTGCTTGGGGTTATTGCGCCCCAGGTGCAGGACCCGGCACTTGGCCTTGTTGAACTTCATACAGTTGACCTCAGCCCATCGGTGCAGCCTATCCAGATCCTCCTGCAGAGCCTTCCTACCCTCGAGCAGATCGACACACGCACCTAGCTTGGTGTCATCTGCAAACTTACTGAGGGGTCACTCAATGCCGTCATCCAGATCATTGATGAAGATGTTAAAGAGGACCGGCCCCAGCACCGAGCCCTGGGGGACGCCACTAGTGACTGGCCTCCAACTGGACTTGGCTCCATTCACCACAACTCTTTGGGCCCGGCTATCCAGCCAGTTTCTAACCCAACGAAGCGTGCGCCAGTCCAAGCCAAGAGCAGCCAGTTTCTTGAGGAGAATGCTGTGGGAGACGGTGTCAAAAGCCTTGCTGAAGTCAAGGTAGACCACATCCACAGCCTTTCCCTCGTCCACCCAGTGCGTCACTTTGTCGTAGAAGGAGATCAGGTTCGTCAAGCAGGACCTGCCTTCCATAAACCCATGCTGGCTGGGCCTGATCGCCTGCTTGCCCTTCAAGTGCCGCATGATGACTCCCAAGAGGATCTGCTCCATGAGCTTCCCTGGTACTGAGGTCAAACTGACCGGCCTGTAGTTCCCCGGGTCTGCCCTCCGGCCCTTCTTGTAGATGGGCGTCACATTTGCTAGCCGCCAGTCAGCTGGGACCTCCCCCGATAGCCAGGACTGCTGATAAATGATGGATAGGGGCTTGGCCAGCTCATCTACCAGTTCTCTCAGTACCCTTGGGTGGATCCCATCCGGCCCCATCGATTTGTGGACATCCAAGTGCCGTAGCAGGTCACCAACCAGTTCTTCGTGGATGGTGAGGGCCACATCCTGCTCCCCGTCCCCTTCCACCAGTTCTGGGTACTGGGTATCCAGAGAGCAACCGGTTTTGCCGCTAAAGACTGAGGCAAAGAAGGCATTGAGCACCTCCGCCTTTTCCTCATCTCTTGTAACTAAGTTTCCCCCTGCATCCAGTAAAGGATGGAGATTCTCCCTAGTCCTCCTTTTTGTGTTGATGTATTTATAAAAGCGTTTTTTATTATCTTTAACGGCAGTAGCCAGATTGAGCTCCAGACGAGCTTTGGCCTTCCTAATCTTGTCCCTGCACAGCCTCGCTACATCCTTATAGTCCTCCTTAGTGGCCTGCCCAATTTTCCAAAGATTATAAACCCTCTTTTTTCTCCTAAGCTCAAGCCACAATTCTCTGTTGAGCCAGGCTGGTCTTCTTCCCCGCTGGCTCATCTTTGGGCGCATGGGAATAGACCGCTCCTGCACCATTAGGATTTGCCTCTTAAAGAGCGCCCAGCCTTCCTGGACCCCTCTGCCCTTCAGAACCGCCTCCCATGGGACTCCACCAACTAGTGTCCTGAGCAGCCCAAAGTCAGCCCTCCGAAAGTCCAATACAGTGGTTTTACTGGTTCCCTTCCTGGCCCCGCCAAGAATAGTGAACTCCACCATTTCGTGGTCACTCTGCCCAAGACTGTTCCCGACAATCACATCCTCCACCAGTCCTTCTCTGTTTGTGAAGAGAAGGTCTAGCAGGGCACCACCCCTGGTAGGTTCACTAATCAGCTGCGTCAGGAAGCTATCTTCCACTTTCTCCAGAAACCTCCTAGACTGCTTCCTCTGGGCTGTGTTGTGCTTCCAGGATATGTCAGGGAAGTTGAAGTCCCCCACGAGTACAAGCGCTGACGATTTCGCAACTTCTGTCAGCTGCCTGTAGAACTCCTCATCCGTCTCCTCATCCTGGTTCGGCGGTCTATAGCAGACCCCGACCAGGACACTAGCCTTGTTGTCCCTGCCGATCCTAACCCAAAGGGACTCGATCTAAGTCTATCTCCCGCTCACACTCCCTGATGGCCCTCAGCCTCTCCACCTCCTCCTTGAGCTCCGCCACCATGCGGATCAGGTCATCCACTTGCTCACACCTAACACACGCAGCGTCTCTGCCTCCTGCCGATGGCAGGAATAGGCTCTGACACTCCCTGCATCCCGTGACCTGAACCGCTGCATTCTTTAGCGGGTACTCGGTCTGGGTGTGTACCGACCTCCTGCAGAGCGCTCCGTGCCTGGTGGAGACCATTATCGCCTAGCTAACGACTGTCGTTAACAGGCGTCGAGAGGCAGGAGACCTTTTCTCCATTAACACCAGCGACAGGACCCGCGGGAACGGGGTTAAGTTGAGGCAGGGGAAATTTAGGCTTGACATCAGGAGGGGGTTCTTCACAGAGAGGGTGGTTGCACACTGGAACAGGCTCCCCAGGGAAGTGGTCACTGCACCGAGCCTGACTGAATTTAAGAAGAGATTGGACTGTGCACTTAGTCACATGGTCTGAACTTTTGGGTAGACCTGTGCGGTGTCAAGAGTTGGACTTGATGATCCTTAAGGGTCCCTTCCACCTCAGGATATTCTATGATTCTATGATTTATAAATCACTGCTTCCATTATTTTCATAAATCCTTTGCATTTTGTTTCCCATTTAAGGATTGGACCTGCTGAGTGTCTTGTTTTTTTTTTTCTTTTGTTATCTCTGGATTTGTCTACCTAGTTGCATTCATATGATTTTTTTTATTATTTTTTTTTTCTTTAAGTACCTGGAAAAATCTTGTTAAATATTATGGCAATGCTTACACAGAAAATGATCTACTGTGAAAATATTTTCCTTCTAATAAACTCTTTATTACATTATTTATTATATTATTTATTGTCAAATGTGGTTTCAAGTCAGGCCTAATTATTTGGTGTTCATTTTTGCAATTCTGATTATGTTACAGAAAAAAAAAAAAAGAAAAACAGTCACAGTGCTCTCTTAATAAAGTAAAATATTTGTGCTTATCTCTTTACACATGAAGGAATCATTCTTTGGGACAGCATCAGATATTTCTTATATGAACAGATGCAAGTTTAAATATGTGTATGTAAAGAATATGATGTATTTGACATAATTAATGTTTCGTATGGTTTATATTACTTTTCATCATTTGAAGTGGTTATACAGGTTATACACCTACTTAAAGTGTGTTTACAGTTGAAGGAAATATATGAAATTCTGCAGTATTTTTTGAAGAAATATGAACAATTCTAATTTACTGCTAATGATGGTTTCAAATTCACTAAAGAATTTTGAAAAGAAAAAAAAAAGAATATAATCAATTATTCTGTTTAACTGGAATAACCATTTCTGTGAATAGGTTACTGAAGGCTACAACTAATTAGGAAAATATTTTTGACGGTTAACACTTTTAAATTACTGGTTATTTGCACAATGTTTCTTCTGTTTGAGTATTTGATTAGCTTTGCAAGATGTCTTTTACCTTATTTTTTGTTTTCTCAAAAATATTGAACATTCTTACATATAAAATTTTCTCACCCTTGACAGCAACAAAGTGTGAATGTCCGAATTGAAATAATTTTGAAATACATTATATGAAGAGGTATCTCACTGCAGCCTTTTAAATACTCTTTTGAGTGACTCATTGAGTGAATTAATAACAACTGAGTGGAAACAACAGCCCCTGGGTCAAACATTGATAATGAGACTTTGAATGACACTTAACATACGCTATTGTGAGCTTCTCATGAGCTAGTTGTTCTTAGTGATTTATTTTTATACAAATGAAAAATGTCATTTAACTCAAGTTCAAAGGGAAATTTAGTAATCTTATCTTTAGATTCAACTGAAATATAGAATACTCTTTCTGAAAGAATTATAAAGGTGGCTTACATATTTGTACAACATAGCTTAAATAACTAGACAGTGATTTGGTTATGAAACTCAGTTACCACAAAGTACCATTTAACAAATAGTTACTTCCATAAATTATGTAACATGCACACTGTTCAAGATTATTTATATTTTCCTTATAAATATTTTACACATTACAGTGTTTTCTGAGTTGTCCAATTCCAATGAAATATTCATTCTCTCTCTATATATTCTTTATGTATCCTTATCCTTTTTATAATTAAACTAACAGATCCTAAAATTTAAACCTACATGACAAAAGCATCTTAAATCTAGTTCAGGAATCTTCCTCTTTTTCTAGATTATATCTATTCCATGATGATTCTTCAGTGATCTATAAAAGTTAATCGACTAGAAAATGGTCTGTGCCATCTGTTCCAGTTGTGATGCGTTCATTAGTCTTTACCTGAAAATGTGAGTGTAGTTCTTAAACAGCATCATTGTGTGCAAAAATATCTGTGTGAATTTTATTTTTTTTTGTTTTGAACCAGTCTTTCCAGTGTTTCACCTTCTTGTAATGACAGCAATATATAAATAATTGTTATGATGTTGAAAATAATGAAGAGCATTATGAAAAAGGAACAATAGCTGTATTAAACCAGATTTATTGAATGCAGTTTGTCTTTCATGTATTACAAACTGGCCTTGAACCCTCACCAAATGAGATGAGTTCCTCAGTCTTCTTGATAGTAAGTCTCCAGGGAAAGAAACACATACCTACAGATACAGTGATTAATTTTTTTTTCTTATACTTTGGGAAAAGTTAGTCAGAACCAGAAAAGACACAGTACTTTGAGCTTTAATTAGGTGATGACTTTAAGGGAGGAGAATTATTCTTTGGAATGAAGACTTTGGAGTTACAAGAGACAAGTTTCAAAAAAATTCTCAATATTTTCTTTTCCAAATCAACATCAAAGCCAATACTTGAAAAAAAGATTCTGAATTAAGTCAACTCAGTTAACTTCAACAGGAAATAGTATAAATAATCATTTAAGTTTCTTAACATGGATGAGATAATACCTTAGAATAGGAGCTCTTCCATTATGAATAATAAGCTAATATATTATTGGTTGATTTTGTACTTTTAATGAAGACAAATTCTCTCTCTCTTTCTCTCTCTAAGACATTTTAATATATGAATATTATTATAATTTCTCTTCTGCAGTGCTGGCAGACGAGATATGCCTTTCACTGTTATTCACAGTAAGAGCAAAGGCTGTCACTCCCAGAACCTGCTCTTCATGTACTCTGACACACAATTCATACATTATGGGATTGCAGTAATATTTTAGCTCCAAAAATGCAGCAGATTTTTAAGGAAGTGTTAGAGATGTGATGATAGCTGCCCTATGTGCTTTAATAATTAGGATATAAGGTTTTATTTGTAGCACAAAATAGTGAAACACTTCAATCACTTCTATGTCCATACATTTAGTAAACTGTTAGAGCTGGTCAAATATATGCAGCTGAAATATAGTTCACTAAAAACTGGGTTTTGTACAATTTGTCCTCTAATTATTTCATATATGATGGAATCAACTTTTGGGAAAGTCAAAAGAAATTATAGGGCTTCAGATTGGACACATTAATCTCTAGATGTACTCAAACACCCTGTCTCTGTGAAATAACGCCATCAAGGTCTTAGTAGTCTTTCCTACAGATTCTGGAAGAATGGTGTCTGATTATTCTCAGACCTGATTCCATGACAATTAAGTCAATTTTCTTGAACTACTGCCTCTCTATCAACAAACACATGTATGAATTATATTTTTTCAAAGAGGTCTGGTGAAAAGTCACCTCAAGACTTGACTGAGATGGCAGTCTACTGCATGTAGTGCTAGGCTGAACTGCCTGTTGAGTCAGGCTCATCAGGTACAATAACCTACCAAGCACTGCACTATATGAATATTATACTAGGATTTATTCTAAAATGTTAATTAATGTTCCACTATACAAAATGTAGAAATATTCTGAGAATAACTGCCTAGATAATCAGGACTAAAGGGCAAATGTTTTTATGATTCTTTTTCTGGTATATGCATTGCTAATGGAAAATCACTATTTAAAATATACATGGTGAACTTTGAATTGATTTACCATAAACCAGTAAAAAAAAGTGGAAATATACTGTTTTGTTTGCTATAAACTTTGTTATTTGTTTCCATATTTTAAAACAACTCCCCAGATTTTTAGTTGATGTTTCTCTTATTTCTTGTCTCATATTGCAGACATTTTAGAAAGCTACATTTTCTTCATCATTTTTGTAT
Organism: Anas acuta; assembly: GCF_963932015.1. Classification (NCBI taxonomy): domain Eukaryota; kingdom Metazoa; phylum Chordata; class Aves; order Anseriformes; family Anatidae; genus Anas; species Anas acuta. The sequence goes on along the minus strand of NC_088982.1, from coordinate 14,334,729 downwards.
ATATCTGGAAGACAGGGTCAAAATATCTAGCAACCGTGAAGCAGAAAATGTCCCCTTTCATAGCTGGTATCTATTTGTTTCAAAGAGACAGTACTGAGGTATCCAGCAGTTAAGGAAGTCTGAATAAACCAGAGATATTTCAAAACATAACCTTCTTCATCTAGAACAGCATTTCCTGATTTTCAACAGTAATAAAGATAGCATGCAATGAACTATGGGCAGCATCAAAATTTGTTCTCCCTATTAGTCTGAGGCAAGGCTGTCTGTGGGGCCTGGAAACGTGGGAAATAAAATCTAAAAGCCAGCTTCAAATCATTGGTTTCTCACTGCACCCAACTTGTTATCTTATTCTGGGGGCTCGATTGTATTTTCTATGTTAAACATTATACTGGAGTCTTAAATATACTCGCAACTCAGCTTTCTCTTTGGGCAAAGAACTTTTCAAAGTCCAATAAAAAATGTACAGACAGGCTGTGGGGAAACATCATTGTCTTCAGGTCAAAGCTCCTAATGCTGTAGCACTTAGAAAAAAATCCCTTTCCTTATTTGAAGCTAAATCAAATAACAACAAATAAATAAATAAATAAATAAATAGCCTAGAATGCTTCAAAACTTTAGCAAGCTAAATGCAGAATGTGTTTAAAGGTCCCAGCTCAGATTTTGAGCTAACATGGCAAATCTTAAGGAAAAGTAGGGATGGGGAGGAGGCTGAATAAGAAGATGAGAATGATTTTAAGGAAATGATTTCTATAAGTGAGCAGGAATGCCAACATGGGTAAGGCCTTCTTTAATATTAAGTCAAACATTTGGATCATGTTTATTCCTTCTGGGCTTTGCTTTTTTGAACTCTGGTATGAGCTAATGGCCATCAAGATGGGATGTGAATAAGGCACCAACTCAGAAGACTTGGGCTAAATTTTTACATGTCTTTGAATAAAAACTCTTCTCAACTGGGCTTGAATGTATTTTCTTACCAAGAAAGCAACATTGATAAACAAATACCACATCATCGCCCCTTAGTTCATTAACTTTGTCATTTTAAATAAAATAATGTCTCATTTTCATGAAGTGGGTCATCTGTAATTCTTCTGGAACTCACAAAATCCCTTGCTAATGCTGTATTTTTAGCAAAGAATAATGAATAACTTATAGGATGAAATATAGTGCTACATAATTGGCAAATGGAGAACGTTTTGCAGAAATCACTCAAACTATTTTGAATTTCATTTCTAGTCATGGTTTATTTAACACTAACACAGTGCTGGAAGAGTTTCACAAAAGATTGATGATCCTCTAGAGCAATTCCTAAGTGTAATATTATGTCTTAAAGAATTATGTCACTTTCTTTAAGGGTGCTGAGAAAGATATTACTATGCATCAATAAAAATTCAAGTTCTACTAACCATCTGTATTGCATAAATCAAGGAGAGGGTAAGGGTTTCCCCTGAAAACAATTACAGAATGGAATAAGATGGCCCAAAAGGCATTTACTGTACTAAAACATGTCGATAAATGTATTATGCTGCAGCTACAACGAACTTTGGAATAAATTTTAAGGACAACATTTTCAAGGATTTGTGCCCAGGGCCCAGTTTCATGGAAAATGGTGTTTCTTATCCTTTGAATCAAGGCTCATCTACGAGATAGAGGTGCACCTGCTTAGTTTGAAGTGTGATTTTCAAACTATTTTAAAGCTGTCAGAAAATACTGTACAGTTTGTTTTGTTGATTTGGTTCCAAAAAAGCTCATACTGATCAGAAATATTTCAACTGAACTGATATAAAATATACAGGTACGTACGTAAGCATACATACACAGAGGAAATTGTGACAATTAAATACAAGAAAAAAATGTTTAACTAATACCAGTACTTTTAATTATTATTATTATTATTAAATGTAGAAAATATTGCGGTTAAGTTAGATCAATTTTGCAAATTTAACATTTAGCACATTGTTGAGTCTACTCTTCTATACAATTACTTTACATATTTTGGAGATGTTCAAGGAAATAAGACAGTGACTATGTAAACACTTCAAAAGCTGACTAAATATGTGTCATGTACAATTTCCTTCACTGAAGATACCAGGATATCCATCAGCAAGTAAAATTACATCTAATACTGGTGACATGGAGAGCATGAATATATCCATTATTTTTATGTAAAGAAAAGTTCTGCTTGTCAGTTCTTGTATTATTTCTGAGATTTCTCCAACAGCTCCACAAATGTAATACAAGAGTACAATTGAATGCATTTCAGTTGTTCACAGAGAAATGGAATTATATCTCAACTGTTGTTCTGGAAATGCAAAAATATTTGTTTCATAAAGAAAAGAAACTAGTATCAAGTTGAGAATGTTTGTCTACTTGGAACTCCCTTCAGACATATTTATACTGACACTACAGAAAAACCCCATAAAGTATTTATAACATAAATTAGTTTTTAAAATTTTAAATACAGTAAAGAAAAAGTAGCTTGGGATTGTTTTCTAAATTCTGTTGTAGATTATATTTTCAATTGTACTGTCTGAGAAAAAAAAAAATAATTGTAAAATCTAGTGAGCAGTACGAGGATTAAGAGCTGCAGAAAACAAAACTTTGTTTTGGAAGGAGAGGGACCCTTCTTTAAATACATATCACTTGGATAGATCAAGAGTGCTGATATAATGTCTCTCAAAGGACTGCTAAAATATTGTTAAATGAAACATTGACAAAGACTGTGAAAGCTAAAACTGGATGTGTAACCTGCTCAGCCACCAGTGGTCTTCAAGACCTGCTCCACTTCAGAGGGCTGTGTCATTTGTGCAGAGCGCTCTACAAACCCCAGAGACAAGGTGGACTATCTGACTACCACACCAACACTGGCAGGTGCACTGAAACCTCCATGTAACTTCATGGGCATTAAAGAGCTGTTAGTTGCTAATGATTTAGGATGCAACTAATGACTGGAACAGTTTACATGTGCTATCAGGTTATCTCCTCTTTTATCAGTTACCCCAGATTATGCCATTCCCTAGTACTGTTTGCATAGTGGCATTTGTCAAACTGGAATGGCTGTACCTCACTCTTATCACAAGTGTCAAGAGATGCCACTCTTTTCCTATGTATCTACAAAAAAAGCTTATCAATCTCATTTAATTTCTTGAAAACTCCAACACACTCTACAGGCTGTTGAAGCACTCAGTGATATTAAGCAATGCTTATTCAGGAAAGATTACAATGCTGATTACCCTAGGCAGCCTGTTTAAAAAATCCAGTCTAGCTCTTGTGAAGAAAAATTGTTCTCAAGTACTATGATTTTTAAATAGCAATGATCAACAAAAACAATGTCTTTCTCAAATGAGTGCTTTGTTAACTGATGCTAGAGACCCCAAATTCCCTTGTGCAGACTCAGCCACAGCCCTGCTGCCAGGTGGGATGTAAGGGCCTTAATGGGAACTTGTTTTCCTATCTCCATGGTTAGCAGTGCATAGGGGAAAAACGTGGTCCCAGACTGGACTGGAGACCCACTGTGGGGATGGCAAGGTGAGACTGGTGCTGGGGATTTTGCTGAGGCTGTCCTACAGCTGGGGTGGATAATCTGAGCCCCAACAGCTCCTAATAGGAATTAGACTGGGCAGAATGCATCTGAGATAGTGGAAAGGCATTTAAAGCAAAGAGTTATATGCCTGGGAAGAGGGAGTCAGGATAGTCATTGCACAGAAGGGAAGGAGTGATCTTGCTGTCCAAACACCTTGGCATGGCTCCGACTAGAGGTGACTTCAGGTGCTTGACCAATTTGCAGTGTTACAGGAAAATAGTGGGGATGCAGCTGACTTGCCAGAGTACAATTTATATGTCAGAAACCTTCTGGGAAGTTTCAGTCATACTCTCATACTCTGAACTCAGAGTATGCAAACACATGCAAACACATGCAAACTAAGAAAATCTGCTCCAAGATCGTTTAGCTAAGACATGTTTTTGTGTTGTTTCCCTGCATGCCCCTCCCCCATTCATTTTCACTTGTTTTTAAAAACAGAATTGAAGCTTAACATTTAAAGTAATGTGAAACTGTCTGTGATTTCTGGTTAATGTCCTATTTAAACAGTACTGTAAGAAACATGTCCATTTAATTTTTGTTTTAATTCTATTTTCATTCCTACATATTTGAATAGAGAAAAGGAAGTGTAATGAAGCATAATTCTGAATATGACGTTGACAACAAAGAACAAAGTAATTTCCCATCAAAGAAAAGGTTGTGTGATCTAGAAAATTATGCATATGCTCTAATTTCCAATTTATGGTTTTCATTCTTGTTTGTGTGTGGGTTTGTCTCATGGAATATTTCTAGATGTTTATTTCAAGAACACATGGTTTTAGTAAGAGATAGTAGTAGTCTGATATGTTCCTGTGTCTCAACTAATCACAGATGTTCAGTGTATTAAAACGGAGGAAGTATTTAACGTTCCAAAGTGATTGGGAAACAGTTTTGATGTTAGCAAATGTTCCAATTTGTAAACAACTGGGTAACATTGATAAATGTCTGAGAAGTCCATGTAGACATTTTCCAATTGAATGTTGCATCTGTTTACTAGAAAATGACTTTATCCTCACCATATTAGTAACTGAAAATTTACTGACTTATCTAAAAGTCAAAATAAAAATATAACTTTCAAAGTCATTGTCATGTTTGATGACCTAAATAGATCCACTTTCATCATAACTCTTTTTAAATTTTATTGACATTTCATCCAAATAGAGGACAAGATTATTTCCAAAATCTCAAAAAATCTTACAAATCAAGAAAAAAGAAATTTTATCCCATGTTTTTTATTGTAAACCTAATAGATTTCTTACCAAGTATCTGCACAGTGCCAATGAAGAAAGAATTTTGAAGTGGGCCTTTTCCGAGCAACAAATAATTGTTATCACTACAACACAGTTTCTGACCCGAAAACTAAAAAATTCTGATATGTGAGAGGTGAAGTAACCTCCAGCAGTAGGGCTTAGTGCTCTGTGATTTAATAGTCTAATTCTGTAGCCTAAAGGTATGTTAGCCCTCAGTGAGGTTAGAAAAATCAATGACCCCATAGTCTAGGCTGCCAGTGTATTTTAGGTAGTTCTCAAAACAAAACAACAACAACAACAAAAATGAATAACATGGTGATATAAACTCAAAGTTCTCTAGTGAATGTTTTAGAAGGTAGAATATAGCACTATGCTGGGCTGCCTTTGCCTTCCTCAGCCTCTTTCACTTGTGACTTTGTAGTAAGCAAAATTCAGCTGAAGGATGTTCTTTGTCTTCCTGGCACTTCATTGCTATATAATATCAGGAAAAAAAAAAAAAAAAAAACCAAACTTGTGAGCCAGGAAACCTAGTTTTCAGTAGTTCTAATATTATAATATTTCAGATAACATGAAACACACCCACCATTATTCATTTTAAAATCAGTAAAAATGTAGTTATGCTTTTTACTGTGAAGGCCTTCCTCTACTTTGACATTTTGGAGAAAGAATGAATGTTGAAAATAGACAGTAAAAGAAAAATTTCCCTGTGTGACACATTTAGGAAAAAAAATAAAAATAAAGAACACCACTAACAACAAAACAGTAAATTTATGCGAGGACTCCAGTCTTTCTTGGGACTTCAACTTCAACTAATACATTTCAGCCAGGACATGTTGCAAGCCTTAAGCAAACAAATACTAAAGAGATCTCACAGTAGGGAATGCTTCTTTTTTTGATTTGTAAGGTAACTGAAAACAAGAACATAAAAAAAGGGGCTTGGACTAGTGTACAACCTAAAGAGAGTACAGATTTTCCTGAGGCAAATAGAAATCACAGTGCCCTGGGTGAGCCAAACAAAGTAAAAGTTATTCAGCTACCTAAGACAAAGTTGCATGGATGAGAAATGTTCCTTTCCTATTCCTGTTCTCATCTTAATATCACCTGTTGCACTGAGTCATACTAAAAATCAGAGCTGGTCAAACATTTGTTCAAGCATTTGAGTAAATTTGGAAAGCTCTTTTGAAAGCCCTTTCTTACAATGTGTTCGTAGAATCACCGGACATTTTAGATTCAAAGGGACTTTGGAACTGGAGTTGGAAAGATCATCCAGTTCCAGCCCCTACCACTAGACCAGGCATCCAAAGCTGTGGATGCCCCATCTAACCTGGCCTTGAACACTTCCAGGGATGGGGCATCCACAGGTTTTCTGGGCAACCTGTTCCAGTGCTTCACCACTCTCTTAGAAAATGATTTCTCCTGAATATGTAATCTAAATTTACCTTCTTTTAACTAAGAACTCTTACCCTTCATCCTATTACTACACTCCTTGATAAAGAGTCCCTCCTCATCTTTCCTGTAGGCTCTCTTTAGGCACTTGCTTTCTAAGCTATGCTAGAATTTTAACTCAGGTAAGCTCATGACCTGTGTAAGCCATCAACCACTAAGCATCAATCACAAAGCAACTAATCTGAAAGATGGCAGAAGACAATGAGATCTAGTGGGGAATGAGGGAGAGACAGAGTGTGTAATGTGTTCACAACTGAAGAGATAGCAGACCTAGGCAATGTAGGTTTAGACTGAGCAGGATGAGACAACATTTATGGACTCATCTCTTTCTGTGTTCAGAGCCTACTTTTCTGTAAAGCCCTTGGAGGGAGTTATGAGCTACCTTTTTGGAAAAGGGTTTCCTCAGTACTTTGTTGAGTACCCCAACCACACAGGAGATGTGTTTTGTAAATCTCACCTGTGTCCTGTGTTTTGGTTATTCAGCCTTCTCTTGTCTCCAGTGCAATGTTATCTCCTGAAGAATATCACTGAACTGACAAAGCATTATTATTATTATTATTATTATTATTATTATTTTTAACAACAGGATATGAAATCATTTGTAATGATGAATGGTCAGACTATAACTGGCATTCTGCTGCAATATATTAATTTTGGCACATTTGTTTTCTCTTTTCTGTGTCAGACTTTGTCTAAAATATGTGCATGCGTTTTTGTCTATGCCCTGCTGGGTTGTTCTTTTCCTTACTTTCTGTATTCCCATTTATTACAGCTTTCTTTTTTTTTTTTTTTTTCCAGTTTCTAAGAACTTATCCTTCTCCTGCACACCCTTGACATTCCTCCTCCCCGCTACTGAAACTACACAGCCAGTTTCCTGAAGACAGCTGATACTCGTCTTACAGCAAGCTACAACAGGCCTGTTCTCAGTTTTTGTGTTTGTGATAGGAAGCCTGAGTCTTTGACAAATGTCAATGGCAAAGAATATCTATAGAGTGCTTTAATGTTAGTAACACCAGTCAATGTCATAAGATACTGTTAAAAGTACTTATCCCTGAAGTGGTTCAACACTGTAGAAGAGATTAATTTTCAGAACGGGCTTCCCTAATCTTCCAACTTTCTAATCGTTAATTGCACCGCAAATTTATGCACAGCCACAAAAGAAAAAGAATAAAGGTAAATGTTACTATCCATTGTTAACATGTTTAGTCACTGCCTAGCTTCAGAGGTTTATAGTGCCCTACAGTGAGTAGTACTGTATTATTTAAACCAATAACCAGGCACCCAGAATTGTGTGGGAATATTTTATGTTCTTTCTTGTAATGGGAAAGAAACAAATATAGCATAAACATAAAAAGTTGGATTTGGAAAATATTGTTAGTATTTTAAGAGTTTCACTCAATATTTTATGGGTGTTAATATTGTCCAGGTTTGCCAAAAAGAAGTCTAAGGGGCTCTGGCAGGTGAAATGTGATGAAACATATTGAGAGTTGTAAAATATCATTATATGCAAAAGGCTTCCACTTCTTCTGCTGGAGATTACTACTAGAATTGCTGGCCTCCAGGATAAAATCCTTTTTTTTAAGTTCTCGTGGAGGTGGATGTGCTCTGCATGACGAATTGTCATCCCGAGTGACTGAGGACCATTTTATCTGTTTCTGAGTTTTTTAAGGGCGGAATTCAACAGAGACAGAAGGAAGAGGTGATGTCTTAAACTGCCACAACTACATTTGCTAGAATTTCTCAACCTGTTGCCTAAGACTATGCCTCTACACGTGACAAATGTCTAGAAGATATCATAAAAGCTTTTTACCTCTCTACTACACACATTAATGACTTAATCAGTCTCAATACTAAATAGCCAAGTAAACGTCTGAGTAATCCAATGTACCAGTCTGATAGATATAATAGCTATAATATCATTAGAATCAAAGCTGCAAAGTCAACATTGCATATTTCAGCTAAAAGATTGTCAGTTAATACAGTTTAACAAATGGGTAGAATTTATCAGAAAATCATCCTGGGGAATTAAATTAGGTTATAAGCAGCAAGATACCATAGAAGTGAGATGGGCTAGATTCATTCAAATCTTTATGGGTACTGAGTAACTTCAAATATAAGTTGAATCTCTCTGATGACTTCAAGAATGAGGAAAAAAAAAAAAAAGTTAAATTGATATTTATATCTATTTTTACCATGGCTATAATAAAATACTACTCTCAGTCTCAAACCAACAAAGTGTTTTCTCTCCCCCACAAAACCACAATTTCTGACTATAGAATTTTATGCAATAATAACTGCTATGTGTTTTTTACTGCCACATGGTCTGTTTAACCAATACATCCCAAAGCACTTTCTTCAAGAAGATAAGCATTGTCAACCTTACTTCAAATCACAGGAATCTCTGAACATATTTACTTTACATTGTGGAACATGATGAGGAGACCTTTAAGCAGGCAAAAACTCAAACAAGTGCAGTAGTGCATACTACAATACTATACATGAACATCAGTAGCTCACGTTTGCCCTAGCAACACAGGTGCATAGCCCAGGGCTGAGCCCAAGTTAAGAAACTGACTTCCTCAAGAGGTCTAATTAACAATTTGCAAGGTGATGGTGGTGTGGTCTTCTTACCTCTTCGTCTACAGACAGTTCAGCAAACAACGCTGTCAGGAAATATGCATAACCTTCTCTTCCAGTGCTGATACTCCAGAGATAGTTTTGAGGAGGTATTAATTAGTGCAGGAATTGCACTAAGGCCAGTGTTGAATCCATATGTCCTGAGTGCTTAGCAATGTGTCTTCAGTTATGCTATTTGTAACCTTCAAAACCCCCAAACAGTCATGACTATGCCAAGTAAAATTTCAAAATACTATTATTCAGTTTACAAGCTCCAAGATGACTTTGGGGGTCTTCCTTTAAAAATGTATCAGGGTTTCCTAAAATGAAGCAAAAATTATGATATGTACATGTCATAATTTTATTGTGTTAATTCCTCTCTAAACAAACAAAACAAAACAAAACACTTTTGTTTCTAATCTAATGATTTATTGGTACAATATTACTAAGCACATGCTTAGTCTTTTTCCCTGTCATACATACTCTTGAGTTCTGTAGAGGATTACTGATGATGAAGATAATTGGTACTCTCTTCATTTTCTATAACAATTTACATGAGTAGAGCATATTGCCATCTCAGTCCAAATGCAGGATGTTCCCAACATGCTGTGAGCCTTCTCATCATAATTTCTAACCCAGGATGCTTGTTCTATGTTGGTGGTTAAGACAGCCAAAAAAAATGAACAATGGGCAGGTGTTCTCTGAGATGAAATCGGACCTAGTTTTCATGTTTTATCTAATTCTTATAAAAAAAGCCTTTTGTGATTAAGTCACTCCTGTGATGTTGACAAGCCCAGGCAGCAACTCCTACAGCCTTTCATCTTACACTAGGACTCCTGGGTTGGGCTTTGTTACGCTCTGGTGTATTCTGTAGTCAGAGGGGTAGTCAGGAGGTCATTCATGGCTGACATACATGAAGAATATCCTCTAGTTGCTCAATTATTTACTCTGAAAACAGCTACAGCTTTCATCCTAATCTCACTGAATGTATAATTCAGGTCAATGTACTCAAGACAGCAGATCACAGTTATTGCCTCTGGAAACAGAAGTGCCAAACAAGTGCTCTTTTTGTTGTCAACACTCAGTGAAAGAAGCTAAGACTTTCTTGTGGAAATTAATGAGAAGAGCTTCAAAAACCTAAAGAAGCAGCTATGGTCTCCAACTGTAAATATTCTACTTTATTGATAAGAAAAAAGGTTGATAAGTAGACCTTTGTGAAGAGTACATTGTTATTACGATGTTGTCTTATGATAGTCTCAAGGCTTGCTAAGAAAACATAAGGGAGTGCCCACTTATCACATGGCACTGTAGGAGACTTTATTTACAGAGACTAGAGCTGTGCAGGAGACTAGAGCTCTCCAAGAAATAAGGACAGCTGTTCTTTCTTGCTTTTTATTTCTGTTAAAGTTCAAACTGACCTACAGGTTACACAAATACTGTAACTAGGATAAATATACAAATATATAAACTTATCTAAATTTACAATCACTTGAGGTAAAAACTGTAACAATTTCTTTCACTGACTGTGGTCTTGAAAATGTGATCCATCTTTTCTACACTGAACATCAGAAATTCTTTTCTGATGCTTTCTTCAGTTACTGATGGATGCTGTTTATTAGCCAAAACAAGATTCCTCTGTACTTCTCTGGAAATGTAAAGCTGATGAAGTTGCCGGCTGAGATTTTGCATGATATAAGATAATACATGGTTTGCATTAAATCAGCTTTGTAATTTTATGTGACCATCTCTAACCTCAGGGGGGAAGCCAGGGCAGGAACAGTTGTGGCTGGAGTGCATTCAAGTGCATTGAGAAGTTAGTAACACCTCAAGTTTTCTGAAAAGAGCAGCAGTTTAAATCCAGTCTATATTATGAAAAAAGTGAATATGCTTACTATTGTATATGAATGAGCTAGTTCTGCCTCTCCATGGCAAGAAAGGCGGAGAGACATTGGCATGGAAAACTCACAGTGCTGGTTCCCTTGCTTTGGATCAAATTTTGCTAGCTTTTAGCTGGATGAACTTTCTTCATAAGGACTGTGTAATATAAGGTCTGGTACTCTGTTTCATGTGTAACAGGCTTTAATTTTCATGGCTCTCAGTTTGGTGTGAATACATTAAACACATTAGCTATTATAGAAGTGGAGAAATATGAGAGTAACATGGATGACATCCGGTTGTTTCCTGTTTATGAATCCACATTTTTTTGTTTGTTTGTTTTGCAGTGTCAAAGAATATGCAAGATATAGAATTATTTGAAGAGTAATAAACATAATTCATATCTATGTAAAACAACAACAACAAAAAACTCCAGTGGACCCACACTTCTCCCTGTGAATATTCTATACGGACAAGCAGAAATTAATTTTGCCATTTTCTTCATGGAGCCAGGTTTTCCCTTGGGACAGTGTCACTACCCCCTTTTGTAGAACAGTAATAATCTTCAGATCCCTCTTACACGTGTTTTTGAGATTACTTTTTCCCATTTGCCTATTCTGAACTGTATTATGACATTGGCTGCAGCTCTAGCTTTGCAGGAGTTGTCCTTTCTGAGAACCTGATTCAGCCCAGTTTTACTCACATTTATCTATGCCACAAAACTGTGCCATTGTGACACTTCAGAATAAAGCCAGAATTAAAACTTTCTGTAAAATAAATGAAGAGGGCAAAACTACTGTCTCGGATAGGACAAGATACAACTTAAGTGAAATAGAAAGTAGCAATGTGTAACTATGTTAGGGTTGCATTAATTTTTAAAAAATACACATAAAACACACATACAGTATTTGAATAGGTGTGACTGGAGAAGTTGATAGATGAATGAAAACTAGAAAAAGAGACATGGAGAGTGTGTGTATAACAAGGAATAAAACAGATGCTGGAACAAACTATGTTATGATTTTTACTGTTATTCTTAAAATAGTGAAGTTCAGTTATTTTAGTTTGCTTATATCTGCCTTTCTGTTGATTAGGACTGTGGGAATAACTAATTCTTAATTCAGCAGCCAGATGAAAATATTTTAAAATCAGCCCAGGTAAAAATGCCTTTAAAATTTGTTGATTTGCTTTATACCACAGCAAGCAAAGTCATTGTCCTGTTTTCAGTTAGAACAGAGTTAATTTTCTTCCTAGTAGCTGGTAGAATGCTATGTTTTGGCTTAGGATGAGAAGAGTGCTGATAACACCCCAATGTTTTAATTGTTGCAGAGCAGTGCTTATACTAAGCTAAGGACATCTCAGCTTCTTGCTCTGTCCTGCCAACAGTCATGGCTGGGGGTTCAGCAAGAGCTGGGAGGGGACAGACCCAGGACAGGTGACCCAAACTAGCCAAAGGGGTATTCCATACCATCTGACGTCATGCTAAACAATATATAGGGGTGGCTAGCCGGGGGAGGGGGCTGGACTGCTCGGGGTTAGGCTGTGCATCAGTCAGCGGGTGGTGGGCAATTGCATTGTGCATCACTTGTTTGTACACATTAGTAGTGGTACTATTATCATCATTTTTATTATTATTATTGTTATTATTATTTTCCTGTCTTATTAAACTGTCTTTATCTCAACTCATGGGCTTCACTTTCTGTTTCTCTCCCCTATCCCAGAGAGAGAGGGGGGAGGGTGAGCGAATGGCTGTGTGGTGTTTAGCTGCTGGCCAGGTTAAACCACAACAGTCATATAGTTCAATATGGAAGTGTTACTTGCTTAGAAAGCAGAAGCAAATAAAATGGAGGGCCAGGTCAAAGAAGTAGCGATGCTGCCCTCCTTTCTCAGTGTGGAACCCTGAGAGCACACTCATAAGTAAGAACCTATTATTTTTTTCCCCCATCTTGCCTGAAGTGTCCTCCCTCCCATGAGGAAACACAGGCATATGCTTTTTCCATGCTAAATGCTCTGGGCTTGAAACAGATCCTTCTGCTGGAACTGTTCCATTCTGCAAAGGATAATTAAATACTTATTCAGCTAGAAGGGCCGTGACACTGTAGTTTTGTACTCAGGCTGTTCAGTGGGACACAAGCTGTCATGAAGTTCTCACCCGTCTTAGGTGACTATTCCCAACACAAAGCTCTTCAACAACAGTGTTTCACTCACAATTATTTGTGTTTTATGCAAAGTAGAACAAAGATATCCAAAAGTTTTAAAGTATCCCAAATGCTCTAAAGAATGATGGGTTTGGCATATGAGTAGACAATGAAGGTTCAAATGCTTTGAGTAGAGAACAGAACTGGACATAGATTCTTTATTTCTGAGGGAAATGTGGACCTGAGCAACCCTGAGTATTCCCAATAGCAATATCCCCATTTGAGAAAAGAGGTATCATCTCGTGTGAGTCCCCACCAGCCCTCCAAAACAGAAAGCATCTGATGAAGCTTTCAGGTCAACTGAAATGGAACAGAAATACACGGAATTTATTGTTTGGCAAGAAAATAAAATCAGTCAGTTTTACTACTTACCTTCATCTTTCATCATCAGAAACACTCTATCAGGAGATTTTACAAGAGAAAAAAAAAATCTAATTTGTAAAAGAACATTCCATTTGAGATTACCTCACATCTCAGCTTTCAGAACATGTTGCTGTTCTGGGAAGAAAAGAACCCTGTAGATTTCCTTGTTATTAATATTGGCAGAGAAGAATTCTTCTTCATATGACATTTTTAGATGGATGGAACTTGCTGTTAAGATCCGGGCAATGGAGGGACAATAACTTTAGTATGCTAAAATAAAAAGTGACTTTCTAAGACAATTTGTTTAAGAATACTTACCAAGACATGAAATTCATATTTAGTTTTAATTTTTTAAGCTTTTTTTTTTTTTTTTTTTTTTTTTTTTGAGCACAGAGATTGGGACAATTTATTATTTTATTACATTTCTAGGATTAGTGTAATAGTTATTTACCACATGGAATCACAATATAAAACAAGTGTGGTATTTCCCATCTGTTTAATACTAAAGGGTACTAATTCAACTTTTTTTTTTTTTTCTTTTTTCTAGCATTAATATTGGTCGTTTTACACAGAAAGCCCAATTTAAGCTCTGAGAACCGCTCTCCCAAAAGACGTGACTCTCCTGAACATGGTTTCACTTCATCCCTTTTGTTGTTCCATAGATCCACAGCAAGGTAGATCTGATTCCACACACTACTTACATCCCATCCTACTCTTGTTTTTGTCAATGGTCTTACTTGCTTAATGTGTTGCTCAAGGTTTTACTAAGTCAGAATATTATTCAGTAATTGTTTGATCTGGTACTTGATCCCTTCTAGAGTATATCTGTACTACTATTTGGAGAACAGTGGATTATATGCACATCCAAGTTACATTTATTCTAGCAAAGTTTCTGTGTCTTGGAAAAGATACATAGTGTGACTTTACTATGGATCAGGTTTCTTGGTAATTTATCTTGTTTCTGCTGTAGGTTTCATAGTGCACATAGAGATCTAACCTACTAATCAGTCTACTACCAGTCCCTTAACAGGATAATTTAAAACTGGGTCAGATGTACCTGCACAACATTGATCGTAGTATTTATACGGCTAAGGATTTAAAATTTCAAAAAGAAAAATGAGAGTCTGTCATGCAGATCATTGATCCTGTAGGTTACGGAAATGGCAAGCAGTTTCCCTGCCCCGAGTGTTGGTAACAATTCCAACCTTAAGAATAGCAATAAGTGTATGAGCAATTTCTAACTTTCACACTTAGCCTGAAGTTATCTGGAGTTAAGATTGACAGCTAATTTCGGCACTTGTAGGTGACTACTTTGATGATTTTCTTTTCACCAATATGCCCGTTTCTTTTATTTTCTATTTGATACATTCCATATATTATTCATTAATAGAAATTTCATGCATTCTCTCCCAATAAATAAATAAATAAGATAAATATACAGCTGGCAACAGGCTATAAAGCAATATCAAAATGATATATTGTGCCTGATTCTAACCTAGGGACTACTGTGAAATATATTGCAAAGGCTGAACCCTCTGATGGATAGTATCACTAAACCATTTGAACTGAAGTCTATGCCTTAAGGAAGACTGGAGGTATTGTAGAATCAGCATAAAAGTTTGCTTTATATACTTTTCACCTTGAAAAATAAACTTTATTTTAGGCCTGTTTCACACACTGTAAAAGCTGGTTTGGAGGAGGTAATACTCTTGGCCTTTGCCATATGCCACCTCCTCTGTCACTGCTGTCAGCACAGGGCATGTTTACACTGAAATCCGAAGGTGTGATTGCCATCCTGCAGTTATACCCTAGGCAGTCATAAACTAGTTAGGTCTGATACCAGTACAGCTGTCTGCAGTACAGTGTTCAAAGTGGAGTGTGCAAAACTTGCCAGTGACACTGAGTGAACACTTAGGAAAGGTATAGATGGAAAAGCTGAGGTGTACACAACAACTTTGGCTGCAGTAAGCAAGATTTGAACAAAAAATTGGAGAGCTGTATTAGCAGGGCATTCAATGATCCTGCACTACTTACACAGTGCCTCTCAGGAGGATTTAGGATTTAGGCACAATAGATTGCTAACAATGCTATATTGTCCTGCCCACAGTTGGCTCATGTCCACCCTATCAGGAGAATGAGAGGGAGCTCAGATGTGCACACATATGTACAGATCTCTCCTGAGATACCTATGATATCCATGTTCCAGGGATGAGGCACCCACAGCTTCTCTGGACAACCTATTCCAGTGCCTAACCACCCTCATAGGAAAAAAATTCTCTCTAATGTCTAATCTAAAGCTACCCTATTTTGGTTTAGAGCCACTAACCTTTGTCCTATCACTACACTCCCTGACAAAGAGTCCCTCCTCAGTTTTGCTGTAGCCCCCTTTAGGTACTGGAAGACAACTATAAGGTCTCTCCAGAGCTCCAAGAATGCTTTGTCTGGATACCTGACAAATTTTTATTTCAGGATTTCTATGCAGAAATAGACTCACAGTCCTCAGGACCTTCTTCCTCTTTGCATTAGAGCTATGTTTTAGAAGGATTGCAAAAAGTGTTTTTACAACTCAGTGGGTATGACCTTGATCCTCCTACTCCACAGAGGTTGCGTGTAGGAAAGGGGGGGAATTGAATAAGTGAAGTGACATACACAAGTTTATTTGTACATAAGTCCTTTTTTTTTTTAATTCATATACATGCACAGACACACATTTGACCTCAATAAGATTAGAAAAATAGCATTAATCATTTTGAAAAAAAAAATAATTTAAAATACTTCTCCCATTGCTAATGAGCTTGTGTTGTTCTGGTTATACGTAACCATAAAAATGAGTGTAATGTTGTGTTAGGCAATAATTGAATATCTGTGAATTATTATTATTGTTTTCCTTTGACTGCATTCTGTTTAGGTACTACCTGCAATGTGTTCAGCTTTCCTCAGCCTACATGTCAATGCAGGCATTCTCCAAAGAGCTGAAAACGTGCTAATCAGTATAATCTAAGTGTTCATGAGAAATGTCAGTCTGTGAACCTGATCTTCCCTGAGAACAAAGCACTTTGACTGTATGCAAATACACAAATGAGTATAAGGGACAAGCAGTGTTTTCTTTTTCTTCTTTTTCCTTTTTATTTTTTTTTTTCTTTTTGGAAAGTGAAGGTGGTAAAAAATTACTGTCAGATGCAGATCAGTGAGCATACGGAATTAAACTGTCAGAAAAATCAAAAATAATCTTATACTGCAAGTCATGCCCTTTGTTCAGCACTGCCTTAAAAGCCTTTCTAAAACAGCATTTAAATCCCACTGAAGTCAAAACAGCTTATGTAAACAGTTAGGGGATTTCCTGAACTGTGTATAGGTTGACAGCAATATACATGTTTTTTAACATATTTATAAGCTTTTCTCTATTGGTCTGGAAAAATACACCAAAGTGCATTATGTGACAGAGAATAAATAAGCTTTCACTCTCTCTCTCTCTCTATATATTTTTTTTCTTCCCAATATGGATATAAAGTATATGGGATTAACATCTATTATTTCAATCAGATGATCCATAACTATACTTTATGAATGCTCAAAATCATCCACTTTCAGCTATGAATGTGTGATGACGGTATCCCAACAAATCAATGCTTACCTGTTAAACATTAATAACGCATAGTACACTTAATGAAAATATGTTTAGAATTAACTGATCTAACTGAATCACAAGTAAGAAATTGGTTATTAGTATGAACTGTGTTTTGTACTGACAAATCAATTGTTTTTGGGCCCTGTCCTCCAAAGTTCACCAGATGTTTAAAGCATCAAATGAGCTGTCTGGCTTTCACCTTTCAAAGAAATGTATGCACTTTCATAGTAGATCAAAAGACATTAGTGCAGTTATTATAGAGATTAAGACTAGAAACACACTGAAATTAATGTTATATTTCTTTAAATGCAACCTTTTTCTCCTCATTAAAGTGAGTATTGGTAAAAGCATTTTCCTCCCCCTGCAACTTACAGAGTAAAGCTAGTAAAAGAAAATCTAGCACCATTCATTATTGCCAGCTTCTGTAATTGTTTGTATTATACTTTATGAAAAAACTTTATATGAAATGCCACATTTGAACTCCAGACTATTAAAAGTGTCAGCTCTATTATATCATTTCTGAAGACCAATTTGCTTTTTTTTTTTTTTTTTTTTTTTTTTTTTCAGGTTGTAATGAGCCAGGTTCATTTTCCTTTCTACCATTTATCTTTTCAGCGGTAATGGAAAATTTCCCCCTCTAGGCACAGCAAGCTATTCTTATCTTAGACAATTAGGCAGAAATGAAAGGGATCATAAAGGTGAGATTTCTTCACAAACAATATGATGTACTTTATACCATTTAACACTGAGGAATATCTGACAAATAAATTCTGAGTGATTTGTGAAGGCAGTGTGGCTAATAGCCAACTCAGAATAATGCTTCAGCTTAACACATAAGAAAAGGGGTAGGCAGACAGGGTCACTTAAAGCTATACTTAGACTTTAGCTGTGCAGTTGACAATATTTTGTTTTTAAAAGAGCTTGGAAAACATACACTGACACTGAAAACATAAAGAGAAACAAGTCTGTGCAAAGCAACTTATTCGTTATAAGGTAAAAAGAAAAACAAACAAACAAACAACAAAAAAAACCACCACGCATATTTGGGCAGCTTTTTTAACCAGCAAAATTTACTTGGCAGCTTCACAGACATTGAGTTGTTTTTCACTTTTCTCCCACTTTTTTATTTTACTTTAAAAAATAATAATAATTTTATGGCTTAAAAATAATTGATAAAGTACTTAACGATTATAACACTTATTAAAATGAACAGATGAATAAGTTTACAAGAGAAACACTTACAGCAGTCTTTACATTGTGCCTTACCAAGCAGTGAGGTATGGTACCTATACACTGATTCCTTTCATTGATCCTACTGGTGCCTGCAAGCCCCTCTTTAGGTGCTGATGCCTGAGGATTCCAGAAAATTCTTACAGTTCTCCTTTCTAGATATATTAGACTTGTGGAACTACAGACTCGTTCCATCTCTGGCACTTCCATCAATAAGTGATGGATGAAAGAGAACATTGATTGCTAAGGTTCAGTTATGGATTTCTAGTGCTAGTGTGTTGGGGTTGATTCTCTGCCCTCCCTGCCTCATCCTTTAACAGATCAATGAGCTATTTTGAGATGATAGAGCTCTTGTTTAGACAGTCTTCAAATAGATCAGGATAAAATGTTCCTCTGTAGTTCTTAGCTACATTCATGTAGAAAAATAGTCTACCTTTTCAAATGCAGAGAATGAGAACAATGATATGGGCCTGTGAGAAAATCCATAAAGAGAGAAGCAATCACAAGAATTCACTGTGCAATAACTACTTAGTGGGGGCTGAGAGCAGTTCTATCCCTCAGGAGGCACAAGGATTTGTAACTCTTCATGCATGAAGGGGTAGATAACTTCAATTTACTGTGTGTACCATAGGATTAACTTGGTATGCACATAATAAATAATAATTTAAATGATTTATAATTTAAATGATTTTTCTTTCTTTTTGGATGGCAGCATTTTTAATCCACCATATGCCCTATAAATCCAACGAAGCTATTGCTTTCTCTCTAAAAGAGAATAATTGCTGCTGATTATCCCTCTTCAGTGCAGTGAAAGTAGCAGGTAAAGCACAGAAAAAAAAAAAAAAAGAAAAAAAAAAAGGAAAGAAAAAGGCTCCATAATACAATGTAATAGTATACACACAATACAATAATAGAGTAATATAATACAATAGTATTGTACATACTAGTTATGCAAATAATACAGTACATAGTAGGTCTCTGCGTGTTGACACTGTTACAACAGGGAGAAAACTCTTCTGACTAAAGAGGAAGAAGTGGCAAAGCTTCAATAGGAACAGATTTGTGCCCCAGTCCATTTTAGCATTGCAGGTCTCTGAAGAAGGAAAACTATTGGCACTGTACTTAGAAAAAATAGCTGCAATTAAATTCATTACTTATATAAAATTACTTTTCCTTTCATGGATAAAATCTCTAATTCTAGAAAGTTCTAGCTGAAGTTGTGAGGTTGGAAACGATCATGCTCACTGGTGCTTATTAAGCACTTGCGGCCCTTAAGATTTGCTGAGAAAATGCCTGGGTAAGTACTTTGCAACTCGGGTCCTTCAAACCAAACTCAAATAGTTCAAGTAATAGGTGTTTGGTATCTTGGCTCATTTTCACAAGAAGGGATCAGAAAGTGCTCACCTGAGCAGTGAACTCAGAGAATCTGAGGGGCCAGCACCATCCAGCAGAGCGAGCAGGAGAGGATGCCAGCTTGGTTGGGGTGGTGGCTCTTCAGTTATTGCACCTGCAGCCAAATGGTGATGTGTCTTTTCTCCACACTGCTCCATACTTTTTTCCTGCTGGGTCCAGGGACTCACCATGGTTTTTTTTGTTGTTGTTGTTTGTTTGGTTTTTTGGTTGTACTAGTGAGTCTGTGCCTGGCCTCCAAGGTGAGGATGTGGGATGACATCATCTCAAGGGATTGTGCCCTTTCTAGATTGTCTTATACTGTACAACCTAAATAACAGCATGCATCTACATATATGCACTGTATACAGCTATCTGGACATAACTTCTTAACATCTCCATAATTTATCTATTTTGCCAACTAGAAAATAATATTCTGGTGATGACTACCATTCCACATATTGACATTGGTTAAAATTTCATTGAGAAGTTTAAATTAATCAAGAGGACAGCAAAATAAAACAAAACAAAAGCAAAATCTGATCTTTAAATTGAAACATTTCAGAGTTTGATGGATTGGTGTACTCTGAAGATAACAGAAGAAAAGAGAAAAAGGGTTCATTGTGATGTTTTTATTAGTTAGTATAATAAAAGTTTCTTTTTTAACTTTGTTTCCCAATTATTTCTATGTTGAACATGTAGTGAAACTGTACACTGGTTGACATGCAATGGAGAAATCTACTTTCCTTTCTTTTCTCTTTCTGTGAATTGCTGAGCTGAAAGATGGTGTTAATTTTACTCTAGATTTTCTGAAATATATATATATATATATATATATATATATATATATATTTATCGGTGCACTCCTCACTTTTGTCAAAAGTACCAATTAAGAAATGGGAGCTCATGACTCATGTTCCTCAAAATACAGTTTAAAAAATCTTTCCATTCTTAGATGAATCAAAAGTCTACATGTACATTATTTGACATACCTAATTTACAGGATTATTACTGTTGCCAGTTTGACATTTTACACTTCAAATAAATTCACCCATAGGCACAAAGACACTTTACACAGATTTTCTTATTTAAACAAAATGTCACCACAGGAAAGAGACAAGCTTAGTAAAAATTACCTCTCTCCAATAACAAAAGGGTGCTGAATTTCGAAATAGGACAAGTTTTGGCATGAGTAACACTGGCTGTCATCAGTAGAAGTGGATCAATTTGTGAGAACTTGTACAGGAACAAACTTATACTGAATGATGTCCTCTATTTTTTTCTTCATGCATTCTGCATCCATAACGTTCAGATGAATTAATATCAGTAAAAACCTGAAGAAATATACAAGAGAAAATATGTAGTAAGGAATTAATTATGCTGTAGACTTTTGTTGTAATGGATGTTCTCCTCATGCTGACTAAAACTAGATAATAAGCACATAATAGGTTCTACCAATATATCCACAATAATACATATAGTACTGACATGACCCTCAGATTCTTGATCACAGGATTATGATGATGATTGGAAAGCATCAGACAACAGGGGAGAAGGCACAGAAATGTGAATAAAAAGGGGAAAGAATGTTGATACGATCTAGTGTAGCTAATATGACTTCTGTGTAAGAGATTTGAATAATGAAATTGATTCAGATTTTTTTTTCTTTACATTACTCTGGCTCTGACAAAGCAGAGACACAATTTTGGGACTGATGTGACCGGAACGAGAACCATATTGGCTAGCACCCTCTTTGGCTTACACACTGTGATGTTCAAGCAGTCATTCTGTGGACACATTTTTGTGTTAATCAACTGATGGAAAATATGGGACTGTGTTTAAAAAACATGCATTGGGTTATTTGAGAATTCTTAGGAGGAGGTAATCCTTACATGTTTGCAGAAAACCTAAAGATCATTCTGAATGCTGACCTCTCACTATATAATAAGTTTGTGAGAAAAAAAAAAAAAGTGAATTGAAGATAAACATGACCTGAGCTCATATCCAGAAATATTTCTCCGTGTATGATTTCTTCAAGGATGTTTCATGAAAGTTCCAACAAGTTTGTCTTCTTTTATTCCCATAATTACTCAATGCTTGTCAGAAGAAAGGTGACTTACAAGCATTCTTTCGTCATGAAACTTAATGTTATCCTCCATCTCCCTCTAAAAATAACAAGCTATCATCAAGTAAGATAACCACTTTGATAAAATACTTTGTAAATAAAGTAAACTTTGCATCATAGTGTGATAGTAACCTTCATGATACTACTACTGAAGTTCTTGATGCATTCCAGCAGTTTATACCCAGACATCAATATGACTTTCAGGGATTATTCATCAAACAAGATTATCCTCTAAGTCAATGAACAGCTAAAAATGTGTTAAGGCTTGATATTACATCTGTTGTTCATATGGCAGAGTTGTTCAGAGACACTTCTAGAACACATTGTGTGTTGGTTAGAGATCTCAAAGCAATATGACGGATATTCGCAATGTAACAAGTAAATAGCAAGCACTATTCTGCCGTGTTGATCGCAAGCCTTTTTTGTATTTACTGTATTTTATATCTAAGAACTCTTAATCAGCAGAAATTATAACAATCAATCATCTAACAATCAGAGAAACACGTGGGAAGAGGTCTCTATGACTGGAGAGAAGAAAGGACAAATACTTTTTTGAACAGACCAAAACAAAAGCTGTCATACTAATGGATGCCAGTTATACTCTGGATACTTGTGCAAGTTTTTGCAGTATTCACTAGCTTAGAAAACTTAGTGGTGTTGACTTTATTTTGTAAATATGGCAATTTCCAGAGTGCTAAACATAAGCAACAGGCTCACATGGCCCTTGGTTTACAAACACTACAGAGGAAGTTTCATTTTTTGAAGGAAAAAAATAATGAAGGTTCTCTAAACACAAAAAATATAACTTATAGTATTAACTGAAATACTTACAGAGACGTTTCTGTGACTGCATTACCTGTTACTGTTCATGCCAGCAGAGTACAGCTGTTTGTCCAGAAAGCCACACTTGGAAGGAATTTCCTTCTCATGTCGATGTAATATATTTACTGAACAGTTGTCAATAGAAGTTGTTTGCTATAAAACTACAGTCCTTAGCATGAGTGGAACAGTATGAATGGAAAAAGGTGCACAGAGGTGTGCAGACAGTTAAAGTGCTTGTCAAATGGGAAGCAGAAAAAGAGGACTAGAAGCTGCAGGTGACAGAAGCATGTAGAGGCTAAATATCAGTTACAAAGAATATACATGACATATATACACTTCTAAATATGGGACTGACACATCCTGATATCATAAAATTCTTTTATATGGTATTTATTCCTGAAATGTTCACTTTAGCTAAAGGCATTGTGATTTACTTTGCAAGACTTAAAACAAAATCCATATCAACTGATGGATAAAACTTCACACAGAAAGAAAGTTTTGAGAGTAAACATCAAAAGTTTGTGGCATTGATAAAGACTTGTAGCGATTATTGATTTTGTGCTTTGCTTTTCCAGTTAATGTGACAGCCATTTGAGTCAAACCAGATGTAAATGAGAGAGATACTGCAGAGTCCATTAAGAACAAAATGAAATAAACTCTCAGCAACAAAGAAGCTCCTAGACTGATGTCCTAATGACACTGAATCATTTCAAAACAGCTCCATATCTCAAATCAATCAAAACATGAACATCTACGACAAGTTTTGTGCTTTCAACAGCAGTCCCATGACTTTGACATCTATTGACTGAAACAGTGGAGACGAACCACAGGAAAACTTTCTACAGCCAAATTACAGCCAAATACAGATTAGAGCTGCTCCAAAGTTACTCTTGGTTGTGGTGGAGGGTCAAAGTGCCCTACATAGCCTTAAGCTTGGGAAGGAACAATGATGTTAGAATGCAGAAGAATTAGAAAGAAAACCCATGATCTTGTGTTATTTTTTCTTTTAAACAATGTACAGTCTATTACATATTTTGTTTTCATCTTTCTTTCCTCAGCAAATATAGTGGTGAAATGTTTCTTAAAGCATAATTGTCTTCATAGGGGCATAATTTCTTAAGGACAACCATAATGCTATTATAATTAAAATGTTAATAGGTAATTGACCATGTAATTAAGTGGAATCTGTTCACTATGACTCAAGAAAAAGCAAGCAGGATTATTAAAAACGAGTCACTGTTCAGTCAGCAGATGCAGACTATCGTGCAGAGTGACTAGGACAGTCCTTCAAATGACAGAAGTCTCTATAGACTTCAGAAACCTGCTGGTCTTTTTGGTCTGGTTAGTAATTTCCTATTCTGACTTGGCAGAGTCAGAAGGGTAACTACTCAAGTCACAACCAGGAGAAAGAGTGAATTGTTTGGTTGAAATGAAGATGCTACAGGGACACCTCAATGAAGGATCACTAACTGGTATTCGGTGTTCTCTGTTATTTCATGTGCTTCAATTTTAATTGTTTCATCTACTGAAATTGTAACTTCATGACGGGCAGCAACTGCTGAAAAAAAAATAAATTGGAGATACTGTAGGTACACGAAAGTAGTCATAGGTACCTGTGCTGATACTTCTACACGGTTCAGTTCTTTCTTATTGTGCTATTGCCCCTTATTTTTAAGTCTGCTATTTAGAAAATGTCTAAGCAGGTCAAGATGACTTTACTGCTTTGACACTAAATCACAGTAAAGAGCTTCTAGCATCAAAATAGTAAAATCAAATGCCAAGAAGTCTATGGATGCATCATTGCAGAATAAAGCTGTCAGATCCTGCTTAGAGAAACATCGGATTTACATTTACTTCAACAAGTAGTAAACAGTCCTGACAAGTGAAATGTTTCTTATGTTTCATCTCTGAGAGGATTTAGAGGAAGACAAATGTTGCTGTTTCTGAGAAGTTCAAATGCAGGTCATGATGCCATGAGGAGGGCAAGCCTGTTCAGCGGAAACAAGTACAATGCCCTCCCTGCGGCACTTCCCAGTCTGGGCCAGGTGTTGATGGCTCTGCTCACACAAGCTCCTTCTTGTCACCTTCCCTTTTCACAAATTGCCCCAGGGAAAGGTCTCCTCTGAAAGCCTGGTGAAACACAAGAGCATATGGGAGTCACAGGCAGCCACCACTGTTTGCTACCAGTGTACAACCTGGCTTCCTTGCCTTGGTGTTTACCCTCATGATACCTTTTCACCCTAGGTGAAACAGTTTGTGACTCCTCAGAGGCTGTACCCGCAGAGCTTTACACAAGAGTTTCATACGTGACAAAAATAAAAAAATATCTTTTTACCCTCATTAATTTTGTGATTTTTTTATTAATTTGTTTTCCAGAAAGCAGTGCTACTAATGCCATTTGGTGCTAATTTTGTTAAGTCAAAATCAGATTTCAAGAAGGTATGAGATGCAAAAGAAATTAAAAAAAAAAATAGTTAAAATATATTTGAACAATACACTAAATAAATGAAAGCTTAACCTTTAAAGGATACCACTGGATGGGTTTGATACTTTGGCCAATGGAAAGGTTAACCTTTAGAGGCTCTCCATAGCTTAGAACAAGATCCTTAGTCCTGATGACAGTGTTTAGCACAAGAACACAGTTTATATTTCATATTCTTTAAAATGTATATTGAAATTTGGAGGCATAGTAATGGTTCTATTTTTTATTTTTATTTTTTAATTCCATTGTGCCAGTTGATGGCATGATCCTTAATTTAACAGAATAAATATAGCTAAATTACCTTACATATGCTCAGTGAAATACAGTTACATTTCTCTTGAATGCAGGGGCCATACATTACCATTAATGTATAAGCAGTACAGGGAGTGCTGCAGGAAAACAGAAGAAAAAGTAATCCCTTTACAAATGTTTAGTCTTCTAGTATTTTCTTTATTTTTTTGAACTTCTCCTTACTTCGGGATAGACAATGTTCTATTTTTTTTTTATTTCCCTCAGGCTGTATTCATTCGTTTGTTTTTGCCTTCAGACTAAGACATGCTCTTTTGATTGCAACTTCCATTTCTTTACCATATATATAACATTTATAGATGTTATATTTATAGAGATGTTATAGAGATTATGATGTACATAGACATAAACTGTATATAAACATGAACTAATATTTCTGAAAACACTTTATGCCCAGTACTGGAAAAAATGGCTGGAGAAATCTTTGATAGTCACAAGAAGGTTAATGTCGACAGAATGGCATGAATTGAAGAGATCTTTCTTTTGTTCTCTTGTCAAAAGAGAACCTTTGTATCAGTTAATCTTGCTACCACTAAGAATTGTGATATTCCTAATAATATCTTTTAATAAGGGATTCTACTGTGTGTTCAGCTTCCTAAGTATTTGCTACTCCCAGGAAATAGTACTAAAAGGACAGAGACATCAGATATTCTGACCTTTTACTGCAAATAGACTAGCAGACATCATTTATTTTCTTCTTTGTTACTGTTGTTTAAAAAATATCTGTAGAAATATAACGAAGTGATCAGGTTAGCATATATGTACATTTTTTTTCTCCTCCTAGTCATGAAGTTTTCAAGGCGTTTTAAAGTTTTACTGTAGTTGATGGAAGGTTTCATTTTGTGAGTTTTGTCTGGAGTGTACATACAGATAAATCCCCAGGGACTGCCTTTGGTGTTGCTTGGAAACATAACTGCATGGAGCTACTGAGATTTGTATTGTTCCCCCTAAAAATCAAGCCGGAAACAAGTTCTTACTGAGAAATAAGCCATTTTTGCTGAAAAGTTTACCTAACAAATGTTACAGTGAAACTAGTCCAAATTTCTATACAGAAATTTTGGAAAGAAAAAAACAAACAAACAAAAAAAAAAAAAACAAAAAAACCTGTGTGTCTCAGACTGCAAGTTTCACACAGGTGTGGCATTTAGCATAACCACAGACCATGAATGTCTATAAGAGACAATAGACATTTTATAGAACATACATCACATAACACCATTAGAATAGTTTAAGATACAAAATATAGATGTGACAAACATAATAATTTTGTCTCAATTTCTAGTTAAAAATCAGGGATAACCTGTCAGATGATGACATATTATTGAAACTCATCAGGCTCTCACAAATACATCAGAAGAAAACTGTTTTTCTACTATTGAGAAATGTGGCCATTCCAGTTCTCTTTAATATCTTTTGTCTGTATTCCATTACCTGAGACTGGTTTAGAAAACACTGGATATATCTTTTGTTTTTAAGCATGTGAAGTTGATGCTGCCTCAATTTTGTAGTTTTGCCAGTAGACAATTATGCTGTCCATGTCCTTGATAAGCAGTGGTGTTTGCAGGTGTTCCCTTACATTTGCTTGTCCTAACACTCTTCCCTTAAGTCACTGAAAGAAAAATTGCCTTAGATTGAGATGCACATCAAATGTTTCTGCTTCCTACACAGCTGACTGTCACTGACTCTGACCTGCTACCTGTTAATTCAGACATGATTTCTGTTACTTTTACCCAGGATAGTTGATGAATTTGGACCTCAATCTTGACAATTTTGTGAAGAGTAGTGCTGAAGCTCCAGGAGGGTGCCCGAGAACAGCATCAAAGGTCAGCTGAGCCAGGATGGCACCTCCGGGAATTTTCTGGTCCAACCCTCTGCTCAGAGCAGGGTCAATGACAGCAGGCTGCTAAGGGCTAGGTCCAGTCATCTTCTGAATGTCTCCAAGAAGAGACGTCACAGCCTCCAGGGCCAACCTGTGCTGACCTCCCAGAAACGGTGTTTTCTTATGTTTAAAAAGAATTTCCTGTATTTCAGTTTGTACCTATATACTCTTGTCCTGTCACTGGATACCACACAGAAGAGCATGGCTCCCTCTTTATTCTCCCCTTCAGGTACTTGTATACATGGATAAGGCCACCCTGAGCCTTCTCTTCTCCAGGCTGAACAGTTCCAGCTCTCACAGCCTCTCCTTGGAAGATATTCTTCCATGGATGTGGAAATTTGCATTTCCTTTTGTTGAGCTCTGTGAGGTTCTTTGCCTATTTCTCCAGCTACCAAGGCCCCTCTGGATGGCAGCACACCCAGCTAGGGTATCAGCCACTCCTCACAGTTTTGTAACATCAGCAAACTTGCTGATGTTTCATTATGTCCCAGTGTCCATTGTTGCTGGACAAAGTGAAGATACTAAATAGTATTAGCCCCAGTACAGCCCCCTGTAATTTACCGGTTGTTCCTGACCTTCAGCTGGACATTATTCTGCTGATCACTACCATCTGTGCTAGTCATTCAGTTTACAGTCTAGCTCACTGTCCTCTTATTTACTTTGTACTTCTTCAGTTTTTCAGTGAGGGCAAAGCGTCAAAAGTCTTGCTAAAAAATCAAAATAAATGACATCCGTTGCTCTTCCCTAATCCACCAAGCAGTCTTTTAGTAAATAAATTCCCGTTTCTTAATATCATTTCTGCACATCAGAGCCTAACTGTTCTCTAATTTTATTTTATTTCATTTTTAGGTGCTCTCACCAAGGGGCCCCTTAGGCATATTCATGAAATTTTTGGTCACTTTTTCTTATAATCTGTCAAAGAGAATACTCATGTAGAGTTTGTGGATTTTTTATTTTTATTTTTTTATTTTTATTTTAAGGAAACTTCTGACATTTTAAAGGTTGACATTTAAAGAAATATGGTGTATCTCTGGATCAACATGCTCTTTAATTTCAATATTTCAAAATTGTCAGTTATGAGTTTTGAATTAATGTTTACATTAAAAAAAAAAAGTCAGGCTTACACAAGCAATTTTTTTTTCAAATTCTTTATTTATGAGAATTGTTGAGATTTAGATTCTCTCAGTTTGCACTGCATTATGCTAAAAAGCAAAAAAAATGCAGGGCTGGGAAAAGTATGTGCTGCTCAGCTCCAATAGCTGTATACAACAGCCTTTGTCTTCCCAGAAACCCAGATATAATCTATCATGTGTATGATTACATAAAGGATTACCATTCCATATTCATTCTTCTCATCTTACTTGGAAGCAGTAATGTGTACTCTATTTATGCAATCCAATTAAAATGCCTTCATGCTTAAAGCAGTACTGCTTATAATATTTATAAGAGTAATGCAGTTTTAAGAAATCATAATTAAGCTGCAATATTTTAAAGTCAGCTATAAAATACTATTATATGTGAGGAATTTTAATACAAAAGAATGTAAATCAGAAACTATTGCATTGTATTGTTGATGAATATAATGGATGAAATCTGCGACCTACCAACGTTTAAGAAAGTTCTCACTGATTTGAGCAAAGAAAGGTTATTATCCAATACCCTTTCTTTCACATACATTCCTAAACAGTTAATTATGCCCCTGCTTTATATTAGTATTGTGGTAGTGTCAAGAAGCCTCAGTGAAGACAGCATTCTGATAGGCATTACACTTTCATGTAGTTTATTAGTCTTACATGTCACTCCACAGACTGCAGTAGGATCACAGCAGCCTTATATAGTTATATTTTAGCACAGAATCAGTGCCTTTCTCCTGTTTTGATTCTGCAATTGAGTTTAAGGCTGGAGCTGTAAAGTGAAATCTTTTTTAAAATGACATGCTGGGTTTCTTCCTTTCAGGGCAGCTATATTAGGTTCAAAAGTTCCTTTCAGATGTTCTAGCCTATTCTGGGGCTGCCAGTTTCCACACTGTATTCTGCTCCTCAGCGAGCCCACTTATACTCTCTGATACAAGTCAGATATGTGGCTGGGAACATAGGAAAGCAAATTTTCTTACCTTAGAGTTCTTAATAGCTATCAGCCTTTGGTGTTTTTAAATTTGAGGTTTTAATTTAAACACCTGTTTTTAAGTAGCTTTAAAGATTACTCTGAGATTACTACATAGAAACATGTTTCCCTTGCTAAGAAATCTTAAGAATAAAATAATAATAAAATAAATCCTCAGGAGATCTCTTTCATTGCCTGAAGATGTCAGACAAAATCTTTCCAAAATGGAGAATAGCTTCTACTTCTGTGTATACAGAAAATTTTTACAGACTAGGAAGATTTCAAGTGAGTGACAAAAGCCACAGCTTGTGCCTATGTGCCATGGGCATAGCAGGAGCCAGTGTGACTGTGGTTGCTGTGAGTTGTGTCTATGAGTTTAGTACCGAATAACATGCAATCAAATTTCTTGAAGCAGTGCATGCAGGATCTCTTGATCTGATTTGTAATTTCACAGTAAAGTCTAACCTTGCTGTTATTAGGTGGTTGTGTTGCTCTATGTAACTGAGGATTGAGAGATTCCAGAATGTAATACTACTACTACTACTACTACACAAACAAACAAACAACAACAAAAAAACACACAACACACAAAACAAACAAACAAACAAACAAACAAAAACACTACCAACAACAAAACAACAACAACAAAATGCTCATATCCTGATTAGGATCACTTTTCTCAGTAAAATAGCTGCTTTATAAGTTTCCAGGTGAAACAGGCCTGAGAATCCATGCCTAATTAAGTGTCCTGAACCTTCAGGTTCTTGATTTTGTTCGCTGAATGGTCTCATTATGAAGAACAGCAGTCTTTACTTGTCATCCTTTAAATTAGGGCACGCCAACACCTGACATTTCAGCGTGATGAAATGCAAATTTAAAGTGGAATAGATATTATTGAATAATACCATAGTCTGCCATGCCTTCACACTAAGAATGTATGCCTTTCTGTGTCTCCTCAGTCATTCATTTCCATGTTAACGAACGGAATGGCACAATTTAGTTGGTTGGTGTGGAATTTAGATTATCAGTTGTAACTGCTAACTAAGATTGACCCTCTACTACTTATAAATATTTGTGTCAAACATGAGCAAGGAGTAGCATTAAACCACTATTAATTTTCCAGGTGGAACTTAAGTGTGTCTTGCTCTGTTTGTGGGTATTATGTCCATTCTAAAGGCAATGCATAACAGCAATATCCAGAATGATATTTGCATTTGCATTCTGAATTCTACTTAGTCATATCCACTTTAAAGACTTTTTTTTTTTTTTTTTTAGAGCAGAACAAGTATGACTTTTAAAGCACAGGAATTTTAACCATAATACATAAACTAATGTTTGTGCCTTTTTCATCCAAACCACAGAGAAGGCCCATCATCCCTGTGACATTGTTATTGATTCCACAGGACAGACAGTCAGAATGCTACAAGTACTACTTGTGAGCTGTTCATAACTCTTTGGTCAGTATATGATACGTAAGTGAAACATGACACATGATAAGATTATCTGACCAGGTTATCACAATGACTCACTTAATAAGTCAGCTGTAGACCATGCTAACTTTATAGGAATTAAACCTTACTGGAAATGTTAGCATATTATTAAACATATTTTGAAGTAATGCAAATTTATGCTTGATGTTCATTTCCATGGATAACTAAAAGTTGAAGGGAGTTGCTTGGCACAATTATTTTAACTTCTCTCAGATTTCAAGTCAGTCCAAGAGGTTTGCAGAAGCAGATGAGTCCTACAAGCACCAAAACCTCTTACTGTAGCAAACTGCTAGTACAAAGTCACTAGCACAGCAGAGTTCATGCAAATCCATCTGTTAACCTTAGACCTCATATGTAGTTTGCTAAAGTTAAATCATCTTCAGGCAGCCTGAAAGCAAGTTGTAATGCTAGTGTTTAGGTTGCAGGTCACCTTTCCTGGCTTTGGTGTTTGAAAACAGAATAAACAGGATAGGATGTAAGACACTTCTGACACTGCTACAGGACAGTTTGATAGACTGTCATGAACCTTTGTTTGCTTTTCATCATGGATGCTTGCCAACAGAAACTACTTGGACATCCAAGTCTTCTCCATATAGCTCTAAATTACCTCACCATGCTAAAGGTTTTTATCAAATTAATTAGAACTACATAAAGGTCAAGATTTGCTCTTGACAGCATAGATTTGTGAAGCAGTGAAAACTATTTCATGTCTTTCACAGCTTGCTTAGAGCTCACAGTTGTGATCCATTTGACCTACAAAATGTCACAGTTACTGGAGAAAAATCTGTAGAAAGATTTTGCCCAATGTGATCAGCAGAAGTATGCCCTTTGAATTGGTGTATTGTGAAGTTTGTAATTACTTAATAAAAATGAGTATATAGAAATATGACCAGTGAGCCATAAATCATAATGTGCCTTCTTTCATTAAACAGTGAAGGTTAGTTTATTTTTAAATAACAACCTTTTCTCAATTATATTTTAAATACAGTATCTTTTTGACATAAGCAAAAGAATGTTGTCCAGTAGATTTACCATGGGCTACATTTGAAAAATTTGATCACTAGCTTTTACTTATCCTCTCTTTTCCTAAGTTAACCAATTTTCAAAAATAAAGTGGATTGGTCACCTTTTTCATCTTCTCCAGGGAAATTTTCTGAGAGGTTTGGGCAGATATGAATGAAAATGATGGCTCTTAGCAAATTCCCTCCAGCTAATTTGTCATGCTTATATAACTTAGGGAGCAGCATTACACAGTATGAGCATATGTAACATGACATATCAATTCCAAGCATTAGAAATGATCTTACTTTAGGGAAAGGTAATATGAAGACCATAATAATATTTTCTTATTTAAAGGTGTGCAATACTTAGCTCACATAAAGGACAGTTATATAAAGCTGTCTCTAAATGAAGTAATCAGCTTAATTGCATGCTTGCCTTTAAGCATACACATTATTCTGTTGAGCTGAAGGGGATCTGAGAAATCTGTGAAAGATACAATTATTAATCTGTCCAAAAGAGAAGTAGGAAGAGTGGTGCTGTATCTTGTCAAGGCATGTGTCTACTGAAGGGGAGACTGAATTCCAGTGTATGCACCAAAAAATCACTACAGACTTATTGCTCTCTCCTACACAAGCAAGTGTACCCTGAACCACACAGCTAGTCTTCCTCTGTGTTATTCATCAATAAATATTTAGTCCTTTCATGTTAAGTGCAACAGTGTCAACAGAAGCAGTTGAAAGAAACTCAGTCACAGAACAGACCAAGAAAGCGCAGGGTCCTGTGTGAGTTTAAATCCTTCTGGATAGCAAAGGACAATCTCTGCTGCTCTTTCCCATGCGGGAATACTCACTGTGTTACTGGTTAAAACAGGGAGAAGAGTGCAGCCCTGCAGTCGTTGTCATTTATGTGAGGGAGGTTTAGGTAACTGAAGACTTTAAGAATTCCTGACTACTGACAGCTCCTTATGTCTCCCCAGACCAGACCTCAGAGCTGAACACCCCTCAGCAGGTTCAGAAAAAATCCCAGTTCCTCTCCTCTGCCTATTACTACTAGATAATTTAGGTGGTTTGCAACTCAGTAATAGCTGGTGCAGTTTTATTTCTTTCCTTTCCTTGGAAAGAAATCCAGCCAAAGACCGAGTGTGATTGAAAATCAGGGTGACTAGCATGAAATGGTACAGTGCTAATCATAGCAGATTTCGTCTATTTCCACGAAGAGTTATGTTAGATGTCCCTGATGTTGAACTTCATACCCACAGCAAAGGAACTCTTAGCCTTGTCTGCATTTCTCAGGCACCTCCTGTAAAACAAGCCTGAGGGAGACCAGTGCTGTCATCATTGGATCTTCAGTCCATGAGCTGAGTCTTCCTGAATTACTGTGCAGTATACATATATAACAGAGTCAATATGCACCATAAATGTCATAGCCATAAAAACATACTTGATTGAATCCAGTCATGGTGTATTTGGCATAGAATGTGTATAAACCAATAGAGTGTTTTCCTACTTGCCCCAAGAGTTAATTTGACCTGTTATCTTTCTTGTCCTGTTAGCATTTATTTGCACCTAATAAGGCATGAATTCATTACTCGTCATAAATGTCCTAGCATTTAATCCTACAGTGTCATATTTTAATTGGACACAAAGAGTATCTAAACGGCTGTAATTCTCCAGGGATGTGGTTATTCAGTAATAATCACAACCCTTGAAGCTCCTTTATTACTTTTACTAAAATAAAACACCTCATGATTGAAATACTACATATTTCCTACATTGCATCAAAATGAATTTGATGGTTTAAAGGAAAAGATTAGAAATTTAGTTCCTACAAGACTGCTTGTCAGTAATGGCTTATACAGCACCTTTCACATTCCAAGTCCTGTAGCTGTAAAATGGTAACACTTCAAAGACTGAAGAAATGTGACTGAGGGCATTACATCCTTGTAGATCCCATGAGGGGTCTGTGAGGCTAATACCAATATGTATAGTCTGAGGTCTTTGTTTTACACATTATATAGCACATGAACAGCTGGAAATGAAGCATCATTTGCTGTCGTCTACTAGGCCCTACCTGATTAAGTCCCTCCATACAAATAAAGAAAAGAAAATTGCAGAAGACAAGCTATCACTCAAATTCCTGTTTAGACTTCTGGGCTACATCTGCGACAGTCAGCGAAGCAAGCTTGGGCTCATTGTCTGAATCTGAGGAGAAGAGGCATGGCATGGTTCCTTTATGCAGAACTAAGCTCTTTATTTCCTACTTCTTGCACCCAAATGGTGCAATGGACCTTGTCTGTAATGAGAAGGCATTTGTCCTCCTGAATCCAGGACAGGTACACCTGAGAGTACCCCGGGTGCCTGCCAATGCAGCACCCTTGATCCAGCCCTTTGTAAGAGCATACCAGTGCATGGCTTGTTTTTGATATCTTAGATGGACACGCCCAGACTATGTGTGAGAGAGTAAAGGGAATTTTACTCTGTTTCTGGAAATGAAATCAGCTGGGGCTTGAAGCTTGCTGCAGTTACATCAAGAAAAGCAAAACATTTAAGTGGAGCCTGGCTGATACAATGAAATTATGAGACTTGGTTAAATAGATAGAAAATAATGAACTTTGTTAGAACATGCAAGAACATCAGTGCTAACTCCTAATGGTCTCCTTGAGATAAAAAAAAATAATCACCAGGAAACCTTTTAAGACCCCAGTTTTCTTGTTTTTCTGTTTTAGCGAGGATGCGCTGAGAGCAGATAGAACCCAGAAGAGCCTGCCCAGCAGCAGGCACCCCCTCCTGGAAGGCACACTGCCCCTTGGTGTTAATTGCAGCATACTAACTCCTGACAGCCTTTTAATAGGCAAGGCAGGAGGGAAGGTGGTATTTTGTTACAGGTCTTTATAAAGTACTAAAATGCAAATTTAAAATGCTCATTACACTTGAGTAGCTCCACTCTGCTTAAATATTGGCTCCAGGTTTACTTCATTATCCTCTTACCAGTAATTAAGCTACCTAGGGACAATCAGCAAATAATAAAATGCTGTGGTGGAGGAAATTAGTTTAGACTACAAAGCATTGAATGAAATTATTGTGCAAAATAGAAGAAAGCAATAGAATATAAAAGATATTTAGCTATCTCTAGATAAATACATTCCAAGGACCATAATATTTCCTCTACATGAAATGTATAAATTGAGGGTTTGGAAAAGTCCCTGCTCATACCTCCTCAATGCAGCTTATTAGGTAAATACTGGCCTTTCATTCCCACTAATATCTGATCAATGAACCGGTCATTTTCCCAGACTTTCAGCTTTCTGCAAAACAACAGGTATGAAGGGCAGTGTAAAGGCAACTGAATGAGGTGTAAGTCCTCTGTCCATTTATTTCTTCCACATCACTGACTGAAGAATGCAAACACAAAAATGCAGGGAATAAGCTGGGTTTTTGTCCCTTCATCTGGAAAAAAAGCAAAGCTTTGGAGACAGATCATCCTGGAAACGAAGGCAGGAGCCCAGCTAGATATGTATGCTGTCCTCAGTCCATATTCTGCTCTTACTACAGCTGATTTAGGGAGATGGTACTTTCTCTACCTGTCTTAAGGAAGCCTTCTTGACTCTGAGTCAGAAGCAGAGCAGGCTATCTTAATGACTGCATTGAGAAGAAGTAAAATTATTTGAATATTTATACATTTATGTCACTTTTTTTAGTCACTACAAAACAAACAAACAAACAAAAATAGAAAAAAAAACAGTAAGGTACGAGCATTTGAGAAAAGGAAATGGAGGGTAGGAGAGGAGATATTTCATGCATCAGCAGTTAAAATATCTCAGCTCATTTCTCTGAACTAGATTAGAGGATGAGTGACACAAAAGGAATGTAAAACCTAGCACATGACTGCTACTTTTCATCCACCCTGTGAACAGTGCTGTAAAAGCTGTGGGGCTGCTACAGATGTGAGAAAAATCTGCTATCAGAAGGTGGACGAATTTCTAGAGGGAAAAGCCTCAGTCCATGTGGCAACTGTTTGAAAGGAACAACAACCCATGCCCTTTTAAAGCTCAGTAAGTGACATACCACAAAGGAAATTGAGTCCCTTCGTAACAAATTTTAAAGAAAATCATGCCCTGGATCTCAAATGCTGCCAGGTGTTCCAACAATTCATTAGTTACACAGAGTCGCTGTGAACAACTGGTGTTCATAAACACAGTGGCAACTTTTGATACCACAGGGGAAAAAATAAATAAATAAATAATCTTGTCTCTGTGTGAATCTTAAGCACTTAACGTTTTACCCAGCATTGGTGTTTTTTCTTGCTTTTTTTCAAAGAACACAGCTACCCCACAAAAAGGTGAATTTGTTCACTTCCACACACTGCTATGGGCAAATAGAATACAGCTGGCTTTACTCAACTGTGACTTCTGGTTTTGACTGATTAGTTTCTCTATTTCAGGTTTTAGTGAAAGGAGATGTAAATAATAAACCCAAACTGCTAACAATGTAATTGTTATTTTAGTGTTGTGTCAGTACTGTAAAATCTTAAATTTAAAAATTTAAGACTTCAAGAACTTAAGGGCATGACTGAAGTAAAGCAGTGTGAAAACAAATATATCTGTGGCAGGGTTTGAAGATCCACCTGGGTTTAGCAGTTCTCTGATTTAAAATATTAGGGCTTTAAAATTGAAAAGGTCTAAAAAAGTCAGGTCATTCCCCATATTTATATCTCTGTTTATGTTCTCTACTGTCCTGATGGCATTGCCATCACTCCAATTTTATTGGAACATAAAGATATTTGGTATATTTCTAAAATCCCAAATTCCTGAAGTCTTGTGATTATAACTCCATCTTTTTAGTAAGTTCTCTGTCCTCTGTGGTGCAATGAAAACTTTGAAAAAGTGAATTCTAAAATGTGAACCCAAAAGAAAATGTAAAATCATAAAATGTGCATGACTCTTTAAAAAATATATTTACTTCTTCCTTATGATACTCACAGGGACTAGCTATTTTTGAGTATACAGGGTTGTTGAGGCTGAATACTTCACTTCTGTTCATGTTACTAGGAGATTCACAGCCACAGCAAAAGTAAAATATGTGTATGCCTAGGACATGGTGTCCTGGGGTGCATTCGGATGAGTATTGCCAGCAGCTAAGGGGGGTGACCCTGCCCCTCACCTCAGGCCAGGTGAGGCCTCACCTGGAACACTGCGTCCAGTTCTGTGTTCCCCAGTACCAGAGGGACATGGAGTGGCTGGAGAGTAAATAGGTATTAGTAATGGGGTGGTTATTTTTCTCACTCAAATTGCGTAAGTGAAAATTTACTAAGAATCTTAAATATGCTTTCAAAAATGGTCTGTAAAACTACTAGAAGGTTGTAAGCAGAATCCTTGTATTATACAAGTTGAAATGTTGTTTCAGATAATCATGTAATAGTAAATATTTTCTCTAAAAAAAAAAAAAAAAAAGAAAAAAAAAAGAATTGTTAATGATTCCCAGGTTAAATTCCAGTTTAAATTTCCAGTTTAAATTTTCTCAAGAAATGAAGTGTATTAAGAAAACTCAGTAGGCGGGAGCTGTGCTCCAACTGATAGTACAAAAAAGACCTTTTTTCCTGGCACTAATAATGGAGGAAAATAAAATCTGAAATACATTACCTTGCTAATCTTGATGCAGTGTTTCTTGAGATAAAACATTAATATTCCTTTGACCAACTAATACATCAAAAATTATAATTCTATCAAAGTCTATTAGCTGGCTTACTGAAAGACCGCTATTCAAAGCATGCAAAGACACTTCTCCTGCAGGAAGAACATAATTTCTTCACAAAAGGGTTTTATTTTTTTCTTTCTGTGCACTCTATTTGAAATTCTTTTATATTGATTTCTTTTTTAATTTTTAATGTAAACAGAATGTGGAAGGCATGATGATAATCAAGATCTATTATTGCATTATATTTAGTTTAGAAATAATAAAAAAGATAAATAATGAATAGGTGGCAAAGGCTTATCTTCTTCCCCGGCCTGTTCCATGTAGCGCTTTGTTACAAAGTTACTGGCATTTTCAATAAAATGTATCAGTAAATTTAGTCAATTAAAACTTTCCTGTGATTCAATAGCAAGATTTATCCCACATGTAGAGTTCATCAGAACATCGAAACTTCATCAATCTTACAAACTCACATTTCTTTTCTTCACTAGGCTTCACACTCATAAATATGAAGCTTGCAGTTGTAGCTACCATTTCTTAAACTTTTCATGGCTGCCAGGCTGTAATTGTGTCTTGACAAAGTTTTTAATGGATCATCCATCCAGAAGAACAGCACACATGGCATTCCTGCAACCTGCAGCTACTCAAGAAGACTACCAGGTATTACTGACAGATGGAGGCCAATGTACACACAAACTCTAGAGCCCGACTTTCAGCCACTTGCATTGGTGCAAATACACAGTAACACCACCAAAATGATTCAGTGTTACTTGGAAGGTATGATGAGGAATAAAACTAGTTCATGCTGCTGCATGTTACTTAGAGATCAGAAAGCATAACAGACATAATAATATCAGACATGATTTAAAATGATAAAGCTATGTGTCCTTTATCGTTTCTGCATGTAGACTTATACTCCCACCACACAGTGACAGTGACATCATCTGTGTCCTTGCCGGAGAGCCAGGTAATGGTGTGGGGAAAGCCTAAGAAAAGCTGGCAGCTCTCCCACATGCTAAAAGTGAGGTGGGGTCCTGCTCATGGGGATTCATCTGCTTGTTGTTACTTCTGCAGAAGAGCCCTGCCACAGTGGTCACAGTGTGACAGATTGGCAGTGCATCCACATCCTAACTTATTTCATCATGAGAACTTCTGCCCCTTACCCTCATGCTGGCACCTCCAGAACACAGCATCATGTGAGCACAACAGCCCGAAAGGGTTTGCACTAGCACTGACTGTGCTCTGAGCTCTTTTGGTGCCTCCTGTCAGCAATATTTTAAAGGAATTACACAAAGTAACTTTGGCAGCTATGTCAAGCATACTCTGTATTAAAATGAAGAGTTCCTCTGCTTTAGAAGAGGAACTAACTATGTAGAAGTAGATCTGCACTGTAGTTTGCTTGCCTAATTCCCACTTAACACATTTAAATCTGATTTTAGGTGCAGGTGAGATCTTTAAAAATCTTGTTTATTTCCTACTTAAACTTGAAGGTGCTGAATGACTTTTTATACCTGTATTTTTGCTGCAGGGTGCATGTGAAATAGTAAATGACTTGGCAGCAAAAGTACTTTACACCTTGCATACAGTTATGAATCAGAACAGATACTCTTGATATATCCCACAAGGATTAATTCTGCAAATACTCTCATGACTCATTTTCCCACACATACAAAAAGGTTACATTTGCACCCATGTTTTTTAATCCCTCTTAGAGCACTTACCTGGTGCATGTAATACCTGGCTTCAAATCCCCTTTTTAATTCTCGCTTCACTGCAGTGATTATTAAGCACCAATATATTCTTGAATTGGAAATATCTCTTTGGGTTGCGCTGTTGCACTTCTACCTATATAAAGAAATACATGCTGTAGCTCTGGGGCCATAGGAATAACAGCGGCTTGAGATGGCTGCAGAGGGGGCCAGGATACTGCTCCTGAGACCACCACTTTGCTTGGTTCATGCTGATGTTGCTGAGTACTTGCTGGGCCTGCAAGCAGAGAGCAACCTTGCCCCAATATGCTTCTGTCAGCTCTTCAATACATACCTAATAATGGGCTGAAGTGGAGACCCTTGGGCAATTTCACTCCTGGAAACAAAGGCAGTGTTTCAGGACACAGACCCTCGCACCCCAGTGGTATAAAGAAAGATTGAAGCCGTAGAGAAAGAGTTCTTTGTATACACTTATTTTACTCACCTCAGTGTTAGTAACAGTGAAAAGTGCCTTCATGGTTGTAACTGGCCTCTGAAGGCATGCCTGTGA
The DNA here is from genome assembly GCF_963932015.1 of Anas acuta. Classification (NCBI taxonomy): domain Eukaryota; kingdom Metazoa; phylum Chordata; class Aves; order Anseriformes; family Anatidae; genus Anas; species Anas acuta. The sequence goes on along the minus strand of NC_088982.1, from coordinate 14,294,996 downwards.
AAGTCTGAGAAGCAGGATATCTCCCAAGTTTTTTCAGGTAGATGCTAGAGGAAACCATTTCCCTATCTATGGAAAAACTTCTTTCTGACAAAGCTGGCCCATTTATTAAATAACTTCTCTCTTCTGGTAAAGCTGCTGGACTACTCTCTCTATATTTTGTTGTTGAAGAAAATCTCATCTCTATGAGGAAAATAAATAAATAAAAAAAAATGTCCTTAACTTAAAAGAAGAAAAATGCTTTCAACAAGTAGGTTCTGTAATAACTCACACTCTTTTTTTTTTTCACTCTGTAGTTGTCTTACATTCAGTCACAAGGCTCAGGTAAGAACCAGAACAGAAGAAAGGAAAGAGAGTGAAATCAACTACTACATTTTTCTTTGAAGTAATCATGATTCTTCTAAATATTTCCTCTTTATTTCTCATTTTAATATTTCTATAAATTCCGTGTTGCCTACAGACTCACTCATGATAACATTCACGGTCTTTCTCCACTACATTTACATATCTCTTATAGATGTTTTCTGCCATATCAGCAATTTTTGGTGTTGCTGTTAGAGGAAAGTCATTCAAGGTGCAGGAACTTCTTTGGCTGGGTATTGTGGGGGACTCCAGCAGAGAACATAATTAAGCAGCAGCTTCATTGCACTGCTTCTTGCCTGAGAGATCTCTTCCTTCAGTGCTCCCTTCCTCGGAGGTGTCATTATTTACATACATGAGAGATATGAGAAATAAAAGTTGTGGAGATACAATGTTTGGCTTCCTATTTTGAATGTAGAAAGTTTCTGCACTCCAAAGTAGTTTTTTCTCTTTGGTGTACATCCCACACATCATTTGTTTCCTTAAGCCAGATTTTCCCTTCATGAAGAAGCAATCCTCACAACACTTGCTGAGACCCCACACGCTAAGCAGAGGGAGGGAATTGATTGTATTTGAAATCTTCCTGTAAGGGCTATCACTAACCAAAGAAGATCTTGTAAAGCACAGTGCATAATATGCTGTGAGTTGTGCAGCCTGAGAATGGTTTCATTATGTGTCATTAAAACCGGCTGGAAATTTTCAGCTGCTTTGTAGTCTGCCATCAATGCCTGGGTTTTCATTTGAAATTGGAATTCCACCAAATTCAAATAAATATTGAAATCCTACATGGAATAGAGGACTTGTTAACATAATTCCAAGTGTCACAAGTCTTATCTCTATCATATGCTGCAGCTCTTTTTTAGCAAAAAGGAAGGAAGTCTCCAATTTTGCAGCAGATTGATTTTCCTGCTGATGACATTACTTGGGGATTTATCTCCTCTTTTAAGTTCAGAATTCTGCAGAAGGTGGTTTGTGGCAGATTTAATTATTCTTCATAAGAGTGGTAAAAACAAACAAATGCCTGTGCCTTCTTTCTCTCCACTTGTCCTTAGGTTCCTTGATTTCTCTTCCTGCTTTTTCCTTTTCATTTGGTGAGTACTTGGCAAAGTATTTATACCTTTGGTTTATTTCCGTGGTGCTAAAAAAATCTTTTTTTTTTCCTCTGCCTGCCCATCCTTGCTTATAATGGCAGTTTTTCACAGGTAGTGGGATGTGGACCCTTGGTAAATAAATTCCTTGCAGCAATTATGATGGGCTGTGCTTGCTACCAGTCCCAAGTGGGAAACATAAGACTGGCAGCAGCAGCCAGGCTGATCCCTGCCAAGGGAGGTGAGGTGGGCGCAGCTGAGGCCTGGAGGCAGATTACAGAAAAGAGTGACTGAATGGGGCCAGCTACCCTCTCCCTGGCCAGGCTGTCCTGTAGGGGAGAGGGGACAGCAGAGGGCTGGTGCCAGGTCCCACAAGACTTCCCTGACCACAGATCTGGCACTTGCCCACTCTTCATCTAACCCAGCAGTACCCTGACATGCCTCCAGCTGCCTTCCTGTGCTGCAGCTCTGTCTGTCACCGGAAAATCTGGAGTACAGAGGAACAAAGGCAGTTGTGGAATTAAGCTGTCATAGATGACCTTGTGCTAAATTGTGCTCTCTGTTTTTCCAGCAGGAGCCCTTTGACTTTACAACACACCTACTCTTGGATGCTTTATATTATTTCCTATTATTCACACCAGATGGGTGCCTTCCTGCAGGAAGCAGCACTGTAGTTAATAGGTGAATGGAGCATGCCCACTGCCTGTTGGAACTGAATATGCTCACGTCCACCAACAAACTTACTCACGTCTCACTGCCTTTTGAAAAACAACAGACAGGTAGCTGAAACTACTTTGTACTTGCTTCACCATGTCTACCAGAAAATCAAAAATATACTTTAAAAAGACTTATATCTAGGGAAAAAAAAAAAAAAAAAAGGAAAAAAAGGAAAAAAAAAAAAAGTAATTTAAAGTAATTTGCATCTTTTTCCATTAACTTACATGCCCTGTTACTGCTAACAATATTCTGTGTTCTCCATCACAGTGTAGACTGTATTTCAAACATGAAACAAGCCTTCTGAGTAATCAAATGATTTTTCTCTTGGAAAAGCCTGTTGGTGAGTGCATGGAGGTGTAGCTCTGGTGAAGGACGGATCATGCTGTGAAGATTTATTTTCACTGTGCTGTGGAGGAGCAGTGAGCTCTCTTCTGAATCTGGCCATCACCATAGTAAAAACACTACAATGAAGATTTTCTTACTTCTAGCCACTGGTATAACCCATGGAAAAGATGGGCTACACCATAATGCACATGGGATATATATATAAAATATATAAATATATAAAATGTGTGAGCACAGATTCCCTCAGAAAGTAAATCGGAAATGTTATTATTCAAAAGTATGTAATCTTATACTAGCTGGCACCTGAACCATATCCAAAACTTTGGTTCCAAAAATGAATCTATCCCTCTCCTCTGTTGCCTGTAGTCCTTCCAGAATTAACATACGACATCTTTGTAGTAAAGGAAAACTAATCTACTTGAAAAAATAAAATAAGAAGACATAAGAGCAACAATTTATGTATTTTTTGTTTGTTTATTTATTTAGAAAACACACACACACACAAAAACAAACAAACAAACAAAAAAAACTATTCTCTTTTTCTTTAGTAGATACTGTAAAAATTATCACTACTAAACATCCTCTCTAGGGTACTGAAATATTGTGTCCTCCAGTGTTCTTCTGAAGACCCATGGTATATTAGTGCGCTAACAGTGCTTTTTTAATGATTCTATGTAGCCTCCAGCCCTGCCTGAAGCCACAGTAGACAATTCCTTTCACACTGCTTCTTGCCAGTTTCCCTTGACCTGTCTGGATTTTAAATGAAGATCCTTATTCTGATAAAATCAGAACATTCTGAACAATACAGGATATATAGGAGGCTGCTGCTTGATGCTCAGTTAGCCAACTAATGTTCTGCAAAATGGGTGTATATAGGTAAAAATTGGTTGCACAGGAAAGACCCTTTTATTTTTCTTACAAAATTATATTTAGGAAACTGACAGTATCTAAGATTTCCTCTTCCATCAGAGAGGAATAACCTCTTCCCAGTTCCAGACAGGTGATATTGCTCTTTAAAAACATTATGATTTTGTACTATGTTCTGGGTGCGTTTCAGGCATATTTTCACATCCCTCTGGAAATGCCCATGAACAGTGGACATGTAGTATCTTAATGACATATTCCCCTGCTACATAAAAAAAAAGATTGTCTTCTCCCCATGTAGATTTCAGAATAGAAACAGTGATCACACTTGCGAAGACCCTCTGCTTCCCTGTCAGATGATAGGACACCGGGGATCTTCTCCTCCCCAAAAGAAGCCACCAAACAAGGAGGTTCTGTGTGACATGGAGATGCTGAAAAAAGCATGACTGCACCTAGAAGTAATGACCTCTAAGACAACTCTGTCTTAACTCAACTTCATGGGACTGCACGAGCTTTTCACATGCCAGTCTTCCAGTCAAGTCCAAGGAATCATTACCAAAGTTTTGTACTGTTAAACACTCATCCTTTATTTTCCCACAGAAGTGAAAGGTGTGCACACCTTATGTGGTACATGAACAGAAAGGTGTGTCCTTTCCGTTCATGTACCACATAAGCTAACCTACTTAGCTATTCTATAGCCACTTCGTTTATGCATTGCTTGCTGTTAACAAGTATACTAGTTGCTAATATGTTAATAGAAACTATTGTGTTTTCATTGGTGCTGCACAAGAAAAAGGCCTGAGGCCCAACCCATATCTTCTGAAGAACTTGAGGAGACCTTGGTGAAAAAGCGATAGACCTTGGATCAGGCCCAGCATTACAATGTGTTTCTCTTACAAGCCCCAAGAAGTTATCACTGTTTTCAAGGGTAAGCTGGGAACAGGCCATTAATGCAGTGACTGATGGAAATGAATTGCTTTAGAAACAGAAGACTGAGATTATTATGGCAGGTCACAGCAAGATCAAGAAGCAAAGTTCTCAGTAAGAATCTCCCTACTGAATATACAGCAGAGGGGAGAAAAAAAACTAACCACTAAGATTTAAGAGTTCTGTAATTCTCTTTTCATCTTGTGTCTGAAAAGTGCAACACATATCAGAAGGACTTTATAAAGACTGCATGATAAAATAGCAGAAAAGTATAGAGATTTCCACCAGTTTCTTCCTTCCACCAATTTTACTTCCTTTTTTTTTTCAATGCTGTTAAGTAAGATGTATGACTATCTCGAAGTTTTCCTGATAATTTTGGTGAGCTGTATAAACATTCATTATACACTAATATTTATATATTCTGGAAATTGGAAGTGTTTAGGGAAAAATAGAAAATTCAGGTCATTTTCTCCAGAGGAAATTTTATTTATTTATTTATTTAGGAGATAAGGTCCTTAAAACTGTTTGTTTGTTTGTCTGTTTCCTGAAGTAGGTGACTGAATGACAGATTTCATTCCTGGTTTGGGATAGTCCTCTAACCAAGTCACGGAAGTGCTGTGGTTTGTAGTATGTGACATTTGCTAAAGAATAAGGGGACATGACTCAAATGTTCCTGTTAGAAATGAACATATTCCTTATACAAAAATATTCCCATAATCTGGAAGATGCAAAGGTATGGCTTATACAAGCAGTAATATAAAGTGAATTCAAATTAGACATGCTTATCAGAGACAGTGCTTAATGGTGCTATACCGTTATGGCTGGGAAAAGAGATTTGATTTTGTAGAACATAAAGCTTATACTTCTCAGGCCTCGTAATTTCAGTGATGTTCCCAGCCAGGATTCTTGACTTTCAAAGTTAAATCTGTAAGAAAAAACTTGAACTCTAAGTAAAATGAACTCCAGTGCCTTTTCTGTCAGCTTCCTACAATTCTCTTGTGCAAACAATAATGTATTTTAGGCAGAGGTCCTAACCTGTACATAGAAACAAGATAGGTTAATTAATTTTTAATGCATTCCTGAAAGAGGGCCTGCCATCAAACTTGATTTTGTTATGAAACGTGCTTCCAGAAAGTTCAAAATATAAATTCCTTATCGGCTTATGAAGTTGGAATAAATAAATAAATAAATAAATGACATTAGCTAGAGTGAAGTAGAAGTCAGTAAAGCAGGATATGCAGGGCAAGCAAACCATGATGATGAGGTTTTCTACATACTGATACATGACACGGAAGCACTGCATTAACAAGTAAACTGCTTTCCAATTTTTTGAAGTAAATCTTATCCATGGTGATCATATTGTAACAACAATAAATTTCGTATTAGAAAAGGCTTCTATAACAATTATAATTAAACCCCTATTTTATTTTATTTTATTTTTTTTACCACTTGATCTTGTAGGCACCCTGTTTAGCTGCTGATCACATTTTAATGACAGGTACTACATATTGCCTTCAGATCAAAGAGAATTGTTTTCAGCATTAGCAATGATTGTACATATTTTAGACTAAAATAATTACATATTGAAAAGTGTAGCTAAAATATGCTGTAGAGTGGCTACATTTCTTACAAACAATAATGCACAGCAGAGACATTAAAGACATTTCACGGCTGTTAAAGCTGACTAGGTTATTTTTGATTAAATTCATCTGATTGACAGCATATTTTACTAAATCTGAAACTGGAGATCTTCCAGTCAGCCAAGCACCAAGGGAGAAACCAGAGGGGGAAAAAAAAAAAAAAAAAGTTTAAGTCCTTTTGCCTGAATGATCACCAATGGTGAGGTAGGAATACTTCCACTGAAGCAAAATGTCAACGTTGTTTTAACACATTTCATTTGAGGCATTTTGGTTTAAATGCAAGACCCAAATGTTCTGAATCTAAACTTTCTTCAAATGCCAGAAGCTTGCATGCATTCTTGCTACCAAAGCCTTGCCAGAAGCAGTCCATATAAAGTTGTTTATGAATCACTGGCCTGTATTTTGGGCATTTGTACTGTTATCTAGAACAAGAGCTCTCCATACTAGGAGGAAAGTAGTTCTCCCTCACACTGCTCTATGCCTTGTACAATTGCACACAGTGAACTGAGGAACCCTCAAACCAGACATCTCAACTCACTTCTGCTTTTGTGAAAATGTCTTTAGATTATTGCATTTTGAGCCAACATAGAACAAGAATCCAAATATGAAATATGAGGTGTTGCCACTGAGGACTGTTCAGTTATTCATTGTGGATGTCATGACCTATTGCTGGTGTTTGTGAAACCAAAAGTGAGTAGTATAGTTGTCTTTTTTCTTTACACATTGAATTCAGTTATTCAAACTGCAGGTGCTAGAACTCGCTAGGTATAAACTGAAACTAATGTACTGGTGTGACCTGTATGTGAAAATCACATGCAGACAGAAATGCTAACCTAGCATGCAGAATGCGACTTGGACCACTATGACCAATACTCCTTGGGAAAACACATTCTCTTCCCTGTTTTCTTATAGGCATCATGAAGCATGGAACAGTTAAACAGCTCATCCATCCTGGCAGTACTTGGAGTAAAACTTATTAATAAAATATGTGTGCTTTTGTAAAAATATCCAAAAACATTACAATCCTCTGTGCCTCTTGCTAAGGACCCCTGTGGACCTCAGGTATAGAAAGGCCACCAGCATTTTTGTGAAAAATAAATTCATCAGTGCAGTTCTGGGCACCACTGTGTGCAGTTCTGGGCACCACAGTATAAAAAGGACATGAAACTGTTGGAGAGTGTCCAGAGGAGGGCTACGAAGATGGTGAAAGGCCTGGAGGAGAAGACATACGAGGTCACTGGGCCTGTTCAGCCTGGAGAAGAGGAGGCTGAGGGGAGACCTCATCACAGTCTACAACTTCCTCGTAAGGGGGTGTCGAGAGGCAGGAGACCTTTTCTCCATTAACACCAGTGACAGGACCCGCGGGAATGGGGTTAAGCTGAGGCAGGGGAAATTTAGGCTTGACATCAGGAGGAAGTTCTTCACAGAGAGGGTGGTTGCACACTGGAACAGGCTCCCCAGGGAAGTGGTCACTGCACCGAGCCTGTCTGAATTTAAGAAGAGATTGGACTGTGCACTTAGTCACATGGTCTGAACTTTTGGGTAGACCTGTGCGGTGTCAAGAGTTGGACTTGATGATCCTTAAGGGTCCCTTCCAACTCAGGATATTCTATGATTCTATGATTCTATGATCAGTATATTTATGGCTAGATTCTCTCTTTCTCCTGTTGCTGAGCATTTATACAAATATTCAAGTTGATTTCACTGAAACTACTCATTGGATTATGAACTTCTCAGTTCAAATACATGTTTTACAAGAGAGCTCTTAAAGACTGGAAGATTCTTAACATGATTAATATGGTGAGGAGATTTCTTTCTTTCTTCTTAATGGAACTCTAATACGGACTCTCACAAACTCAAAGTTTGACTTCAGTTTTTACTTCTGTGAAGCAAATTCAAGCACTCCCATGTTTGAGGATCTCTTTGCTTAATAGGTGAACTTGATTTGTTCAGGACAGATTGGGAGCAGATGGTATGTCTAGTTGTGAAGGGTATAGACAGTGTCTGCTGAATGTTTTGCTCACAATCTTATGATATTGTTTTGTTGGTGGTGTTTTGTTTGTTTATATATGTATATATAAACACACATATATGTATATATAAACAAACAAATATAATATATACATATACATATATATATATATATATTATTTTTTCCCATAGTTCTTCTGCGACCAGTTCCTAACAGGGCTGCACTCTGACAACTACTCTGAAACCAGCATAATTACTAGAGGCATCTTTTAATATTTGGCTTTGCAAGTGAGTAGACCTTTGAAACAAGCACTCTAAAGTTGCATTCTTTCTTGACAAACAGTAAGAGGAAAACAACGATTCCTCAACCATTTCTAATCTTCTCTCTCTCTCCCCCTCCCATACCCTCTTCTGGCCTGCACAAACAAGTCAGAAGGTCATCTGCAGGAGGATTTCCTTCCTCTGTGGAATAGGTACTCTTACTATTTCCCAGAAATTAGTATTTCTTGTTCAGTCTCACTGTTTTTGTTTTAATTTCTAATAAGGTCTACTTTCTTAAAGAGATGTATACGTTTGTACTTTTATACTGTTCTTAGACAAGGGGAGGTACTGAATAGGAAATTAATCCAAACCTGGCATTCCTTCAGTTCCTTCACAGATCCCAGACATACATAAACTGATTGCCTCCTGCTCACCATTTACTTTCGTCACTTTTTACACTGTTGTTTGCATTACTTACTCTGAAATATTTAAATATAAATAAGCTGTGAGTTTTTACAACTTTCTCTGGAACAGCTTAACACTCACGTGCCTCTGATGATTCTTCTTCTTCTGACAACACGCATGTTGTAATCTTGAAATCAAATGCAAGGCACTGGGCTCACATTCTAAATACCAAAGATAATGTGTCTTTTTCATAATGAGATTACAATCAAGGTCTGAAATTCCTGTGTCTCAGAAGCTCTGGGGGTTCAAACTTTTGGAGGTAATTACACTTCTACTGGTGAAGGATTTTTAGCACTATTTGTGGCATACCTTGATAGATTTAGCTTCAAAATGAAGCATGTTTACTGCTCTAATATTATGCTCTTTGGATAGATTTTTGTGTGCTCTGCAGACAGCTCACTGCATTTTAAAAGCATCAGTATTTTCTGCAATAGAAAGCATCTAAAACTGTATCAAGCAAGCATGTCCTTTTTAAAGATTTCAAGTTTAGTATGGGAATAAAAAATACATTGGAACAGGCATGAGATGAGTAGGTTTCAATTCTATGTGATCTTTTTATGGAGAGATGTGTCCCTGTGTGCTCCAGGCATCAACTTGTGTAATGAAAGTTAAACACCTAGAGATCCTGATTATTGCACATCTGCAGTGCACCAGAAGTAGAAATGGCACAAAAAGCAAGCAAACAAATAAACAAAAGCCACAAGTTTTCTCACAGTGTATGAAGCATACACTCTTATTATTATTATTATTATTGTTTTTAAGTGGGTCGTACATAGCCTAGCCTGACTTCTGTTTCTACACTGATTTCAAGGACAGATCTGTTTGTTCATTAAGCTCTGTCACCTATGTGCTTAGTTGTTGTTTGGCTGCTTAATTTGAAAAACTGGTAATTTCTATTTAATTTTTATTTTTATTTAACTGTGGCACATTTTATCACAGATCTAATCTTCATTTTATCACTGGACCTATTCTTAATTTTTCTTAATACCAAAGAGAATTTATCTCCTTTTTTCACATACACATTACTCTGAATGTAAATACTTGTATAATTGTTAATATATTACTTTTCAGTTTGTTACAGGTGCTTCACAGAAACCTTTGTGAAACAGAAAATATCAGAAGTCATTATGTGGCCTTTTCACAAAGGCTTCCATCTGCACCTGACAAAAGAGTGACTGATAAACATGTGCCCTTATTTTTCAGCTGAGTAGAAAATCTCCAGGCACTAGCCTTTTCTAAGGTCAGAGAAGACCTTTCTTAAGAAAGGTTTGGATTATTCAGAGACAAATTATCGCATAACACCTCATTATTTATAAAGTACCTGTTTCTGAAGATGCTCATGATTACATTTATCTGACCACAATGAGGAGTTGTGATCTAGCTCTTGGTAAAGTTCTGAGGGGCTGCTGCTGGCAAAAGGCTGTTCCTGCAGAAGCACATCAACTTTTGCTGCTAGCAGTGCTCCCCTCTCTGCCTGTGATGGGTATTGTCAGCACAGTGATGCAAGAAGAGATAGACCTGGGTATCATCTCTTCCTCTACTTTTGAGCAAAGACTTGCCTCATTTCACACCAAGACATCAGAAGAAGCATCCTAATATTCCAGCTAGCTGCTACATACCTGGAATAGGAAAGAGGGGAGCACAGCTATTGGTCCTTTTTTTCTGATGTGTCTGATGTGTCATGGAAATTTATTATTTAAATGAAAATTACTTTCCTCACCTAGCAGTAGTTTGCCACCAAAAATTGAAGTCATATCCTAATCTTTGTTCTCCTGAATTTTTGTAAATGGTCAGTGGGACAGCAACCCACACTGAGGAGTGCTTCTCCACTGAGACTTTTTCAAGAGTTGCTGAAATCATCTTAGTTATTTCCAAAAGAGGCTTTTCCTCCTTGAGAACCATCCACCTCCTCTGTGCTTGGTGGTCATGCTCAGGAGAGGTTATACAATGAGAATTAATGAAGTCATCCAGATGAAAACTCATGTTAAGGGATGCAAAGCATGTCAGAAACAGAACAAACAGTGTAGAGGAGCTCTGGTTAGAATGTTGTGGATTCTCAAATACATAAAATGTATTGAATTAACATGTAAAGAGAAAAGAATAAGACATAGATTTTCTCCAGTTCAGGTTAAAACTAATTTTATGTTACATAACTTTTAAATTTATCAAGTTTAATTTTAAAGTCCTTGCGACTGTTCTGTTTACAGTCATTTGACCTAAGCAGGGATCAAATAAATAAATAATAAAAAAAAAATCACTGACCTTACTGGCTCTTTTGTGAGCAGTGATGTATCATGCCATAATAAACATGAAGACAACCTAATATGGGTCCAATAATAACAAAAAGGATAAATATCTTAATTTTTAAAGGAAATGTCTGCAGTGTGTATTTCAGGGAAACACTGCTGGCATGTAATCCGACACTACAATCAATGTTAGCTGTTTAGGCTATGCTGAACTTTTTTGTTTGGACTTGGGTCCATAGACAGTTGAAGTTTGGTCAGTTCTGAGAATTGGCGGACCAAGTTTATCCATTCTTTCTTTTTGTTATCATGGTGACAGAAAACACAAGGTCAATAAAGTCTCATACCAGGAAGCATTCATTTGTCATAGGAATTTTTCTCAGTAATTTTCCCCTTGTGATAGCTCAGATTATCCCATCTTCAGCATGTACTTTCTTCCATACCATGCGGAGACAGGAATGACAATTTAGGTGGCATGAGACATTCAGACATGATGAAAAGGAAGTATCTAATCAATAAAGCATTGAGAACACTTATTGATGCTATCTCATAATGCTGTTGATGGAAGCATTGAGAGCAAATGGTTTTATGAACTGAGCTTGGGCAGACTTTGGTCTTGTTAAATCACAGTGTCATTTCATGCTCTTTTGGCTGTAAGTTAATTGAATCTGACCTACAAGGAAGTTTGTTATAGATTGTCTCCACAGAATTGTAGTCAATTTGTTGTTTTCCTAATTAAAAACCTGATTAATGTTAAATTCTCTCAAACTACTCAGATGAATGTTGTCATTGCCAGCATTTATTGGCATCAAAACAAATTAGGTTTAAGCGTTTTCTAATTTTAAGTAGTTTTCAAAATTACATCATATAGAAATAGCTAATCACTCTGAGAACAATTCTCATCCTTTTAAAGCAAATACTTTAATTATTTGCCTATATTTTTCCCTTGTGTACTCCTCTCTATTATCTGACAACATAACTTTTCCCATAGGAAATGCAGTATATTATACTCTTTAATTTTTAATAGCTTTGTGTGACTTTTTAACATATCACCTTGAGAGAAGAGTTTATCTTTGATATGACATATCAGTCTCTAAAAAAAAACCCTCAGCTAACACTACAGGATAAGTTTAAATCACATGAAGGCATGTTCCAAATTGTAGTTACTGTAACTGTGCAAATAAGGAATATATACATTGGATGAACCAGAGTTTGGGTTTATCACATAGTCAACATAATTAGCTTAATTATATTACATGATTTGTACAACTGGAAAAAGTATATATATATTTTTTTCTCATTTTACCCGAAATGTTTCTGATTCTGATTCTGGTAAAACACTCACTTTACTTATTAGTATTATTACTTTACTTCTTCTCTGTCCAGTCTAGTAAACATTCACAAAAATTGAGCAAGTATGAATTGCTAAATTAATATTCTGTCTGAAAAACAAACGTCCATGTGTATCCTTTTGGAAATGTTGAAATCAAGTATTTCAGCAGTTCTCATTTCTCTCTGTAAATAATGTTAGTCTCCCAGACTGACATTTTTTGGTAAATTGTCTCTTCATCAAAATATATTCAGTCATTTCTGTTGTAAATGAAAACACTGTAAAAATGTGTATAATTGTGAGCTTAGTAATTTGGAGTAAACCTGAATTATTATTTTTTTTTGAGAAACAAAGGTAGTCAAGGTGGTTTTTTTTTTTGTTTGTTTGTTTTTTGTTTTGTTTTCCATTGGAGTTGATGTGGAAAAATGGACAGATAGAAAATATCTTTGTTTTTTCTCTCTTCTCACATAACCCATAACCAAAACAGCCATTGCAGTAGTTGCATGTGATATGCTTCTATACATGCTTTAGCACCATCTAGCAACCCCCCAAGATACTGCATTTTATCACCTGCTTTCTCTTGTGCTGTTGCCTTTAAACAGAAGTCTAGACAATTGCTTTTAATTTCCCCAAATGAAGCCACAGATGTTGTCAATTAATACGCTTTAATATGAAATAATATCCAAGAACGCTAGGGAAAGTCAAGATAGGATTTCCTATGCTCCCTCTTTCAACCTGAACAACAGAGTGCCTGGTAAGTCATATCTTGAGAACTGTATATGGACTTGGTTCACTACTAACAGAGTTCAAGATGTCTTTTCATACAACTGCATGCAAAATTGAACTAAAGCAGCAATTTCTTTTGTCCAGGAAGGAGAAAGAAACTACTTACTAGTCCTGGAAACAAACTGTCCTGGAACAAACTACATCCTGGAAAACACGGTAAAATAACTTTAAATGCTCATTTGCAGAGTGAAGGGCTTGTTGCAATGTGTTCAGAGCTGGGGCTTCAGTGCCACAGAAAATGGAAGTCTTTACCTCTCAAATTGAGCTGTGAATATACAGAGATTCACAGAGGGAGAAAATCCCCTAAATAAGCAAAATCAAAACTGCTCTACTGTACACTCAAGCACAACTTCCAGATGTCTGTCTGGAGGGTGTCACTGATGATCTGAACAACTGCTATCACTGCTATTTTATGATCTAGAATATCTAACCCATTACTAATCAGTAAAGTGAGTGGCTTGAACTCTTCTAGCAACAGGGGTCTTGACTTGGTTATGAGGATTTTTCTGAGGAAAAATAAAACAAAACAAAAAAACTAAAACTTGATGAAATAGAAACTTTCTACTAGAAGCAGACCTATTCTGATTAAACTTTCATTGGGAAGTGTTTTTTGATCCCAGGTGGAATTCATTGATAAAATTCTAGCAAAAAAGTTCTAGAGGAGAGCTTGATGAAGCCCAGTCCCCAACGGCAACAACCATTATGTGTAAATTGCCCATGAGCAGTGATAGTCCAAATTAAACTAGACAGCCTCCCATCCGGTCCCTTGCTTTGTGAGAACAATAGAAATCTTTTCTTTATTTCTATACAGAACTGTGGTCTTTTTGTTTGCTTTTGTTGTTTGTTTGTTTTTCTTTTGTATCTTAATCTTTTTATTTCTTGTCCTCTGTACACGGGACTTGTAGAAGTACCTCTCCCTGAGGCTCTTTTACCTAGGCAAAGTTATTACTATGTCCCCTCTTCAATCTTCTTCTCTTTAAGCTGAAAGCCCCAGTTCTTTCAATTTTTACTCATAGGTTTCTAGATCTGTGATCACTCCTGATGTGTTCTTGTCACCTGGGGCTTATGGCATTAATGATGAACATGAGCCCTTTCTCTGCCAAATTCAGATACAATGAAAACAAAAGCAAATAATAGCACTGTGAGAGACAGCATTGCAAAGCAGTACTTCTGACCTAAGTTTCATATATACTCTCATTAGTGTATAACTTTGAAAGTACAATGATGTTGGCCTAGTTTAAGTTGGGCACAGATGCTCAAATCTGTTAACAGTTTTATTTTACATCACTCTATGTTCTGATAGGAAGCCATGAAATATGCATAATATTTTGATGTCTGTAACTTGTCTCCTCTTTAGCAATGCTTGCAGGCTACCAAGCAAATCGTCAGTCTAGATTTATTTAAAAAACAATTTTAAATCACTCAGGATTTTTAATGTGTCCTGTTTGTAAGTAAAAGAAAAAAGGAAACCGTTTCTCTTGAGAAGGCTTATGTCCTCCATATCATGTTAAATAATTAACAGCACTCACCGTGCCAGCAATTATTAGGAGACATTCCTGGAGTTGGCCTCTTGCTCTCAACAAACACATTGACTAATTTTGACAAATGCTACTGCTCTCAGAAGTGTGCTTATTCCTGGTAGCACATTTAATGATCTGCAGAACATGTCCCCTTCTAATACTTACCAGTCATAGAAAGTACCTCCTACACCCTGCAATTAAAGCATAGTCTGTAAAATAATTAGTCACAGGGAAAGAATGTCAGACAGGAACAAGGGTTTCTAAGATCACATCATTTCAGCAATAATTGTTGAGCAAACTAGGGATCTATTCAGAAACCTGCTCAAAGACATAATTTCAATGCTAATGTTATTTTTAAGGAGAGTTTGAGTTTAAGAGAAAATTAAAGAAATATTCTAAGTGGGTGAACTTCATAAAAGTAAAATACACTGCTTAGATATTTTTAAAACAATGTTGCTAAATTAGGATTCCATTCCTTTTCTAAAATGTGTCAGAGGTATTAACTCCTACATGAGAATCAGTTAGCTAATGTGAAATCTCATTAATTTAATTTAATTTTACAAGCTATTTCAGGCACATTCTTACCTTCCTTCTAGGAGAAAATAGAGAGGAAATATTTAAGAAAAAATAAATGTTAAGGGAACAACAATATATTAATTAGGAGCAGAATTGATACAGTTACCAGATCCTGTTATATATTCAGACCATGGATTCAAGTTAATGCCAAAAGCATTTCTCGCTCAGTGCCTATGTGGAGGGGTGCCTCTCATCACAGCTGCCCTAAAACCCTCATCATGTCCCCTCTTTGCACATCACCGGTCACATGCACTACTCAAACCATGGTAACCCCATGGGTTTGCTGAACAGGGGCAGCTATTTGACCTCACTTTCATTCAGGAGTAAAATTTTCTTCTTCCTGACTCTTCAGTGGGCAGTGTCTAACAATTATAATCTACATTATTAACTTCAGTAGGCTTTTGGGAGATCTTCCATAAAGCCTCAGCTAAACTGTCTTCAATAAGAAGGGTATCTTCGCATAACATATGCCATACCTCTTGACAATGGAAATCAACATTGTATCAAGTCCATCTTTTATCATAGAGAGCTTCCTTTGACCTTAGAGTCTTTGTTCAGTATTACAGCTTTTTCTGTGTATTTCCAGTGGTTAATATTTAAAGTGTCATTGGACTTTTCTGCACACTTGACTTCTAATGCACAGATGATTATTGTTATTCTGATTCTTTTTTACTTTTAGTAGAAGGTATTTCCTCATTTTTAGAGGTGTTTGATCTAATGGATGCAAGCCACGGATGGTTCTTACAAAATCTCATTAGTCTCTCTAAAAGAATGTTTTGTTACTGTGTGGGTAGAAATATCCTTTGTTTTCAAAGTAATTGTAATATATCGTCTGTAAGGTGCAGCACAAAGTATTCCAGGTTTTACATAGTAATTGTTTTTCTTATGAAAAGACAGTGAGGTCTACAGAACCCTTCTTGACCTTGGACATGTCACTTTGCTTGTATTTCTTTTTTAATTGTTTCATTTTTACCTTACAACACAAGTTCTTAGACCAAGAGATTAGCTTTCAAATATGGCCATATAACAAGATACAGATGTCTCTGTACAGCCACGGCTTCTGTGCTAAGCATAATAAAAATAAACAACAGTAACAGTAAATGAAATACTGAAGGCCCTTATCCCACTGCGCTATTAATGTGCAGAAAAAGGATTCTGAGGATGCTATCCATGAGGATCTCAGCATCAAGCTACAGACTCATGAGTAGAGAGATTAAATTCAAGGCATGAAGTCAGAGCAATTCACACTCTAGTCACTGCATATAGATTAGTGGACTTCGCTTTTGTACATAGCTTCAGTTCAGAGAAAAAAAAAAAAAAGTAGTAGGGGAATGTGGAAATAATATCTGAAGGAGGTAGTAGCATAGAATAAATTAATGATTCAGAATTAAGAATTTATCTGAAATGTGGTTTGCCAGGGCAAGCCATGCCAGTCTTAGGTCCATACCTTAAGTCCGTTTTGAATAACCCTCAGTCTGAAGACCATGGATAGAGAACTGTGAAGATTTTCACTGCAGACTGCATTGTTACAGTACATTAGTTACAGTAAGCACACCCTCAGTTGGTTTTTTTGTTTGTTGTTTTGGGGGTTTTTTTGCTTTTTTTTTGTTTTGTTTTTGTTTTTGTTTTGCTTCTTTAGTGGGTAACTTGCATAAGAAAGGAAAACAAATTGCAAACTGTTCTCTTAAATGAACTATGCAAAATTTTTCTATAAAAGAATATTGAGCTGTAATGTTTTCCTGTTTTAGTATTGATACTAGCTTGAGTACTTCAATACTCATAGAAAGAAAACTTCATAAGAATACAAACAAATCAAATGCATGGAGTTTTCCCACACTACTTCTTCAATTCTCATTATGAACTTGCATGTATAAGCACAGTAACACTGAGATGGCAGCTGTAACTGCTGGCGGTGTGTGACCATATACAAACAATCAAAATGCTTGTGTTACAACTGCCACTTAGTGCAGCATCACTCTGCACTTACTATGGGTAAGCACTGCTTTTGCTACGATCATTATTGACAGTGCAAAAGCTGACTGCTTCTCTGTGTAAAAAACAAACAAACAAACAAATAAACAAACAAAAACCCTTTTAATTCCAGCAAAGCTGACTATTTTCTGTGACTCCTGAGGTTAGATTAGTCCCAATCAAGATCAGTTTGATTTTCAATTGTAATAGATTTATAATGTGGTTTTCCAGTAACATTTTCGCTATGTCAGGAAACCAATGTATTCTTTCTGATTTATTCTAATTTGCTTTCTTCTAGAAAGAAAACCAAATACATTTGGACGGCAGAGTCAAAAGAACAAAAAATCTTATCTTTTAGAGAAATGGTTTCTGTGAAGCTTACATGTAAACAAGCACTGAACACCCTTATCTATGCTAGCTGAAGGAATATAAGTAGTTACCATCAACCTGATTCAAGGATTCAAGAACAGGTATATCACATTCAAGGGAGGGAATGCACAGACAGACTACTGCGTTACTAGCTGTATGTGCTATTAATAACTCCACAACTATCACTTACTAAATAAACTTGTGTAGGAAGACAAAAGGAAGGAAAATTTAAGGTGTCCATTTTTTATTGCATATTATTTCTAAACAGTGCTTTATGAAGTGTCAATATTATTTCTTTAATAGGTATTTGTGATTTTTCTTATGAGTATTAGGATATTCCTTATGCCCATTTTTAAATAGCACGTCTAAATGGTAGCTAAAATATATTTTCTTGTGAGGTAAATCTGGATGGGAATTATCTGTTTATGTGAAATTAGTTCAAAATTTTAGATTGGAAAAAAATGTGCAGATTTAACAAGATGTTGTAGTATGATCAAATTAAAACTTTTTCAGGTAGAAGGCTGATTTCAGTGTAAATTTTTGATAAAAATCTTCCAGCCAAATGACTATCAGGGTCCACTGCTCTCAGGATTTTTGTGCTGCCCAGTATACATTTAGAAATGTCAGATCTCTGATGTCTTGTGCCTTGGGACTGGATTCATACGGTGAGTTCTTGTTGTTTTCCACCATTGCCTCTCTTACACTGGGCCCAACACAGCCAGCTGGCCAGATCTTGGTGACAATCATTTCTTCCTATCACCATACCCTATGGGAAGGCTATCATATGCTAAGGGAAAACTGGGCAACATTATGCAAGACTCTTTATCCTTCAGTGGGAAAACTGCAAGGACGAAGAACTGTAGAGCAAGAAGAGGCCTGCAGAGATCTGAGCTCTCTACTGTACACATAGCAACAGAAGCCATGCAGTGGAGGGGTTAATGTTAAGGTGTTGTGTTAACTCATAAAAAAAATTAATTGGGGATCCAAAACTCTAAAGAAAATATTATTTCTGGTCTGATCTCCTTGTTCTTTTCAGCCTGTGAGACTTTAGCATAGAAATCTGAGGTGCATTATTTTTTCATGCCTGCCTATATTTTTTTTTTCTGTTCTAACAGCTGAAATTTACTAGAGTGCTTTGACTTATGGAGCAAAAGAGCATAATGTTATGACTGCATACTAGAAAGTTACTTTTGATGCTATCCAATACATTGGAACAGTCTGTTACTCTTTTCTCAGCCAAGCAAAATCTACTCACTTGTGCATTTTTTGGCAGTGATATGTGTTTTGAAGAAAAGCTGCTATTGTTCCAGTGCCTGATATCATAACAGTCCTTAACTCTTTTATATATGATCTGCACTGGAGACTGTTACAGGTAGTAGTTTCACTGGCATTTTACTGAACCCTCTGCAGCAAGATCTACAAATCATATTCAGACAAAACTCATAAAAAATAAAGCCCAGAAGTTCAAAACAAAGAACACCTGTAAAAAACTTTTCTCTGACAGTTGCATCAAAGAGAAGGAAAAAAATACCCTCCACCAAAACAAAAGAAACAAAAACCTGTAATTCATCTTATTCATCTTATATTAATGTTCAACATAAGCAAGAAATAAATATGAGGAGAAGAGCGATCTAGGAATTAACATGGTGGTAAGAATATTGAGCTTCCTATATTGTCAAAGTGTATTAGTCATTGTATATGTTATTAAAATGAGAAGTAACCCTCTAGATTAAAGTAGCCTAGGCTAGGTGTGTGAACAAGCAGGTTTATATTTGCTGTACTCAGATAACAATTTTAAATTAAAAAAAATTGCTTTAAGATGACTTCTGAGCATGTTAAAGCTTCCCAAATAACAAGACAGGTAGCCAAAAATATCTCTCAATGCTAGGCATATCACTTGCTAAGTGCGAAGCACAGGACGCAACAGTTACAGCAAGCAAGAAACCAGCATATAGCCCACAAAATAATTGTTCTTTGTCCTCCTACCATACTGTGCAGGACTTGGGCCACTAACACTTAAATATGATAAGACATCAAACCCTCCCCCCAAAAAGAAAGTTATGCAGAGAAATCCATGTAGAATTTAAAAATAAGAATAGAAAAGCTTGGGAAGTGCAATGTAAATGAAAACTACCACAAAGGTTGCTGTCTTCCACTGCTGAATCTCAAAGCAGTTCACTAACCAGAGCACTACAATACAGTGATTAAAAAACTGAAGCTCTGTGGTTCACTCATTCCCTAAGAAGAAAAAAGAGAGAGAAAAGGGAAGCTTGGCTCTCGGGCCAGGTTTGTAGGGACTTGCCTGTAATGCATGCTTCTTGCTTGTTTTCTCTGCCTGGCACATTGCATATTTAAACAGCCCCTGCAACACTAGACACTGTGGGTTGCATTGTACCTCAAAAATCATCTGTTCTGAAGAGAGCAGATAACTCTGGATCATAAGATTTACAATGACTCTCTGCATCCCATTACTAATCACTCAGCCCAATTCCTTCCTTTGGGTTGAAATCACAGACTCATTGTAGGCAGCAGCAGATTGTATTGAAATCAGTATCCTATCCTTTGCATCAAAGTTCTGAAAAAAAGTTCACATCAACCTTTTTGATTTTTCAGAGGGAGACTACATCATTAATATCATGGTGGTAGAGTACACAATAGATATATTTAGAGGTTCTCCACACATAGCAGCATTTCAGTTGCCCTATATTTCAATGCCTTTGGACAAACAAACGTGGTAAAATAGAATACTGATATAATGAAATGTCATTCATCATTCAGCGTTACAGATGATGTTACAGAAAGCGCCAAGTATAGAAATCTGTGTACTGAAACCAACATTCATCTTCAAAAAATCAATGTGCTAAGTAATAATAACTAACCCAAAAGAAAATATATTTGCAGAAGCTCAGCTACGCATGAAGAAAATGGATGTGAGCAAAGAACAAATGCTCAACAAGAAGTAATACAGCAATTTTTTATGTGCTGAAGATTTATCCACAGAAAATTTTAGCTTTTTTTTTTTTTTTTTCAAATAATACATTCCAAGGTACACCAAATTTACACAACATATGTTTTACATCCCATAAGAGCTTCATTGAGACCATTCAAAAGTCTGCCTTTCTTTTGAAACCAGACTACAACAATCCCATGAAGATTAAAACAAAGAGAATCCCCTAAATTAGGTAGTACACCAGAACATAAGAGAATACTTGAAGCAGTCCCACTGTCCATGTGGCAGGGTTAGAGAGGTTAACTAAGAACTTGTCTATCACTATTTAGTGTTTGGACTTAAGCAGGGGGGAAAAAGGAAAAGAAAAAAAGAAAAGAAATAAAAGAAAAAAAAAAAGAAAAAAAAAGAAAAGAGAAAAGGAAAATAAAAAGCCCTTCAAGTTTCTAAGAACTGGAAAAAAAGAAAAAAATTAATTCATATTAGTATGTACGATGAAACATAAATTATGGTAGAATATGGAAATTTCCCTGAGTTAAGTTACTTACTCCAACTAACACAGAATAATTCCATCCTTCAAGGCAGGATACTCTGAACTAAGATCCATGTTCAGGAGACAGAATGCCTTGTAGCATTCTCACAGTTCTCAAAATCACAGCAAACTTAAAACAACTCACACATGAAAATCACAGAAGTAGATTACCCACTAGAGTGGGTGAGGCTGTAATCAAGGAAAGTCCCATAATTAAAACAATTACAACATCAAAAGACTGAGGTGGAAAAATTCTCCAAGACCACCATCTGAATGGGTTTGCAATGTACACAAAATGAACAACTGTAAGGATGATGGAAGACTGCCCTGACACGACTCCCCATGTTTCATCCATGGGGAGACAGCATTGCACATTGGAAATGTCACCATGCAGGAGCTCAAGCCTGCCACCCTAGAACTTCTATGAATTTCTCTAGATCCATATCTGCCAGATTCAAGACAATATGCTTGACTCGGCTGTCACAATGGGGAAGTAAAAAAACCCTGGGAGAGGCCTTGCATAATATTAACTGCATGCTTAATTCCTAGCCCAACTTTTGTGAAGACAGCATGGGGTGACTAGTAAATTGCTGGGGAACTACAAACATCTCTGGAATAATGGACCTCTTTCCCAGCAGGACAGAAGTACCAGCAAAAACTCCTAGACTCAACAGACAAAAATTATTTTGTCACTATCTGAGATATTCCTAGTAATGAAGATACTACATAAAAGCTAAACTGTGTTTGAGCCAAAAATAATTTGAGGAATTATACCATAGTGACATTTTGCAGAATCTGGCATCTGTTTAGTACTCGTTGCAGCATACAAAAGTGCCTGGTGGACTACTGAGCCTGTTTGTTTTGAAATGTCTTACCTTAAAAGCACATAGCTGCCTCATAGCAGCTCTGAGATAATTTATAGCTAAATTTATTAAAATGCATAGACTTCTGTTATAATATCTTAGAAATTTGTTTACTGAATAACTGAATATCTTTCATTCTGGATTAGGGACCATGAACTATAGAACTCAAGGGCTGTTGCAGTTACTTATGAGGTCCTTAAAAGGAAATGCTTTGTTGGTGGCGGTGGTGGTGGTTTTCTCCCCATCATAAATTATTTACACCTAACAAGCTCAGAAAACAGTCTTTTTCCACACAGCACATAACTTTAAATTCACTGAAATATATAAACAATGCTTTCCTAATGAAAAGTTTGTATTCCAGAGTCTGATGAATAGAAATTCTGCTACTAAATTATTTTTAATTAAAAATTCAGTCAAGAACGCATCTCATTCACTTCTAATGTAGTTCAGATTACAGAAAGATAAAATGTAAAAATAAGAAAGCTTCCTTTAGCCCCGGAGACATTTTTTAGAAAAACAAGATGTTCTTTCTTCCTTTGCTCAAATCACTCTGTTGCTCCTGCCTGAGAACAATGCTTAACTTATTTAAAGAAAGCAATTTGATTTTTATTTTTCTGTTGCTATGCAGGAGATGCAAGCTGCTTTCTTGTTTCATTTTATGACAGACAAATTATCTTTGCAGCGCCAGCAGTTGGTTTCAGTGTCTGTCCACTGGAACTGAACGTAACCTCTCATGCAAACTTAGAAGCAAGTATGGACACACAGCACAGGTTTCTAAATGAGGTCCACAGAGAATTACAAGATCTTAAGAAAAATCAGCAATCAACAAGCTCCAGAAATGCAGCCTAAGCACCATGTCAATGATGATTCTTTCAACAAAAATAACAGTATTTGTAACACTTGCTGTAAGCAAGCATGAAATTGGAGGCAGTCTCGAAAGAATAAATCTGCAGCACTGTATATAGAAGTACTTCATGCTAGGAATTGGACTTTAATTAGAACATCACTGGTGTCAAATTTCTAATAAAATGTTTAAAGACAAATGGAGATAGCAGAACCTCAGGAGCTCGGCTAATGTAAAAACATCTGTTAATTGCTGTGGATTTACATTTTTACATTAGCACAAAGTCTGAGGCACAAAACTGATAAAGGGATACAAAGGCTTTGTATGTGCCTAAGCTCCTTCCAGGCTGCCACCTAAATGGTGTGCTCAGCCAGCGTGGAGCATCTGTGATATTGCAGAGCCTGTCCCATCTCTCCCCCTAGTGCAGCCAGTGGGGATTAACTCCCACCTATGTTCTGGGTCATGCTTTAGCAGTATTTCCATGCACAGGTTACCACAGACAGCTAAGGATTTAGCTGCCCTACCTCTTTGTGCATTCAGAGGTAACCTAGTTTTGTTCAGTCTTTCCTAAACTGACTGGAAGACAGAGGATTGCCATTTCAACTGTCTCATTGCTTGCTTCCTTGAATCTCTCTCACCAGCATGATGTAACTATCCTCTGAAGCATAACATTCTGCTGAGCCCCACATTTTCAATAAGAAATCAGATAAAAAATCATTGCTTGTACTCAGAGTAAGACCCATGGGAGTCTCAGGTGTCCCTGGGGATCAGACAATTAAGAGGATGTTAAATTTAAATCTACAGGTAGCAACACATGGAGACACTTAAGAGAAATGGATCCAAGTGACTTCTGTCCCTCTCAAAGATATCGGGTACAATCAGCCAGTGTAAGCAGTATGGACACATGGTGAACCCAGCTAACAACCTGCAAAATAAAATAATAGCAATTCCAGACATACATTTTTATTTCATACTCAAAATATGAAGAAAAAAAATAATCTTCGAATTGACATCTCTTCACTAAATGAATAGTTTGAAGCTTGGATATTACAGAATGTCTCCAAGTACTTTCAAAGTCATAAAAAATTTGCAAACTCAGAAATGGTCATTTGGGATGTGTGGGGTGAAGTGAGTCTGTTGAGAGAAACAGACAGAAATGAACAGTGCAGTCAAAAGCTACTCTGCAGTCCGCTACAGCTCAACAGCAGAGGAAAGCTGTGCAAAAAGACAGATAGATATGTGCATATATATTTGTGCAAATGGGCCTCAGCAGATAAAGGTCTCTCTTGCATTTCTGACTAGGACATCAGAGCATGGAGGCAACTGTCAAGGGAAATCGGCTTCATGCTCAAGGAGAAACTGGCACTCCATGGAGAAAGAGAAGAGACATAGTGCAGAGGCTATTCCTTTGAGCAACCATCCTCATGCATGCTGTTCTCTAAAGACACAACTTTCATACCAGGGGCAGCTCCTAAACCAGGGCTTTAGTCTTTATACCACTGATCTCATCCTGCTCCAGCAATCCCTAGGCTCTGTTATTTTTCATTATATTATTTGCAGGAGAGATGAAGTGAGCATGTGAAAAGACAGACTCTTTAAAACAGACCCATCATGGTGGCACTGGTCCCAATCAGCAGAGATCCTTAGAAATATCAAAGACTTCGCTGGAAATCACACTGAGCAATCTGAGCTCAGCAGGCCCTGCTCTGGGCTGGTTTCAGAAGATGGTCTCCAGAAGTCCATTCCAGCTTGGGTGGAGGCTATAAAGTTTTGGGTTTCAGACTGTATCTCAGCGGGGCTTTGGTAGTTCTCCTTTTCCACCACTGTCCTATACCACACTCCTTGCTAATTAAGAACAGGAAAAGGAATAACATCAGGGATCTAAGCACTGGATTTGTATCCACTGAAAGAAAATAACAAAAAGATTAACAAAAAATCTTGTTTTTCATATGGTCATTTGGAGTTGTGTTGGTTTACATAACATTCATGACATTTCAATTTACAAAGAAAACTAAAGTGCTGCTAGTGGTGAAGTGACTGTGTAGGCCACAGTTTTCTTTTCCTTATGCTGTGTGTGGAGAACAGCTTTTACAGATGCTGGTGGTTTTTGGTTTTGTTTTCATCTTCTGCGCTGATTTTTCAATTCTGTTGGCTAAGTAAAATCTGTTGTTCTAAATAGAAAAGCATTCACTTCTGTGTTCAATCATCTTTAAGGGACTAATAGTTGTACAGCATTTTCAGTTAACCTGAGGAAGGCCTATAAAACCAAGCTGAATATGCTTTCAAAAGCAGAAAATGCCCAGAAACAGTGATACCTCACTCTGTTGTAAATAATAATTAGACATTTTTAACAAGTCAGTATGAAATAATTAAAAGTTACACATTAAAGTGGAGAAAAAAAAAAAAAAACACAACCCACAAGCTAACACTTCCAAGATGAAGTTCGCTTTATTAAGCAATTTCAAATACTAAA
Organism: Anas acuta; assembly: GCF_963932015.1. Lineage (NCBI taxonomy): Eukaryota > Metazoa > Chordata > Aves > Anseriformes > Anatidae > Anas > Anas acuta. The sequence continues at coordinate 14,269,907 of NC_088982.1, read as the reverse complement.
GTTTATTACAACATAGAGTTTTTACTCCTTTAATTGAATTTCTGGCACTAAAAGCTTGGTAATTAGAATATCTAAATGATCTGCAAGGAAATAAATGAAGTTATATACATTTTAAGTGATAGCAATCACTTATGTCACAAGTCTATGGGATGGCCTGTGCAGTTCTCTCAGGCTCAACACATAGAGGGGCACCTAGCGATTCTGTCCCAGAAGAGGCAAGGACTACACCAGGTTTCATTAAGTCATAAATCCATCTCTGGCACCACTTGCTGCAGGGACACAGGGAACAGGGACAGCTTTAGTCCTGATCCACAGTTCTGAGCTATTCCTGCCTGCTGCTTGCTCCTGCAGGTATTATTTCCCACTGCTGTCCTGTATAAAAGGATGCCTGCTTTTATTCCAGGTACAAAAACCTTTATGTAGGTAGTCTGGCCAGCAAAACAAAATGTTTCCCTCTGTCATAACTTGGGTTAGAATCTGGGCCAGAATTTGGGCTTCTAGTGATAAAACTTTAACTTACAATTAAATAAATAATTAAATAAATAAATCATTATTGCTTGGGGAGACCTCTTTTTCCATTGCTACTCCTAAAAGAAAATATATTATAACTATATGAAAAATGCCTTTGGCTGAATCTTGTACTATTGGAGTCTATACATCATAAAACTAAGCACTAAAACCAATTTATTTTAAATTGTTTCACTGAATATGCTCACCTGTTTTCTCTCCTTTTCCCCCTTTCTGGAGAAAGTAAAGAGGAAATAAGAAAGGGGGAAGAGGAAAGAGAAAGGAGGGAAAATGAAGGGGTATGAAAGGAGACGAGAGAAGGAATAAGAAGGGAAATGGAATAGAAATAATAATGTGCATAAGTTATTTTTAAGCAGTGAACAGAAGTGTTATTAACTAATCTTTGTGTGTCTGATCTTCATATGAAAGTTGCAATTTGCTATAAAGGCTTTTTTTCTGCTACATGGTAAGATTTGTATGCTATTTAAATGCTTGTTTAAGGGAAATTTGATGAAGTTTGAAGGATTAACCTCATAAAAAGTCCCTGTTTAATAGGAAAAGATCTGTAAAAAAAGAGGTAAATATATTTATAAAACTTTAAAAATTATTATTACAGAAATACAAATTTATGCAATTCAATCTTCAGCTCCAAGATCTAGCTGGTCATTGGAACCTCCTAGCAATTTTTTTCTTCCAATAAAAAAAAAAAATCATCCTATTTCCAGATCAATTTTAAAATGAGGTGATTACACATTAAGTTCTCTTTGACAAGACAGAGGAATAGGTCTGTCACAATTGGTGTCCAGTCACCAAAACAGCTTGCCCAATATCAGTATGATTATAAGGGTCCCTTCTGGTGGCACAGCAGCGGACTGGTTCTCATGCATTGTCTCTAACACAACTGATGTGATGATAACAGTGTCTGTGCCAATGCACTTCCAACACACTGGTGGCATTTGAGGGCCCACCTCAGAAGAACTTAATGTGACTACGAGTATGCTTATGCCCTTTGAGCTGTTCCATATGATGAATGTTGGTCCTGTTACATAAACGCCAGATCCGTTTCTTTTGTCTTATAATGTGAGATAACTGCAGTAAGCAGGACTGTTGTGTGCTTCTGAACATTTGCTTTCTCCTAGGAAATAATGGAAATTTTGAAATAACAGTTACCATGATTCCATTTACCCTCAGGTCTGTGATAACAGGGTAGATTTATCACTGTTGCTATAATATGACAAAACTGATGGAAATAAAGCTTTAGTAAAATGAGCCACTGGAAAGCACTTTAATACACATACAGTAAGTCAAAAGATTCATCAAGGGCAGAGGGGTCACTTTAATCCTTAAAGTAAATTGGAATCACTTTTAAATCACAGGAACATAGGCCATGTTCTTGTTATCATACATTATCTTTGGGCTGTCAATACTTGGGCAAAACTGTAAGGACATAGTGTCATACTTCCTTTCATTAAACAAATAAAAATAAGCTTCCTTGCTCTAAGGATTCTTTGCAGAATGTATTATTAGGTATTACATAAATGCTGAGATTAACCCCTCTGTACTTCGTTTATTCAGTATAAAAACACACTGCTTTGACAGGCATGATGATCATGCTGCAATGAACTGGAAAGATAAAAGCCAATATAACTATATTTGTTATGCAAGAGCAGTCAACAGTCAAGTTAATAACATTTTTACAATTAACTTTTGTAGGTGTGAATTGAAAGGAGCTAGAGCAGGATGGCGTCGTTTTTTTGTGTTTTTTTTTTTTTTTTTTTGGTTGGTTGGATGGTTGTTGTTTTTCTATGCAGATTACTATTTGACAAGAACACACAGGTTTAATGGTCACTAAGAAAGACAAAATATAAGCATAGAATTCTAAGATCCTAAAAGAGCTCAGTCTTTTTAAAGACAGCTTTGGTGGATTAAGGACAGCAGGATTTGGTTCTAAGCTTTTAAATGATGAAACTCATAAATAGTTTTGAAGATGCAAAGTCAAGAAAATAGTAAATAAAGGTCTTTGAAGGATTAACTGTAAAATAGATTCCACTAATCACTGCTTATGAAGGGGTGACCTTCAACATAAATAGAGCCATTTTGTCAAACCAAAGTCGATTTGATGGAAACAGAACTAACAGGAAATAAAATCACAAATTGTCTGCAATCAAAATGTTTTGTGCAAGGTTATAAAAACATTCAGTACATCTATCAACAACAGGGCACTCACATATTTTCAGTCTATAGTGGTGAACGGTGAGATATAATAGACTCAGAGTTTAAGGCCAAAAGGACTCTTAGATCATTTATCCAACCAACATCATAGGACATTACATCTCCCCTAGACACCATTACATTGAGCCCAATAGTTCTTACCAGCTAGACTGTCTTTGCTGTGAACCTGAAGTCTTGCAAGGTCCCAGGAACAGGCCATGAGGGCAAACTCTACACATTCAAGAAGGAAGAAGTCTGAGACTACCTTATGTTGAGGAAGACAGAGAAGAAGGATATCTCTACTCCTGTCTAACACAAGACCCCAGCTAGCACTACTGCCAAACAAACATTTGAGATACATGTTGTGTAGTCCTGTGGGGCAGACTGTTAGACCCTTCCAGCTTCAGTCATGGCCCCAATGTACTCCAACAGAAAGGAAAGTTCTTGCCTTGGTCCCCTTACTCGTCTATAGTGTTTCCTCTATATTCCTCTGTCTCATGATGGGAATGAAACCTACAGTCACTGTCCTTCAGGAGATGGGTCTGGCAATACTCAACTGACCTGTGCTGCAGAGAAGCTTGGAGAGGGCTCCATATCCAACTGGCCTATACTAACTACCTGGTAAATGAAGAAAGGAGTGAAAGGAGATAACACCACAAAGGCATGAATTCAACAGATATATGCGTACAGGAGTCCTTTATGAGCCCAGATTGTTATCCTAACCACGAGACACAAGGTACAGATGATAGGAGATGGCTTGGTGTCTGCTAGCCAGCAGACAATCTGCTTGCACAGTGGGTTTACTTTAGCTTCTACTTTTTTATGGTGATGTGATTCCTTTTTATTTATTTATTTTATTTATTTATTTATTTATGTATTTATTTATTTATTTATTTTATTGTTACTCCAAGTGCTTGAACGGTCTAGTACATTATCTAAAGGGAAGATGGTTATTACTAGTGACTTAACTGTAGAGCTGATGAAGCATAAGGCACACAAAACCGTCTGAGAATTAAATAAAAAAAGAGAGAGAATAAAGAAAAAATAAAATTATATTTTCTACATGCACCCATTTTCTTACTGGATATACAGATTACATATCATATATATTTTGAGTTACAAATTATCAAGAAAATTGATTAATTAATCATTAATTAAAGTTAATTTACATCCTCCCTCCCCTTCAGAAGAAGCAAGGAAGGTATCATATAACCCAAGTACACTGAAGCATTGGCTTTACTGAGGTTTGGATCAAACCCCAAGATTTAGTGAGCTTTATATATACAACAATGATGCAAAAGAAGGACCTGATTGCCATAGCCAGGCTGCAGGATACAGTTTCCCATTATGGACAAAACAGCAGAGAAAAAAAAAAAAAGAGAATATTTCTTAGTTCTGACTTGAATATTGGACACCACTGCAAATGATAACATACCAGAGCTTCCATACGCATTATCACAAAAAGAAGGAAAACAGAGATATTAACAAGGATTGTTTATTCTCCAAATCAATGCATTCTGTAGAGCAAAAAGATGAGAAAATCTATTTGGAATGGGTAACAATGCATGATCAGTGGATGACATGCATAACAAAGAATGTTCATCCAAGTGTTCTAGCAATCTGAACATAAAGTGGGTTATGAAACGTTAAGACTCAAAATAGAAATAAGACACTTACATTTGGTGATAAGTGAAGAGGAACAAAGCATGACCTGGACTCATCTGGAATGGCTGAGTATGTGTAATTTTTACATCTTTCAGTGAAACCAAAAGTATGTAAAAAGAAGTATGACACTGGTGAGTCAAGAGGAAAACTAACATGACTACAACCCAAAACCTACAGTGTTTTTTATCATTTCATCACGCAAATTATCAGCCCTTTTTGGCCCACGAGATTTACTAAGAACTGAAGGCAACAAGATTGGGAAAAGAAAAAGGAAGTTTCATAGTTCTGACTGGAGATAAAAGAGAAAAGGAACAAGTGTCTATTGAGAATAATAGTTTTCTTGGATAAATAGAGGCCTTTTAGGTGAAAAGCAAAAATATTGTCTTTCTATACAGAGTTTTGAGCAACTTGTAATCAAATCTGACAGTGTTCTGAGTATTGCTGAAAGATTTCTACCGTTAAAAAGCACTCTCCCAAATTCCTGTAGTAATTCAGAACTTCGTTTTTAACATATTCTCTCATTTATCAGTGTTATCTGTTGTCCTCCCTGAAAAACTCATAGGCAGAACTTCCATTTTATTTATTTATTTACTTACTTACATATTTCTCTTTACGAGGCAAGTCCACAATCATATTGCAGCATTGGCCTATTCAATTCACATTTTTATCTATTGATCTGAAAACGATAATCATGAAATTCATTCCAGTTCTTGTGCTCTCAGACGAACTTACTTTACAAATCAAGGAAGTACATACCATAGCCAGAGTACCTGGGAACTTGCAAGTTTTTTCATTTAATTTTCCTTTGACATTTCAAAGGAAATTGGGCAGATCTGCTTATATTATTTTAAGGGCAGAGAAACCTTTACAAAGAATATTGTTAGACCTGTGAATGGTAAGTGTTACTTTACATATGCAGTGATCAGAAAATTTTTATGTCCCCAACATTCTCCCCCCACCAAAAAAAAAAAAAAAAGGATATCACCACCTTTAGCGGTGATATACAGGTATATGAACAGTTCAAGAGAACAGTATATCCAGAAGGTCAGTTCAACATTTCTATTAATTTAGACCTGAGATTGTTTCCATTACACACAACTAATACTGTCTTTCTGGAGGCTTCTGATCTGTAAATAAAGTGACAGACTTTTATGCCAGTAATTGGGTGGTATTGAGTTATTGAGAAGTGAGCTGAAGGGGCATGATAACATTAATGAAAGCTCTTGCACAATGCATGTACTTGAAAGCAGTACAAATGTATAGCTTGTCTAGGATGGCCTATTTCAGTAGTCAGCAAGAAGATTAATATGATGGTGTCAAACAGAGATAATTGATACCAATTTTATATATTTAAGTTTCTATCAAGGAAGTGCACTGAAATCCATCATTCTATTTGCAGTGACAAGTTAGTGTAACAGCAGTGGAATTTTTAGGTTTAATTCTTTCATAACCTGTGATAAATTGTTATTCTGAATTATCAAGATTATGAACTGGCAGATTAAAATATCACACTTGGGGATCGGTAAAGCTTTCCATATGAAAATGGTATTAAGAAAGATGAGAACAATATTTTCTAAAAACTGAGCTGCCAGAAAATGCTGGAACTGTATAAAAAACTTTTCACATACAAGGCTACCACACATCTCTTTTCTTTTTGATAGATCCCACATAGAAAATTTTTGGGTAGTGATCCCATGCACCACTTCATATTTTTATACACCTTCTTTAGCAGTATAGAAACTTTCATCAGCACCTGCCACACACCAGAAATCCACAATGTCCACAAGATGTCCTAAGGACCCTGTGCCTACTTAAGGCATTCATCAAGCAAGCACTATATGTTGACTTGCTATATAAGCAATTAACATCATACTTTGAGTAAATATCAGGCTAACAATGGGTGACTTACAGGATTGCTCTGTGTGTGCACAGATAATTCATCTGTTTGCAGGAACATCATGTTCTTGGAAAAGACAGAGGTCCATCGGGAGACTCCAGCAAGGCTACGCACAGACTGCAGTCATAACAACTGGAGAAGGCACTACATATGCACAGTCATGTGGGGTTGAGCCTGTTCACAAACACCATGAACATATGACCGCCTGTTCTAAGGGTTACTGACGCAGAACTATTATTACTTGTTCAGGTGCATTCTGAGCCTCTTTCAGAAAGATCCATTTTGTATTGCCCAGAAGATAGACATGGCATAGTCTCCTGCATATGCCTATGGTGTATAGCGTATATACAAGTCTCTATGTGCATAAACATGTGCGTGCAAATGTGCAAATATCAGTATTTATTTATCTATCCATCTGTATATATACAGGTATTATACATTTATGCACTTCCATATATGTGTCTAAAACCATAGTCTATCTACGACCCTTCAGAATGAAAGCGTGGGGAAAAAAAAGAAGAAATTGGAATGACTGGACACTTCAGCACATATCTGAGCCTGTGACTCAGGTACCTGTCCAATAGTTCTATGCTAAACAAGTCCAAAAAGGAATTAACTTTGTTGTACACAGTGCCACCACACCTACCTGCATAATGTTGAAGTGACCCTGTCTTTGTCCCATCTTTGCTGATGCCTGTGCCTGGTGTGCCATAAGACACTGTTCTGAAGTTGCTTCTCCCAGTCCTCCTGCCCTTCCTCAGTGGCAAGGAGTTCAAAGCTCAATTCCTAAAGCTCAAAATTAACGAAGTTTTAAGATGGATATTAAAGACCCTGCCCTTCTATCAATTTATAATTTAAATGAATTATTTGGTGTTTCTTTCCTTCTCCATAATTCTTAATTTATTTTCTACTGTGTTCAATAATATATATATGTGTGTGTGTTTATATATACATATATAAAAATACCTCACCAGTCTCAATGTGGTGTTGATAATTCATTGGCTGGAAATTTCTGAAAAGCTTATACAAAAACTTTCTCTAAATTAGAGCATATACATGTCACTAGAGTAAACTATATTTTTTTTACTTATTAATGAAACAGAATGCTGCATGGCAATTTCAGCCGTGAAAGGATTTATGCTACTTTTTTTGTCTTAATTTTTCAATTTTGATAATCCATTTACAGGGCTCGTGATGGCTGTGCATTCTTTCTTACGCTGTGGTGTTCTGACCTGCAAAAGCACATTGTTGTTTTTTTTTGTTTGGTTGTTGGTTTTTTTTGTTTGTTTGTTTTATTTATTTTTTTTTTCAAGCAGGCAAGGAACATCTATAATGCTTCCATATTCATTTTATTTAAAGAATGTAGACCTTACACGTGTTCACTTAGGTTAAAGGCCTCTTACTTTCTTGTTGATGATGTTTAATTGCTGGCAGTTTAAAAGAGGTATTTAACACTACTTATCTCCTACACTTAGTTGGGATGGATATGGGGCTTTTAAACTATCACTCACCCAGGCTGCAAAAAGCTCCTGTGGAGAAACAATTTAAGTAAGACTCATTTCATAACACAGCCAAAATTCCTCAAGATTCTTTACAAAAGCTCATCCCCATGTGGTAATTCCTCCAATTTTTCTATGACTCATTCCATCTCACAAGTCCTGCACCACCCTGTATGTTCTTCCTTACCTCATTTTAGTGCCTCTCACTTCATTTTCTAGTGCATAGAAGCAGGGATGGGGGCAAGGACCAAGGCTGAGGGCTCTGATACCTTCTTCACCAGGAGCCCGCCCCTGGAAAGCTGTGGCTGCTGAGCTTTGAGAAAGAATGAGTTGCGTTCGCCAAATGGACAAGTACCCCTTGGATCCCTTTTGATCACATAGGGAATGAGTTTGAAAGAAAAATTTTGCAACTTAAATGACTATATCCCACTTTACTGCTTTTTTTGATTTTAGATTTTTTTTTAGATTTTTTAGTCTTAATCCAAGGTGGGTATATGTTTCTGCCAATTTTTTCATTACTTAAAAAGTCCTCTTGAAAAACAAAACCAAAACAACAACAAAAAAAAACATACCCATGTAGAAACTGCATTTGAGGTATCACTAGAAAAGTGTAGTATTTTCTGCAAGAAGTTCTGGAAAAAGCTTTTTTGGACCATTGTTCGAACATTGCTCCTCCTGAGGCATCATCTTTTAAGCACCCATTTCACACTGCAATTCCACAGCCACTAAACCAGAGTGGCTGCAGCAGGACTGTGTTCAGCCAAATCTACCGCCTCAGATGGCTAAACATAAGACTGCAGGAACACTGCTGCCTGAACCAGATGGCCACTGATAAATGGCAGGGTTGAACCATGGCAGGCCTAATTTAGATCAGCATATGCTACCGTGTTGCCCCAAATTTTAATTTTTATTATGCCACATGTAAGTCTTATAAGAATTACACTAGTAACAATAAAGTGTGAGCAGCTCTATATTGCTTTTTTCTGGTTATAAATATGATAAGGCTGAAAATCAAAACTAGTGAATCTTAGAATATGTTAGCATATTCATTATCACTTGTAAGCTAGTTAAAAATAAACTCCAGCTAGGCAACTATATTTCTAGTCATAGATAAAAGTTCTCACAAAATAAATGTAAAAATGGAGTTATGCCAGCACTTGAGATAATATGGAATTAATTTATCATTTTGTAAAACAAATCAAACCGTGATTAGATACAGATAGGTAAAGAACAAAGAAGAAAAGAGTTTCATTTTGTTTTCTTTATGACTATACCTGGCCCTTTCCTGCTCAGATACAGGCTATGTTGGCACTTCAGGCTGTGTTCATTTCACATTTTTCATTAGCAAACCTGATTAGCTATACTGTCTGTTCTTTGACACCATATATTTGTTTTTATTTTCATTTATTTTTATTTTCTTCTCTTCTATTCTCTATTATAGATAATATTATAATACTCTACTATATGAAAATGCTTTACCTACAGTGAAAGTGGAATATTTGAATTTAGTGATGCAAGAATGATTACTAAAGATACGCAGTTGAAAACCTGCAGCAGGTTCAAACCTCAGTCACTGACCCATTGATTTCACCTAAAGGTTGACAAGTTCTGTCTTGCCTCACAGGCCAGCAGCTTACGTCAAGAACAGTAGGCACTAGAGAACAGACGATAAATTGACTCCTACAGGATCCAATACAACTGCTTTTCTTATTTACAGAATCATAAACAACATATTATCTGGAATATATGTCAGTTAGATGACCTTAACTGAAGAGAGACAAACCCGGGGCATCTTCATTAAACCTTTCCATCTCTTAACTTTCCAGCTAAATCCCTAAGGTGTTCTGAAAAAGTATTACAAACCCTTCACAGGCATTAATTTTTTAGGTTCTCAAATGGGCACAAGAAATAAAGCTGCTGATTAATAGAAACATTACTTCTCCTCAATAAAAGTGACTGGGGCTAAAGTCATCATTTGTTAAAAACTACGGACATTGTGATATTGGGTAAGTTTCTACCTAATGTTGGACCTCCTTGTTATAAGTCAAACCTGCCCACTTTCAAACTTCTGTATAGCTGAGACTTAGATCCAAATCTTAGATCCAGGGATACTGATGAGAGGTGGTAAATTTGGACAACCTGTAAAATTTGAGATATTCTTTCCATGTTTCTCAGAATGTGTCCCCAGGTATACATTAGAAGGTGCCAGTTCTCCTTCTTGGATATTATCAAGGTTTGAAAGTATACAGACATTCACTTAAAACTAAACAAAACTAACTTAAAAACCAATTTTATACAATTTGATGTGGAGTTCACTGTGACATGTCATCCTCCTGCCAGATGATTCTACTTTCCCTCTACTTTGAAAATGTGTGTGTGTGTATAAATGACTAAAAACTCTGCTAAAATAATTGGGGAATGAATTAACATTGATGTCAGCTGCCCTAATTAATGTAAAAGCCAGATACAGTCCTCAGAGGGGTGGTCTTCTTTGCATAACACTTATGTTCAAGTTCAAGACAGAACTAGAACAGAAATCTTAGTGTAATCAGGCTTAAACAGATGGCATTTAGAATAGGAGGGGGAAAAATGTTATGTGCTTTGGCATATAAATGAGAGCAGTTTAAGACAGCAATGGATCAAAGATGCTGATCCAATTCTTGCAAGAGAAGCTCCACATTGCCATAGCCCCATGATTTTAGTGAGGCTCTGTGAAGATACATGTGTCAGTTTGTGTATCTTGGATTATAAAATAAAAGAAGGGTATGACTAAAGGTGAGTCCTGTCTGGCTATGAACAATTTGAATTTGAAAAGAGGAAAAACATTTAAGTTCTCCATAGGGGTGAGCATCAGCAAAGCTTTCAGACTCTTGACAGCTACAGGGAATCTTCAAATGTTTAAAGAAGTTGAAAATACTTACAGCAGCTCTGAATAATCAGGAAAGCAACTTAATGAGGCTAACCCGAGAACACGGGGGTGGGGAGTGGGGTGTTTGTTTCCCTACTGAATGGGTATTTTGCTTTAGGAGGACAACAGTGATTGCTAAGATAATTTTTTGAGAAGATTTTTACCATTTTTTTCCTTCGTCTGTAATTAGAGGTGAGTTAAGATGGAAAATGGTGATAACGGACCACCAAAAAGCCCCTGCCTTCATTATTCATTTTCAGAAAGGAAGAAGGTCATTGCACTCACATTTTAGCATGAACAGCAGAAATGTGTGAAGTGTTTGTGATAAACTGACGAGTAAACACAATGCCACTGCTGTGTAGTGACAATGCAGGCAAAAGTAGCAAGTGAGACAGTGTTAAGTTTTTTACTTTGAAAAGTACGGTGAAATGGGTGAAATGAATGATCTTTTTTTTTACTGCTGGAAGATCTGAGGAATACATCTATCCCATGTAACACTAGACAGATAACTGAGAAGCTGAGTTAGGACAGTGGGTAAAGGTGGCTCCTTCTTTTGTCAGAACAAAGGGGTAGTTCCAAAGACCTTACATAGAATAAATCACATTTTTCTCTCATTATTGTGGCTTGAAAGTGCAAAGGTGTTTGTAAATTGGATCTTCAGCTTAACAGTATGTGAACTATACCAAGCTATGAGTCTTGCCCAGTAGCAGCCACAAAAAACACTCAGAATGGTCCAGCCAAGCAGCTGGCACAGCAATGTGCTAGGAAAGTATGATGATGATCATTAAAGAAAAAGTTCTTGTCTTGATTGGATATGTTGCTCTTTCAAATCTACCATTCCCATACATTCCCATATATAATCTACCATTAATCTGCCATAACCATATACAGCAGTGCATATATAGCAGTGCATACACCGCACTGCTATGAGGTAATAAACACAGCACAGTACAATTCCCCTCTCCAGTGAACTGGAACTGACAAAAGACATGATCCAAAACCAGTGATTTTTTTATTTTTTTTTCCCCGCTGAGTTCGTTGGACATTAGATTTTACCCATAAAATCAGTTCTAAATTCTAATATTCAGCAATGGGGTGCAGCACAGACATTATGGATGTTATCCACACATAAACACTAACAGGAACTCTTCTCCCCCATAATCCAACTTGTTTATGTGATCAGTGTTAGATACCAGGCTTTGCTCAAGTTCTATTTTAATGTTACCCAGCCATAAAATCATGACTGACACTTTTCTGCAAGAGATGTGTTAGGTCTGGTATCTCATCCAGCTTCAAATCTGGGTAATTACCTTCTGCCCCTGCAGTTTAAATAAGATACACCATTTATCTTCATTACATGCCCTAAAATTACTGTTCCAATTTGCTGTGCTTTACTGCAATACCTGCTGCATTTCACTGCAGAAGTGGCTGCTTTAAGTGGTAGGTGAGCTGATTTTAGAAAGATAGATAGTTTGTATAAAATATTTTGGGATCCTTTGAAATGAGCAGTGCTCAGAATTATTTTTGATTTTTACAATCCTTGTGAGTATGCCAGGATAGTCACATTAAATATGCTATTTGGCAGGTTTTATTTTTAAAAATTGCCATATGGTATGTGTTCATCATGCAAGCTACTGCACAGAACAATTCCATATCAGTTTTTGATGTTAATTTTACTTGGGACTGTATCGAGATCATCATGCCAGGTTAATTAAAGTACTACAAAGAATTCTGCACAATGAACTGATACTAAAACAGAAGGAAGTGTCAGTTTTCAGTGAATAAAATAGGAATGCTAGAAGGTAATTACCTGCTGTTGGTAGCAGAAAGAACATTGCAGAGTTCTGGAAAAATAATAATAATAACAATAAAAAAGTAATAATTTTTAAAAAGGTGTTATAACAAAACTAACTACTTGGATAAATTTATTCCTAACTTGGCAACACTGAATGTAATATTTGGAACACTGTCACATAACATGTCATAAGGAACAATGTACATGAGTCAGTAGGGATGGAGGTGTATTTCAGTCTGGGCCTATCATTCTTTACCTCATGAGCATTGCCACTGATAACTTCAAATGTAAAGTGCATTCTCTTCTGTGGGCGTGACACAACCAATTCAAATAATAACACACTTGGAAGAAGACAAAACCTATCATACATTAAATGTGTTTCTGCCAACATTCCTGAACAAAAGTCCATCCCATGATCCTAGATTTGGCTTTATTATAATTCAGTGGGTTTAATTAATCACTAGAGTTATTCAGTTTCATACCTGTGTAATTCCACAAATTTGAATGCAGACAAATCTACACTAGTTGTAGTTATGCTGCGGTGAATAAAATGTCATGCCGGAAGACCATCATCACTACAGGAGAACAGGAATGTTTTTTTTCTGTCCCCCCTTGTTTTTCTCAATGTTAAATATATTTTGTCCTGAATCAGAAAGTAGCATAATATTTTTTAAATCTTCAAAACAAAAGCATTCTGAACAGGTGGTATAATTAACCTTCACTGTGATATTTCATGCTGCTCATGGAAGAAACAAGATTCCCTGCAGAAGGTGGAACTCGGTGCATAATGTCTACCACTATAGCATCACCTATCCTTCAAAGGCTAATTGCTCATCTTGGGAGTACCATGAGGGGGGAAATTCAGAGAACAATTTTTTCCATGCTGCACCTCTTCCCTTCCAATGGACAGTTTTGATTATTTGGACCACAGTCCATCATACAATAACCTGCATTATAAAGTAGAGTATGTCACTTCTCTGACATACTTCATGGGCTGTGCAATCCTCTGTCTTTATACCATGTCAAAAGTTTCAGGGTGTGGTGGCTTCATACTGATGCTCAGCTCCACCTCACTGCTATCTCACTCCCCCTCCTCAAAATAGTAGGGGAAGATAACATATGATGAAAAGAAGAAGAAAATATATGATGAAAAGAATTTTCATGGGTTGAGATAAGGACAGGGAGATCACTCAACAATTATTATCACAGGCAAAACTGGCTCTGCATAGGGAGATAAATGTAACATTGTTTATTGCTAACATCAGACTAGAGTAGTGAGAAAATTAAGCAAACTAAAGCCACCTCTACCCTCATTCACCCTCTTCTACATCATCCCCCCAAGTGGCACAGGGGAACAAGGAAGAAGTGCTGTTGTGATTCTATAGCACTTTGTTTCCTCCACTCCTTCATGGTTATTCTTTGCCCCTGCCCCAACATGGGGTCCCTCCCATAGGATGCTGTCCTTCCCAAACTGATCCTGCGTGGGCTTCCCATAGGCAGCAGCTCTTCAAGAACTGCTCCAACACAGATATGTACCCCGGGGTCCACCCCCAAGAGCAAACTGCTCCAGCACGGGTCCCCCACAGGCGGCAGCTCCCCCTAGACCTCTGCTCCTGTGTGGAGCAGGGGTCTCTCCACGGGCTGCAGCTCCGGCCCAGGGCCTGCTCCTGTGGGGGCTCTCCATGGGCTGGGCCGCAGCCTCCTCCAGGACACATCCACCTGCTCCACCGGGGGCTGCTCCATAGGCTGCAGAGTGGAGATCTGCTCCGTGTGGGACCCACAGGCTGCAGGGGAACTTCTGCTCCAGAGCCTGGAGCAATTCCTGCCCTCCTTCTGCACTGACCTTGGGGCTGCAGGGCTGTTTCTCTCACTCCTCTCTCTCCCAGCAGCTGTGTCACAGCATTTTTTTCTCTTACATCTGCTCTTCCTTAGGCCCAACCAGCATCACTCCCTGGCTTGGCTCTGGCCAGCGGCAGGTCGCTTTGGAGTCGGCTGGAGCTGGCTCTGATCTGACACAGGGCAGCTCCTGGGCTCTGCTCACAGAGGCCACTGTTGCAGCCCCCTGTCAAAATCTTGCCACATAAACCCAATACACAAGGTACAAGCAGCAACAGTGATATCAGGTGACCCCACACAGCAAGCCAAGCCTGTCAACAGCCCCAGTCACGTCTGAATGCCTTGTGAGTAACCAAGGGATCAGGATAGAGCTTCAAACATCAGGAAAACATGGATCAAAATTTTCTGGATAACGACTTGATGCCCCCTTGTCCCATAATATGACAGAAAGGACATCATCTAGAGGGAAAATAACTTTGTCCTTAGCTTTTCAAAGAACAAATCACACTACTATGTACTTATTTATCTTGTTTTGCAGGCAGGTAAAGAGATCCAGCTAAAAATTTTTCATTCTAATACAGCAATATGAAGCCACACATACAGCAGAAAGGATATATTTTATTTTTGTCTAAACACAAGATCCTTTATGACATGTTGTGACTGAAAACAAAATATATAGCAAGGCAGTGATATTTTGAAGTATTCCCTTCTAAAACATATTTCTGTCCTTGTGGTTGGAATAGGTATATCTTACTTTTCTATCAGTCCAATATGTTCTTGTTAAAAGCATGTCTGGGTCACAAGCACTTACAGAAAACCCAGATGAGTTGTAGGAGACTGAGAATTTTACATCTTCTTACATTTTTAAAGGTAACCAAGATATTTTGTCTTAATTAAAGGCAGCTCTAGTCCTTTTTGAAAACGAAACCTGACCTTTTCAGTAATGCAAAACAATCACCTTTAATGTGTACAATGTACATTCTTGGCCTTAAAAGATTAGTATAATTGTATTCAACTTTGCTTTCTCAAGAGGAAGAACAGCATTTTCCATTTAATTTAATATTTTCCTCTCCTTTAATAGGAGAGGGTTTAAATGACACAACAGAGAAAAATGTGAGTATTTCCTGGGAAAATTTCTACCCTTGTACTAAGATCTGCTCATGTCAAACCTCCAGACTTCTTTCCACTTTTTAATTTGTCATTCTAGATCCTTTCAAAATTACATCTAGGTATTCACATTATAATAGCATTCCCATGAAAAATTTGCCAACCTAAGAGAAAGAACTGCATGTTTATAACACATAATTCCCAATTGAATTAACAGTGGCAGTCATAGCCTGAGTGGAGCTCTGGTTAACAGCTTCTGCAGCAATTTGGGCCTGTGTGCTGCAAGCCGGATGCAGCCCACAGGCCCCCTATAGCACAGCCACACTAGACTCGATGTCAGAAGATGCTTATTTTGGGCCTGCATTACTATATCTTAGTTTCATAGAATATCCCAAGGTGGAAGGTTCCCACAAGAATCACAAAGTCCAACTCCTAGCTCCATACAGGACCACCCAAAAATCATATCATGTGTCTGAGAGCATTGTCCAAATGCTTCTTGAGCTCTGGCAAGCTTGCTTGGTCAGAAAACCAGGCATGAATGAATACAGTGACATACCTTACTGAATATTTCTTGTATGTCTTGGGAACAGGCTGACGTTCAAGTCTACTACTTAGGTAGGACAAAGATTTTAAATTGAGATTCTGACTATGGTATTGCTTGAAAAAAGAAAAAAAAAAAAAAAGAATAATAATAATTAAAAAAACTGTCCTTGAAAATGCAAGTGCCGTGTCACTGATAAATCCTCATTACTACAAATCTATCTAACAACAGACTTCTCTGATGTCAGCAATTAATCAAGCTCCAGGCTTCTCAAATGCATTTTGCTATGTGATCATATATGTGCAGATGACAACATTGGTAACTACAATTTCATACTGAAGTCTGAATAATACAGCTTTTGTAGCACCTGTACATAAAGCCATTAGAAGCTACTGTTAATTTATTTGATAACTTCTTATTGTAGAACAAAGTTGCAAAACATGAGGAGAAATTCCATTTACAAACCATAGGCAGAAAATCGCCCTTAGTGTTGACAAAATCAAAATAAGGTCTAATTTTCTTTAAAAAGTTTTACTTCAAGCTGGTGCATGTTGAAGCAAGAAAATCTATTCTGAAAAGCCAGATATTGGTTTGATGGCTTTGATATCTCCCTATCTTTTATACACATGCCAAGAGAAATTCTGAATATTCTCTTAGCATCAATGGATATGCTAAAGCTTTTTGTTAGACTACAACTAAATCCTGTTTCTTTGGAAATCTCAAGTTCAAATAAGTTAATTTGGATAACATTCATCAGCTAGTTGCAGGTACAAAAAAAGTTAGGAAGACCTTTTATATGGCATTATGAAAAATAGATACCTCTTGCTTCAAAGTAGTTAAGCTTTTTGAACAAGTTAGCTTATTTTTTTATCCCCAAGAAGTAAAATCAACCAAAAGTCAAATCAACCAAAAGTAAATGAAAATAATATTTTAAATAAATTTTATTTGATCAGAGATTGAGACAAACTATTTGATCTCAAAATTATTGATTTTTCTATTTTGATCCATTGTTGAAAACACTAATTTCAGATACATATACATGTGTTTTGTGCATCATCAATTTTTCCATTTATGTCTGTATGTATTGAGGAGTGGCTGTACTGTTGCCAAGACTATGTGCATAAGTGAACCTATATTTGTAGGGAACTGTAATAATCTTTATTTGACCAGCTGATACAGCTGGTAGAAACTGAATAAGCTTGCATGCTTACAAGCTTTGCTGCAAATCTGGAACAGAAGCAGTAACCTCAGGCTAAATACTCGCTGCAGACAATTGCTCTGAGTTTAGCTTGATTATGTTGAACAGTTAGACAATTTGAGAAATAATGTGATTGGCGTGAGAAGAACGGAAGGTCAGGTTAGCAAAAGGAGAGTAGACAGGGTTGCTTACCCCCATGCAACAAGCAGAAACTGGGAGAGGGGGTAATGATCAACTTGAACTGAGAGGTACAAATACCACTTTTTACCTTGGTTAGATAATGATGGAATTAAATATCTTTTAGTTTTGTGATAGCTGAAAGAAGGGAAGACACTGCTAAAGGCATGAACCAGCACAGAAAAGCCTCGCATGGAGCTGGGTAATATGTTGGTGCATAGTCTGAGGAACACGCTCCTTTGGGAAAAAAGTGCCTGGTAATTTGTCTCATTTTCTTTCCTCATGAGACACAAAGCCCGGCTCCTAAATTGTGCCAAGCATTACCTGTGGGCGGCACACTGAACTAGGTGATACTTCATGCTAAGTCACCTGTTTCACTGACTTAATTTCTCTTCCCTAAAAACAACTACTCCATGAGACTGAGTACCAGATACCTTTTGGGGCCAAGAGACTCCAAGATATACGTATAGCAATGACAATTTTAATGAAGAAACATTTAATTTCAGATTTCTTAACACTGGTATAGATTGCACGTGTAAGAAGTATATATTAAATAAAAAGAATGGCCTTTGATTTCACTGGAAGTAATGCATGAGCACTCTGGGATGTTTCAGTGTTAAAATCCAGAGATGATTTTCATTCTCCTTTGAAGGGCAAGGTGTAAACATGTTTGATAGATTCATTATTTACAATACTGCATCAAGCAGCAGATATAGTTGCTCCAGAAAATATAGTTCCAAGTAATTCATTCACTCTTGGTTCTGTAAAAAACAGTAAGTAGAGAATGAAATGAGAATAATACTTCTCCACGTAGCACACAGAGGAAGAACATTTTAGATGCCATTTTAGTACCCCGAGGACGATATTTCCTTCTTCCATGAGGCCTAAGTTTAAATTTTTCATATTAAACTACTATGAAGTTTAAAATCTGATAAGGGAGTGCTGTGCTACAGAAAAATAACTTTTTTTTTTTTTTTTTTTTTTTAGATCTGGGCTGTTATAAACAGCGCTGGGTGTGGGGGGAGTCTACGCTCCACCAACACACACACAGGAACATCAAACATTCTAAATATATGGAACATTGCTTTTACATACTAAACCTGAGTATGCCTATACATACATACACAATCAGAAAAGGTAACAATCCTTTAAGTTCCATGACTTAACAGTCTCCATTTTCCATTCCTTTTCTTGATTACTAACAAGTCTCCATTTTCCATTCCTTTTGAACAATATGTCTCGCTTTAAGTTGTCAAGCAACTTGGTCTTCAAGCCTTATGTATCCCGTTCTTCCCAGATGGAAGAAAAGCATATCCATCTCCTTTTCAAGGCCAATAGGCCTGGGTCAATAGGCACGTCCAGGTCAACAGGGGGCGTAACAGCAAAGGCCTGCGATGGCTGTAGCAGCAGAGTCTCCTGAATCACCCTTCTTTGTTCCCTCTAAACTCTTTTATATTCCTGATGGCCTCATCGTTAAGAGTCTAATGTTATCTCAACCACGGGGCTTTCCAACCCCCATGGCCACACTCTCAAATCTCCCCCTTCTTTATTAATATCAACCATTTTCTCGACACGAATTACCACTCCATATATGACACTATTGTTCCTCTTTGGCTGTGGCAGAAAAGACAATGTAGGAGTGTCAGAGCAGGAGGAGAAAATGTTATCAATCAGGTGACTGACAGTCATCTCCCTGCGAAGTAGACATAAGACAGATACATATAGGTGCACACACACACACATTCACTCATATATACATACATACATATATATGTGGGTGAATATATATATGTGTGCGTGTAGGGAAAAGTCTATGAAATGGCATTGTGGGGTGAATGT
Source organism: Anas acuta (assembly GCF_963932015.1). Taxonomy (NCBI): domain Eukaryota; kingdom Metazoa; phylum Chordata; class Aves; order Anseriformes; family Anatidae; genus Anas; species Anas acuta. The sequence goes on along the minus strand of NC_088982.1, from coordinate 14,250,727 downwards.
GACCTCCAAAACAACACATTTCACAGACAGTCCATCCACTCAGTCACCACGCTGATACAAATACAATGAGAATGACATGCTTGATTCAGAAAAAAATAGCTTTTAACCATAAGCTTAAGGCTTATGCCTGTTCTAGGCATATTCATTCTTATATTAAATCCTGGGGAAAGTGCTTTTTTCAGCATGGATGTTTGAATCCTAAATCACAATTTAAAACAAAATAAAGCAAAACAACTTGCACGACCCTCAATTTTTCACAGCTTTCTTTAACATAACTGTTTCATATCTGTGGACTTTTTCTTTGAAAAGACAAGTAGTTACACATGCATTTTAAAACAGTAGCATAACAAAAGAGATTTTATTTTTTTTTTCCCAAAGACTTCTGTTTATGCTATGTAGCATCGTTCATTTTCTTTAGGTTGTTTTTGTTATTCATCCCTGTGCTCAACCTGCTCATCTGTAAAGTTCTGTCTCTTTTGTTTTTCTTTTCTGTCTCAGATTTTCATCACTGAAACAGAGAAGATTTGCTTTATGCCTCGATTTAATTTACCATTTCAGTAAATTTCTTCTGACAGTGTTCATACTGTAGTTAGTGTGTGTACCAATGATAACAGTTGCATCGATTACTTTACTGACAAGTAATATAAAAAGGAAGGAAACTAACTGCAATGCTTTCTCAAGGAATGAGAAATTTTTCTGTATTATGAATATAAAGGGAAAGGTGGAATGAAATAAGCTGCAGCAATAAAGAGGAAAATTAATTCCAAGCTTTTACAGATGGCTGCAGTTGTATTACTTAACATGCATGTCAGCTGTAGGAAAATGTTTGAAAAATGAGGTTCAGCTCAACAGTAAGAAATCACAAAGCTTCCCAAATGGACCAAATTCAACATTGGAGTGAAACGCTGAAGTCAGTGGGGTTACAAAAACAGTAAATTTAGCACTTTATGCTTTGAATCTTTTAATATTTGTGCTAAAACAAAATGGAAGAGGGATACTTGCTCTCTACCATGCTGCTATTACAGAGAGGTTAAAAATAATGTACTAACATGAATGCTGAAGTGCTTCCCTTTCATTTTTGTTTATTGCTGTAGATATAAAAGTATCACATGACCTTCCAGAAAGAAGCTCTCATACCAGAATTATTAGGCAAAATTTACTGCAATCCATCAATGCAGGAATGCAGTGATTATTGGTGTAAGACCATGTAAAAAATAAATAAATAAATAAATAAAAATACTTAAAACTAAATGCACAGTCTTTATTAAAACAGACATCAGAGTTATAGAGCTGACCTCACAAAAAAGCCCGTTGCTGTGTTCTAGGGTTAAAAACAGAAATAAATGAGACCTCAGTTCATTACCATTCTTTAAGGAGAGTAGAGGTAGTGTAAAAGGACATCTGTGAGTAGTAGTGACAATTTATCTCCAGTTTTGTAACAGTCACAACATTTCTTACAATAAATTCTTTGATACTTGATATGGCATGAAATATTTCTGATGATCTTTAATGACAAAGAAATATACACATGTTCTAATGGGATAACAAGTGAATATGTTTCTTTACATTAGAAAACACATTGTTACTATGCTTCACAATGATCTTTTACTTATTCATGCAACAATCTAAAAAGGAGAGGACTATTCAAAAATTGACAAAATTACAAGTGATTTTTGAATGTTTGACCTTATAAAAGAAATAAGACACAGAAAAAGGCTACTAGTACTTTCCTAAAATTATGGTAACATTTTGAGAAGCTTTTAGATTTAGACTTTGAAATACAGTTTTCTGAGAAGGCTTTCATTAAATCCACTTTATTTTTTATTTATTTTTTATTTATTTATAAAGACACTTTATTGAGCCTACATTTCAAGAGTCAAAATCTATGGCAAGATGACTCTTCTCTGTAGAACTGAGAATCTCTGCAAAGAGATTCTCCAAGCCCAGGGCACTACTGAATGATCTGGACTAACTTCTGCCAGCTTTCTGTTAAAGCAAAAGAGACTGCAGGATGCTTAGTAACCACACAGGTGTCATCTTAAAATTGCTGTCATGAGAAAGTTATGATGGAGTAAGGAATGAACAGAGCAGGCATTTCATGTGGTACATACGTACACCTCAAGCCTGCCAGAATTTTACTTACTTATTTATTTATTTATTTTGTTTTTATTTTTATCAGCCTTGGTGGGATAATTAATATATTTAAGTTAAATATGTGGCAAAACATGCTTTTGGAGGACTGGAACCTATAGCAGAAGGGATTAGAAGGGATTAGAAGTACTACCTGAAGAGCAGAATTTCAGAGTGGTCTCCTCCCAAACACAGTTGATCCTGAGTGTGCCTCCTCCTGCCTTAGGGCATACCAATCCATCTGACCTTTTCTCTTATTCAGAACAGAATGCTGTCCCCAGAAGGTTTCTGGTAAAGTGCAAATTTTTTTGTGCTTCTTGGATAGACACTGGTCTTAACACACTTGCACAGCTCTGTTAGTCCTACACCAGATCCAGCACTTCCACATTTGTCCCAGTAAATGCTTAAAGGTCCCATGGCAAGGAGAAGGCTAACCAAGCTGAACACAGCTTCATAATGATTGGGACATTCAGTATTTTACTGTTTTGCTGTGTATTTTACTTTTATGAGAACAGTGCTATTAGATGAAACATTCTGTTCACTTTCAGAGCATTTCTAACATCTATTTTAACATTTTCCAACACTCTTGGAGTACTGGCATCATACACATACAGGTGCACACACCTATACAAACATATGAATAAGTATTTATATATAAACACATATGCATACATTACCAGGGGCAGAAAGGCCATATCAGTAAAATATGAAGACTTTTATGAGCACGTTATTTTTCTCAACAAATACTGTAATTTTAAAAAATATGTTTGTTTTTAAAATATGCTTTCCCATATTGAAAATATAATGGAAGTTTCTCTTTTAACTATTCCATTTTAAGCATATAAAGAAGTCTGAAATGTCAGCTAAATATCTTGATAACACAATTTAACACTTAGAAGAGAAAACTGAGCATTTTCAGATTATTTTGTAAGCATTTTAATTAGCTTCTCAGGAATAACCACATCAATTTCTCAGGCCTGCCAGTGTTCCCATCATAACAGTATTTCAGCAAGAATTTCACACCATTACTACTTAAACAAAGTGGAGAAAGCATTCTTAAAAAGTGAGAAAGGAAAAAAGGGGAATATGCTGACAGAACAATGGACCTGAAGTCTGCAGTACCACATACAGCAGTCTCTGAAGTAAATTGATAACCACCTGTTTTTTCAAAGGACATAAATTTTTCCCACCTGATCACATTCCTAGCAGTACTGGAAACAAAGACAACTTCTGAAGGACTTCAACACTGGACTAAAAAGGTGTAACTTATTTTCTTGAGGGCTGGAATAGTGACCTTCTGCTCTCCCTACCAACCTGAATTTTGCTGTGATCCTATGACCCTATTGTTATTATGGAATTCAATATGTTGCACCACAGCATGCCCTCCCTTTTTAAGGTAGAGGTTACACAAATACATCTTCATTGTCTTTAGTTGCTGAAATTTATGTTTGGTTTATTAAGGGAAACACTGATTCTTAGCAAACCCATGGAAAAGGTAATCACACTGACCTTTCTAACTGCTGTGCAATGGAATCAGCAAAAAGAGAGCAGATAAGAATAAATAAAGAAGGGATATTTTCTACTGCTATTTGTTGTTTCTTCTTCTTCATGAGAATAATGCAGTTCAAAACACTGGGCTGTCAGCGCAGGACATGTGTTGATTTTAATAATTAAGCACTGTTGGGTTGCTGACACTATTAGTCAAGGGTCAGTAGACATTTTCATTACAATTGCCATTTTCCAAGACTTCCTAACTGTCTCTTTGATTCACGCTGGGCTGAGCCTTAGTGTGTAGGTTATCAACTTCCTCGCATTTTTTGCCTCACCATAATAATCTATTTTTCAAGTTTTCAAACTATAGCAATTTAAGATTGTTTCAGTCTGTTTCCATTAGGAGCCTGTAAGCTGGGAGGACAGAAGAGAGCAGGGATTTTGAAGCCTCATTTCTTCTCAGTCTCTAACAAACAACACTGAAGCCTCGGGTCCAGAGACTGGGTAGAAGAGAATTGCATGTATCAGTGGAGAACTATGGGAGCTGTGGAGGCAGTGTTTTTCCAGTCTTGTAAGAAGTTTCTGGGAAGCGGGTTACTTTTCTTTGAATGTAGCAGAAATCTCTAAGAGACACAAGTGTGAGAAAGAAAATAGCCTCCACAATCTACACAGTAGATGGACTTCAACTACTTGTTTTGTTATGAGTTATTTGGGAAACATGCAGCAGCTTTTTTTTTTTTTTTTTTTTTTTTTTTTTTTTTTTTTGTCCTTTTTTCACCTTTTTCTCCACAACTTTGTATTGTGTGGATGTAACATTTCTGGAACACTTCCTTCCAGGCACAAGTCCTGAAGCTACCACAAAAGTTTACCTCTTTGGATGATGACATCTGCTGCAATGTGGTGCTCAGAGCATGAGTGGACCTGCTCTGCTCTACCCTCCCCTCCCCCCCCCTTTCCAATGTGCCATTGAAAGTGCCATTGAAAAACAGATTTATAAAACATGCTTCTGCAACCAAAATCCCTCAAACATTTAGATCAGTGTTCAACTCCAGATAGGAATAATAACTTATTCTTTTTCCATTGTTCATGTACATTTAGTTACTAAAGGAAGCAGAATGAAAACTTTATACTACCTATGTTTTCTATATCCTTAAAAAAAAAAAAAAAAACACACTCCATCGTCTGCATTTGAACAGGAATATTTCCTATTTATTGTCAATGGTGATAAAACCCTCAGAGCAACCTTTATTCAAACTTAGGGTGCATCTGTGAACTCTGTGAACGTTACCTGATTTTTGTTCATGAAGTATGGACAGACATCCAGTAGACGCTTTCTACAAACATCTGCTCCCTTCTGTCTCCATTACTTTTGCCAAGTTGTTTTATGGTTTGTATTTCAAGCTAAGCTTGTTTTGGTCAAAGATTTCATTAGAAGCAAATAATTCAGGCTCAAGTTAGGGAGATTTGGGAACCTAAACAACTAATAGACATACACTAGGAAGATTTGTCTGTATTCTGGCTTATCCAGTTCTTGTCAATCATAAGAACCAATCATTTCAGAAAAAGCCGTTTACCTATTGATTCAAAGAAACTTGCTGATCTGTGTTACATGAATTATATGACACATTGGGAAAAATACAGAATAAACATCCATGTTGTCACTGTCAGAATCCAATAAACATTGTGAAATAGATACTGCTATTCCATAATTTTTCTATTTACTAATAATATCATATAATATGTTTAAAATGGTAGTATACTACAGGCTAATCCATTTCAATGGCATGGCAATTGGGTCTCTCTGTTCTTGAATTGTATGATGAACAGTAACCCATCCATTCCTATCCAATTCAAAAGAGGTGCAAGCTTGACTCTAGCCTAAATTCTGAGACAAATTGAAAAATATTTTTGTATGCCTGTTAATTCCTTAAAAAAACAAAAACAAAACAATACCAACAAACAAATTACCTTGAGCAAAGGAGTTGATAGCAAAAGAAACAAGCAAACAAAGAAACAGATCTGCTTCAAATGCAATGCTTGAAAACATAAATAGTGGAACAATTATATTGTTTCTTGAATTTTGACTACTTCACAAATGTAATCATGAAGTATGAACCTGCATAGCTTCCTTGGTTTGTTCAGCCCAGAGCAGAGCAGGCCAAGGGGAGGCCTTGTGGTGGCCTGCAGCTTCCTCATGAGGGGGGCAGAGGGGGCAGGCGCTGAGCTCTGCTCTCTGGGGACAGCGACAGGACCCAAGGGAATGGCATGGAGCTGGGACAGGGGAGGGTCAGGCTGGGTGATAGGGAAAGGTTCTGCACCCAGAGGGTGGTCGGGCACTGGGACAGGCTCCCCAGGGCAGTGGTCAAGCCACCAAGCCTGCGGCAGTTCAAGAAGCGCTTGGACAGTGCTGTCAGACACATGGTCTAATTTGGGGGTAATCTTGTGTGGAGCCAGGAGCTGATCCTTGTGGGTCCCTTCTAACTCAGGATATTCTAGGATTCTATTGTTTTTTATTTATTGGTTTACTGTACCTCATTTTTCTTCAAGTTCAATCCTATTCAGATAAAATCAAGAATGAGAGCTGCAAAATCAAGTTAATTCAAATTTTAAAAGAAATATTTCTTTACTGTGCATGAACTGGTAAATACACTACCTTTTTTCTTACTCTCTATTACGTTTTGTATTTAACCAAAATGTCATCAAATCTGTAAATATCTATGTATTTATGTATACATTAAAAGAAATATGACCAAAAGAGTCAAAACCACAAAAGTAAATCTTGTTGTTGTAAATACCAAGTGAATCAATTATTAGACTCAACTGCGCTCATGTCTTACTTTTTTTTTTGTGTGTGTGTGTGATATTAAAAGCAAAATACTGAAAAGTTTCTATATTTTTCATGTGATGAAAATTGTTTTGGTTTACTTTGAAAAGGTCAGAAATAAGTGTATACACAAACACTACAGCTTCAAAATAACTATTCAATTTGTGGTTGTAAGTTTTACTGTTTCGCAGTTTCAGCTATAAAGGCTCTGAAACTGCTCAGAAATATTTTTTCTGAAGGGAGAGAACATCTCTTCATGCAGTTATTACAACTACAAAGGAGTCGTGAATGAAAATGAAGTCTGTAACTATATTACCTGCTCTACAATTATAAGTGTGGCAATTAATTTTCTCAAAGCTTGAACCAGCACTCCAGTTTGTGAGTCACAACAAAGTAAGCTTTGGAAAGTTTTATAGATAACCACTCATTGAATAAGTTCACACTGACTGTTAGAAAAAAAAAAAAAAAATCTATTAATACACTCCTCCAGAATTTTCTGTGTAATTACCCTGACAAGATAAAAATGCATATAGGTTGATCAAGAGATTGTTAAATAGACAGGTAAATGATAGATATCAGTTACATGTGGATGACAGTTTTTGAAATGTATTTTAGCATTAGCAAATTCTCGAGTCACAGATTTCCTGAGAAGAAGGTGTGTCTAAAAGGTATTCTGAATTCATTGAAACCTGAGGCAGACAGAAAAAGTTAGGCAGGATAAGCCAGGATACCAGCATAACACACTGCTCTGCCTGGAATTTTTAATGTCCCCTTAGATGTACAGCTTCACAGATAATAGTTTTCTTCACCCAAGACAGTTTTTGATATTTGGAAAAAAAAAAAAAAAAAAAAAAAAAGACCTTGAAAATGTTATTAATTAAAAATTTAAAACATAGAATTCAGCAAGTGAATCCAACAAATTTTTGTCTTTAATTTTTCATCTCTAAACATGATTTTACATTTTTCAACTAGTTGTTCAATTATGTTTCAAAAAGAAAATTTTTTTTTCAGACAAAGATTGAAGACTTTTCTTTCATTGCTCTGGGGCCTTGAGCACACCGACAGTCTCTAATTGCCCTGATCAGCCTGAAACCATCATTATCTGCAATCCTCCTCTGCAACTGCATCCCACTGCCAAGGGCTTTAGCTGCCTGTGCTGGAGGTCAGCGCTGAGTGTCACAACTCTTGACCTTGGATCAGGCTGCTGGGAGAGGTTTCTGTGTGCACCCTGCAGCTTGGGGGCCTTGTGTACACTTGGTGTAGGCAGGTATGCAGTGCCTGGTCTTGCACTGACCTTGACCCTGACCTCAACACTGCTTTTGACTCACAGCTGTCAACATTCGCTGATTGAAAAAAGATACAAACAAAAAATCCTAAATCCAAACTTATTCTTCTTGTTTTATTTAGTATTTACCATACGTGACTGTTTACTTCTGCTGCCT